>NC_137260.1:48350502-48779733 GCF_053477335.1 Acartia tonsa
CATCAGAATGGATTATCCTCAATTTGTTTTTATGGTCTTATGTCTTTAGCATGCACACCTGGCAGCACCATATGTATTGGTTCATATAAGTTTCTATTATGCACACCAAGCTGTTAAGTATTTGGTCAGAATGCATTTTGAACACCACCCTCCCATTATATTTAAAAACTAGAAATATGTGCAGGGTGTTACGTTATTTTGGGTATGTTAAAGGTTGTACAGTCAAGGGGTTGGCTGGTAAATTCTTTGAGTGAAAAAGTCTTTGATAATTCCCAGCTATTTATTGAAATATATTTCGGTGGACATTGCACCCTCTTCAGACTAAATGACATAAATCATATTAATTTAATTTACATATTAAAAGATAGGTAAAAATAGAGAAATTTGTAGAACTATAAAGGCAGAAAATGTTGCTAAAAAAAGAAGAAAATAATATGATCAACCCTGAGTTTAGTTGGATGTTAAAAGTAAACTGAAAGGGATTTTTTAGCAAGAGAAAATAATCAGCAGGGGGGGGGGGTGTTTAACTGTTATCAATTGTCTAAAGATATAAGTTACAGGATAAACAATTGTCTGTCGACCAATGATCTTGCTAACAGCTAAACTGTTATGGCTCTCCTTTACCTTATGTCCTGAAAAGGTTCATTACTTTTTAAAAATAGGTTACCATCTAGAAGAAAATGACTCCCACCCCAGAAAAAAATTCTAGAAAGCAATTCAACTACTCCCCCCTCCCAAGGGGTTTCTCGGGTGTAGCTGCTATAACAGATCTATAGTATAGAGTATATACAGACAACTACCTTCCTGCCTTTTTCAAAGACCTCTTTCGTCTGCTTCTAAATTATTTTCTGCTACTTGGCTGTATTAATATAAGTGACACCATTGGTTGATTATCAATGACCCAATGGAAAGGTTACACAAGGTGGTTGCAAAGGGGAGATACAGTTATTTAACCCTTACTCCCTCTAGTGTTTTACTCTAATGCTGCTAGTATATAGATAGAAAGATAGATATGTATGAATATTGTATTTCAAGATGTTTAATGCTTGGCTGCATATTATTTTTGTATGGTATAATAATATCAAGTTTTTCAACAGGGATTGCCAGCAGCAGCTCTAGTGCTAGTTCCTTTTTTAGTTTTCTTGTATTCAAGAATCTTAAGGGATAAGATAATGAAAATTAAATTGATATAAAACCCCAGTGATGATTAACAAAAATACCCCTTCTGTATAAAAATTTCATTTGTATCTGACTTTAAAAGCCAAATAACTGTCAAATAGCACCTATTAATAGTAAACTTTGATTTAATTCCTATGAAATATTTTATCTATAAAATATGTCAATAATCATTATGTTTAAATTCTTCTGTATAGAAAGTCTAAAATGAAACCTCAAAATATTGTAAGCTGCACGGCTACCCACACAGCCCTGTGGCTTTTTAGAAGCTGGAGCCACAACCTTTCTCATCCATGCAGCTCTGAAAATTCTCAGACAGATGCCTTCTATACGTGCGAATGTCATTCCCTTGTCTTTTGCATAACAATGTATGTGGATTACCATAATTTTTGCACATATTTTGTACATATTATTTAAAACACATTTTCAGAAAAGAATTAAAGATGTTCAGTTATATAAAACTATGTTATGACTTGATGACCTCTAGGGGGCTTGGTGTCACTTCAGATTGAAGACTTCTTCACATACCTTAAATCATAATTGTCTATTCATCCAATAAAAATAACTTTGTCTTGAGGTCCTAATTGCATGGAAATGAGTTGCGCCAGTTTAAGGGCCAAGGCATTCCCCCTACTTTTGATATTGATATCTCACGCCTTAAATAGTGGTATTTTCCTGTTAGGGGGTATAAAAATTGAAGAAAAAATATTCTTAAGCAGATAACACCGAAATAGCAGACTTTTTCGTCATCATTAAAATTTGACCAATACAAGAAATATTGAAGACAGCGCTGTGTGGTTGTTGAATGTCCGCTGCAATGATACTTTTTCCTGTCATTTTCTCTTATCTAACAAATTTAACTAAACTGTGTTTTTACAGGATACTTTACCTAGAGGTGAAAAAACATCACTTTAAAATGATTTTGAAAAAACAAGAAATAAACCAAATAGGAATTTTAATGCAAATTCTGAATTTTTGTTAAATTACTTTTTAAAATCCTTGAACATTAATCCTATCTTAAATTACGTACTATGTTGCTTTTATTTACAATTTATTTTGCAGTTTTTTTTTACATAATAAAAAGAAGTCATAGCTGACATAATATTGACACTAAAACTACATAAACCCTTTTAGCCAAGAAAACCCCCTTCCTCTTTTACCTACGGGGTACTATCTCTTGCTTAAGATAACCTAAAATAAGCATAACAACTAAAATTCGCTTGATGGACGACATTTGGGACACCGCCAAGAAGAAATGTAAATTCACAAAAATGGAAAGATTAATAATCTTCCATCTTTATATCTTAATACAAAGTAGAATGATGTCTGTCTGTTTGTTTGTAGCGAAGGACCGCTAAACCGATCTGGTTCTCCTTTACAGGGTAGCTTCTCATAGGTCCCGGGAAGGTTTAAAACTATTTTCTTGGGGGGTGGGACACCCCTAACCCCCCCCAAATGAAAAATACCCCTCCCCCCCTAAAAAAAAAATCACTTTTTAAAAAATTTTATTTAAAATCTAAAACACGAAAATTAGTTTGATAAAACCTCTTGGGGCAAAGCCCCTAGAGGCTAGGGGCGAAGCCGCTAGTAATGGATATATTGTTAGTTGGATGCTACTCCAGATTTTCGTGTTCTCTAATAAAGTTAAACACGAAGCGGGTTAAAATAATAATTCCCTAAATGAAAGATCAGACCAATAAATGAGTTCCATGTTAGCAATTTTGCCCCTGTCATAACATCCATGTATATTCTACATCTATTATAGCAATCTTTTATTTGTTCAGGTATATTTGCTCCAAATCCTGCAGAACCTGGCGGGATCAATCATGACAAATATTATGATCAATGGAGAGAATGTTTCTTTACTTCAGGTAGAAATTTTAATAGATTACCATTACCTCGTAAGGGCGGGATTCTCCTTCGATTTAAGTGATCATCTATAGAATCATCCACGTGTAATGGGATGCGATACTCTAACACCCAAGGATATTAGGTTAAGTAACATCCACCAGGCAACCAACCCTTTGATTGCACGACCTTTGTCTGAGAAGTCCTAATTGTACATGGTAGTGAGTTGCACCTGTTTATGGGCCAAGGCATTACCCCTTATTCTTACTATTTATGTCGCGCACCTGACATAGCAGCAGTAGGAACCATTTTTAACTTTTAAAAAATCCCCCCCCCCCCTTTCCAAAATTTACCCCCAAAATTTTTTTGTTGGGGATTTTTATTTTGGGGGGCGGTATTTACCCCCCCCCCCAAAAAAAAAAAAAATAGGTTGGGGGGGGGGGGGTTAAATACCGCCTCCTAAATGGTTGGGGGTGCCTACGGCACACTCAAGGTAGGGGTAAATTTTAAATAGAGGGGTAAAATGAAAAAAAATTAATCACCCCCCCGCCCCCCCCCCCCCCTTGGACGTCCTTGACAACATCCATAAGTAGCAAAGTGCAATAAAGAACAATAAAGAAAAATAAAGTTTGAGAATATCCGATAAAAGATCGAAAATTATGAAAATGTATTTGTGTCTTTTGAAGCATAGCCGATAGACAAAGTCAATTAAATACTAGCTGCACATGGGTAAAGGATTCTTTTTTTTTAAATTCAGTTGTAAATCTTAAAAAGCAGCCAAGAAAATCACTTTTCCCCCAGAGAAGGGGGAAGGACGAATGGGCAGACTAAGTGAGTTATACAGTAGTTTCGCTACTAAAAAATGCATCACTTTCAACAGAACTAATGTTTGATTTCGCCTTCAAGGGATATTTATGTAGATTCCTCTTAGATGGTCTGAAAATTGGTAGATACCTCTGTAACACACTAAATTTTCCTTTTGAAAGATTTATATAATTGTAATAAAATTAAATTACATATACAACAGAAAGCAATATCTTTTAATATGTCTAAAAAAGTTAACAAACTAAATAGTTCTGGTTTGTAAAGTCATGTTTTCAATTTATTCAACTAAAGCTTCAAGCTTTTTGTACTTTGTGCATTTGGGTGCATCCCATATATTTCATATATCTTTAATGGTATCCCCCACTACCCTCCCCTCCCACCTCCACATGAATTCAAGTCAAAAAGTTTTAGAATTATTCTACATATCCTTATAATAAAGTAACAGGATGTCTGTTTGTCTGTTTGTTTGTCTGTACCGAAGGATCTCGCTAACCGCTGAACCGATCGGGTTCTCCTTAACAGGGTCTCATAGGTTCTGGAAAGGTTTATAACTATTTTGGGGGAGGGTACCACCACCCTCCCAAGAGAAATCACAATAAATCTAAAAAAAAAATTCTCGAATAGAGAATAGAAACTTGATAGAGACTCCTACGCAACATTGCAAAGCATCGTAGAAACTTGAAAGCAACATAGATAGGTATCGTATCATTTTTTAAAAGAACTCAAACATAGTGCCACTAGAGGCTTCTAGGGGCGTAGCCGCTAGTGTATATAAAAGGACGGTTAACTTTGTATTAACTTCAGCATAGAAAAATTATATTAGGGAGGATGGGTTAACTCATTTTCCAAGAATATCGTTCATATACACCATGTAACTATCAGAGAGGGTGTGAATCCCCCCTCCCCTTCCTTTAGGGGCCGTTCACTTCAAGCAAAAATCCTTGGTACACCTTTGCTAGACACACAAGCTATTACTTTAGGGAATATGAAACGTCAGCTCCATTAGATTTTAAAGGAAAGGGCTACGGTCAAATATCCTTATACTAAAGTAACAGGATGTTTGTCTGTTAGTTTGTCTGTGTGTCTGTACCGAAGGATCTCGCTAACCGCTGAACCGATCGGGTTCTCCTTAACAGGGTAGCTTCTCATAAGTCCCGGGAAGGTTAATAACTATTTTTTTGACACCCCCAACCCCCCCGCCAAAAAAAAAAAAAATTTCCACCCCCAAAAAAATTTTTTAAATATTTCTTTTAAAATCTAAAATAAGAAATTGGGTTATCAAATTCGACTCCCACCTCCTCAAGTGCACCTAGAGGCCTCTAGGAGCGTAGCCGCTAGTTTCGAAATAAAAGATTCTGGTTGCATTTAAACTAGTGGAAACAGATAGAAAACAAGGATGACAACATCTATAAAGCAGTGAAGCATAAAAAAAAATTAATTTTGATAATATTACTAAAACTATTTTGATTAAAAATTTTTGTCCTAAGTACATTTGTCATGAAACAATTGGAATGTGTATTTATGACAAAAATAATTGAGCCGAATTAAGTTACTTGTTCTTTTATCTATAGATAGTAAAATACCTTAAAACAACGGGAAATTTAGATTTCAACACTGATACCTGCCAAAATTTTAAAAATTAGATTACAAACACCAAAGATATGTGGAAATCAGTTCGACAAAAGCGGCTTAAAAGCAGGGTGACTGCCATAGATGTTTAATTCATTAACATGATCCAAAATTATCGGAATATGGACATAAAATTGTAGACTTCTATCTTAAATAGGAGCTGTTTTAGACGGACAGACAAAAATTTCAAAATATAGAGCACTTTTCCTGCTAATAATACTGCAACGTGAGTAAAAAGTGAAGTACGGGTATTCACTCATATATATACCAGAGCCCAGAGTGAGAGGGGACTATAGGCTGATTATTAAACTAGTACCCAAAGTTTTATAATAACGTTTTATATGCGTTGGCTTAACAATTTTGGGGAATTTTGATTGGTTGTATCAATAAGTTGAGTGTTCAAACATTTCCATCACTAATTTTAATCTACAGGTGTGGTAATTTTATGTATCGTCATTGGGGATGTACAATGTACGTATATTTATCGGTCATTGACTTATCCCTTTAGATCCCTGACCCATGCCGGTGTATTCACTCATATATGTTTTTACCGCATGATCATAATGTTATTGCTTAATAATCCACTTAATGCTAAAAAATTTCCACATTGTGTTTTGCGTTAGGTCCTGCCACAAGGCAACATATTTGATATTTCTTATGTATTAAAATAAATAAAATAAAACTATATAAACAATATACCTATGAAATATTCTGATCATATCATTGTGTTTTAATATGTTGACTGAAATAAATATTTTTTTAAAATATTTTTTATGTACCCAAGCAGGGCACCAGAACATATTATTGCAACGAGGATAATTATGTCCATATGTAGCTAGCGCTAACCATACTACCATATTGTACATTTATTTATACTGGTGTTATCTTAACTTTAAAAATAAAAGATAGTATTAAAAATTCATCAAATAAGGTCATAATGGGGCAATCGATATTCTGTTGCTTGAATGTCGCACCAGATATTAATGTACTCTGATTAAGTAATACTCGCGGCTGGCTAATAACGATTCCCCCTATCCAATCCATCCCCTTTTTTCCATCAACTACACTCTTACTGAATGAACAAACTGACCAATAAATAAGGTCCATATTGATAAGCTAAAATTGTCCCGTCATTATATCCTTATATATTCTAAATCCATTAAAAGGCCCCTCTGATAAAAAAAAATATATGTTTGAAAAAAATTACTGTCGACCTTTTTTGCCTTTTTTTTACAATTCCGATTAGCCCCAACCACTCTTATTTTTCATTTTTGTAGAGGTTCTAGCCCTGCAGGCCCTTATCACTTATTTAATCTAGCCAAACCTAAAAAAAGTTTGTTTGTGCATTAAGAGGGAAACCGCCCAAAGTAAGTTATAGATTATCCACTCTCTAATATGTTGCTAAATATAATGAGTAATACCTAAGTATGCATGCACTTTTAAAAGTGTGTAAAAAATGTAAAAGAAGCATTTTTATGTGTCGTAAAACCTTTATAATATCTTGAGCAAACTTTTTCTCCCCATCAACCCTGGAGGCAAAAGTGATGTCTTTATCATAATATTTATGCGCAAACTTTTTTGTTGATCAAAAATGGCGCAGACTTCACGTACAGAGATGTAGAAACAGTTTTGTAGCTAAAAATCCAATAAATCTATGAATATAGATATATAAACAGACAACTTCCTGGATCCCACTGGTGGGGACCTTTTTGTCTGCTAGCAAATTGCTTTCCGCTCTTTTGTAGCGACTTGGCTGTGTTAATATTCCCTATGCTATTGGTTGATTTTCCGGAACCCCCCTCCCCCCCTCCACTTATTTTCAATTTATGTATAAAAGGAAGGTTTATGTTTATTATCAATGCCTAACAGGCAGTGAATCACAAATTTTATTTTATGCATATATCTCTTTCTCCCTGTAATATTTATATTTCTGTGGCTTTATTCTTTTTACTCCTCAACATTCGATCATTCTTAAGTCATACATTCTTACTAAATATAATATGTTATTAGCACAGCCATTATTTAATCTAGCTCCTATATGTGGGTCCGTCTGCTTTAAATTAGATATCAAATTTAAATTAATGCAGGGGCTAGGCATAAAGTAAAAAAAAAATATTTCCTCACCCCCTAATTTTCCATTTATATCAAAAATAAGGGTTGGGGTAACAGCGCCAATTATGTCTTATGCTTAATGTTAATGGTATATTGAAATATTTTAACAAATAATATTGGTAAAAAATAGCATAAATAAGCAAAGGTTTTTTTTTAAAGTAGATCAATTAAATCAAAGTTCAAAAAGTTGATAGTTTTATTGGAACATAATAAATAGATGTGCTTGACCAAACTTTTTCACATTTTTTTAAAACACACACAAACATAAACACATAACAAGGATGACAACATCCATAATAGAGAAGATTCATAACTCAGACAATCTTATAAATGAACATAAAAAACATAGGATAACAATAGAATAGTTATTAATTTTTTTTATGACGAAATTATAAAAAGTACTTCTTTAATAGATAATTGTCGAATCATTTTAGGAATTCTAAAAGTCAAGGTGACATATAAATAGTTTTATAATTTTAAAAGTTATTAAAATGGATGTATGAACTTTTTTTCTAATTGTAGTTATAGATTTCTTTTTGAAAAATTGTATACCATATTGTTACGAGAATCATCAAGTAAAGATGACATTTGTTCCAGATTGACTATTATTGTATAAAAGCATCGCTTTTATAACACAAGCATGCAGACTAACAGTACTCATTACTCAAAATACACACAGACACAAGACACAGACACAATGAGATAAGACAATGCATGATTATTTGAAATTGTGCTTTCATTACATAAAAATATTGGTTAAAAACTATAGATACTGCTAGTTTGAAGCAACCAATCAAAATTTAACATAAGTAACCAAAGTTTTATGCCAGCGAACGAATCTATAAAACTTTGGGTACAATAACAATTTATATTCCACTATTCCACCTTCCCTGAAACAAAAGACAGACAGACACCCTATCACTCAGATATTTAACAGACGCTGAGAAAGTGTTTCCATCATTTTAAGTCTTCAATGCAGTCTGGACAAAGATAGATATGAACAAATATTCATTTTTATAGTTACAAAGTATTTTATAAAGTAGTAATGTTTCTTTTTTTGAAGCTAAAAATTTCAATTATTGCTGATGAGTTCTCCTTTTTAGAGAAGCTTTACTTACGTTCCGGGATGGTTTTAGGCTATTTTTTTTATTAAAGCCTTTGGATGATTTAGGATGTTTTTCTGCCCAGCCCCCACCCCTTTTCAAAACAGAGCCCCTAGATGCAGGAGCGTATTTTCTACTATCTATAATCTAACAAAGTAGAATGATGTCTGTCCGTCCGTCTGTCCGTCTGAAGCTTAAGATCTCGGTAACCACTGAACCGATTGGATTCTACTCTTCAGGGTATATGCCTAATGGTCCTGTGGTGGTTTTAGGCTATTTTCTTGGGGGTGGGACACCCCCAACCCCCTCAAGAACAAAAAAAATCCCCCCCCCCATTTTTTTTTTTGCAGGAGATTTCCTTGGTCCTTTATTTTTATTTTTTTTTGCAGAAGATTTCCTTGGTCCTTTTTTTTATTTTTTTTGCAGAAGATTTCCCTGGTCCTATTACGAATTTCACCTAACTTTTTTTATTACCTCTAGGGGCTGGCTAGGGGCGAAGCCGCTAGTATATACATATAATATGACTAAATGATATTATAAACTGAGGGAGGGGACATTGGACTGTAAATTACACTGATACCCAAAGTTTTTAATCCCTGGATATACTTTACCAAATATTCATTTATTTTTTATAATCTAAATTTATTATCTAGGCGCTGTTGCTCGGGTTCCTGGGCGGTGGACTGACCAGCGTCAACGTCAACAACAACAACAACAATAACAACAATAATAACAACAACAATAACAATAACAACAACAATTCAAACACCAACATGAACATGAACGGGCGGAAACGCCGGCGTCGCCGAGAAATTTTACGCCGCCACTGGCTTGCAACAGTTGAAAAATCCATGAAAATGCCACAAGCTAAATTACAAAAGCAAAAAAAGAAAGAAAAGAAACAATTATATACAAGAATATTTGAGGGGGATAAGGAGAAAATTGCACGACAATTCCAGCAAATCCGGGAACATTTAATCCTTGAGCTGGTTGACACTATAAGACTTGCAAAAAATGCAGAGTTGTGCTCAGTTTGCACCAGGCAGCCGCCAGGGGTGGGGAAGGGTGATCCATCCCACTTTCCCGCCAATTCTACTACCTGGCAACAGCATGTGACCGCCAAGCCCTTTGATGTGACCCAACACACGGCCATGCTTCCTGAATTTGGCGGCACAAGTGTTATGAAACAAGTTCTTCTTAGTGAATTATGTCAAGTTAATTTTAGTTTATTGTAAAAATTATTAATTATATAACTTATTTTCTTATTCATTATATTAAATAAACAAAAGTTTATGTATCTTATATGAGTAAAATTTTAAAAGGGAGAAAAATGCATTTTTGTAAAGTTTTATTAAAGGATGATATAAGGAAAAAAAAGAGAATTTTTCTAAAGAAAGGCTTTTGTAAGTATATACATACAAGGATTATTACTGTTGTGACAAAAAAAGCTTTTAAAGCAAAATATCATTTTAAGTAGCGAAGCTGCTCTATAAGTTTTCGTGCTTGTCTGTTTTTTTTTCACTGACCCGAAAGGAAAGGATTAATTCTATTTTTTTCGCGTTTAGGCCCGGCTTTTAAGAAACCTAATTCAAACATTGAATGTATACAAGCAATAACAGATTAAATTTGGGATCAGGGAAAGAAAACAAAGTAGCGGATTTCGTAGTATTTTCACAGTAGCTCTTCTCCTATTTCTAGCCCCTGCGAATGGTCTAACTGGGTCAATTTCCTAACCATGTGAGGGAAGTCATTAACATTTACCTAACCTAAAATAACCTATCAAAAGCTACTGTGAAAATGCGACGAAATATTTTTAATCTTTACTTTTGAACAAATACGTTTACATAAAATGAAAGTCAATGCAAAAACAACTAGAAAAAATTCAAAGACAACATAAATTAAACAGAAAAAAATGTACTCTATTATACAATAACAATGCATAAAAGGAAATTATGAAAACTAAAGACAATTTCCTTTTTAAGTAAAATATTACAAGCAAGCTCCTATGCTATGCATACTAAGTAAGCATGGGTAGTTTTATATATTCAAATAAAATTATGAAATACTTATATACAATTGTTCAGCCGTGGAAAAATTTGGGATTGGCAGCATCAGTCGCATGACATAAGCCTCGAGGCTAAAAATAATCCTTCGTAAGTCAAATCCACCCTCGGCTAAAGAATACATAAGCCTAACTTAGCCTGAGCAGCCTTCGGCTGTAACCACTTACTGTCTTACATAACTTTAAGTTGCAGCTCAATTTTGATGTTAGCTGACAGGCCCTGCTAAAAAGATGTTACATAAACAGATTTAAACGGATTATGTTACAAAAAAAGTATACTCTTGAGTAAAAAACTTTTAAACAAGGATAACAACATCCATAAAAAAAACAGCTATGAAATGGAAGGACAAACGGACCTTAAAACTTGTAGGGTGTCAGAACTGAATAAGTAAAATATTATTTGTTGTAAGCAAATTTGTTGTAATTCTGCTTCAATACATGATACTGTTTAAGGACATACTTACATTTTTAGGACTAAATTATAAAGGTGCTTCGCTTATAACATTGAACCTTGTATTAATAGGAATCAGTATATGAAAAATCAGATGAATCGGATAATTCAAACATACAAAAATTTGTTGTCAAAAAAGTAAAAAATCAGCATGTTTAAATAGACGCATGGTAACGATTATAGAGTTGCTGCGATTCTAAGTCGTACCTCTCTAATATAGGAATCATTATACAATGTTTGAAATCGATAGGACAATTCTAACCTTTTAAAATTAACGAAAAGATCCTAACCGTTACGGACGGACGGGCCGACCTTAATTATAGAAAAGTTTTGCTTATAGAAATTGAAAAGATTAATCTATAGCAAAGCTTTAAATGTAATAAAATTTGTAATTATATCCATTAGTAGAGCAGCTTTCAAACTATACAAGATATTTACCTGTCTAGATATCCCTGAGTAAGAATATATTATATACAAGATATTTACCTATCCATATATCCCTGAGAAAATATGCATTATAGTGTGGTTTAGTTACATTTCTTGTTCTTACTATTTATTTATATATTTATATATATCTGAGTAAAAATATGATACAAGATATTTACCTATCTGTATATCCCTGAGAAAATATGCATTATAGTGTGGCTTAGTTACATTTCTTATTACTATTTATTTATATATTTCTATATCCCTGCATAAGAATATGTAAAATACAAGATATTTACCTATCCATATATCACTGAGAAAATATGCATTATAGTGTGGTTTAGTTACAATTCTTATTACTATTTATTTACATATATCTACATCCCTGAGAAAGAATATGTAATTTACAAGATATTTACATATCTATATATCACTGGGAAAATATGCATTATAGTGTGGCTTAGTTACATTTCTTATTCTTAATATTTATTTATATATTTCTATATCCCTGCGTAAGAATATGTAAATAACAGATTTTTACCTATCCATATACCCCTGAGAAAATATGCACTATAGTGTGGTTTAGTTCCATTTCTTGTTCTTACCATTGCATTGCAATTTAAAAACCAAAGCATGTTCATATATGTTGTATGTTGTATATTGTAAAAAGTAGGCATTTTTGTTTTATGTATTAAGCATGTTTTAAAGGCCTTTAATTCATGTTTTTTAGCATAATTTGGCGTTGTTCAGATTTTAATTGATTATACGGTTGTTGATGATTTTCAATGGATTTGGCAACCATGCATATTCAACCAATAACCTACCATGAAATCGACAAATTATAACTTCAGTAATTTTTCAACATCTTGACTTTAACAAAGCTTTGGTTTTATAAAAAATTACTTTTCATTTGCTTTACATTATTGTTCTTTAAACATAATTATTGGCTTTGTACTTATTTATCTATATTTTAGGCACAGCATCTATTTTTGTGAATAAAGATCTCATAAATGTCTATCAAGGACGTCCAAGCTTTTTGATATTTTTTTGAGGTGGGGGGGGGGGGGAAATCTATTTACCTTGAACGTCCCTGAAGTCTATATAACGAAATAATAGTCAATATTAACTTATGTTTGTTTGAACTTATGTATATAGTTTTATTGAAATTATAAGGTACAAAAAAAAATGTATATTATTAAAACTTTGCGGTAAGTTTTATGGACATAAAAGTAGATTTTCTCATAAAAGTTTAAAAGGTTTAAGATATTATCCTTTTGGATGAATTACTGCATAGACCACGATAACCTTTCAAGAAAATATATAAACCACATCACCTAACTGTTTCAGGAATCATCTTACAAAGAATGAAATTGAAAGGACAATGTTGTCGTACCTTAATCAACGATAAGAGTTTTTAAAGAGAGGGGTAGGTTTCTGTCTGTCCGTCTGTCTGTCAGTCTGCAAAATCTAGAGACCTCATCTACTAGTTGGTTTTTGCTTTCTGTTGTTCTTATCTTTTTTAAGGAGTATTATATTTTAAAATAACCCTATGGATCTTAAAACATAAGACAATGTTCGATAAATTTATGCATATCCTTAATAATGATACACAAAATTAACCCTTCAGAATATTGAAATTAGTTATTAAAACGTTTAAACACTCAACTTAAGGATCAAGTCCATCAAAATTCACTAAGGTTCCCAAAGTTGTTAAAACACCTAATAAGAAAACTTTGGGTACTAGTGTAATAAACAGCTCATTGTCCTATCTCTCCCTCCCTCTCTCTCTCTCTCGCTCTCTCTCTCTCTCTCTCTCTCTCTCTCTCTCTCTCTCTCTCTCTCTCTCTCTCTCTCTCTCTCTCTCTCTCTCTCTCTCTCTCTCTCTCTCTCTCTCTCTCTCTCTCTCTCTTTGATGAAAACCCCTTGAAACTTTGAAATCTTAGAAAATACGTTAATAAGTAAAATTTTCTAAAATAGTCGAGACTTTTTTATTACATTGCATCCCAAAGAAAACATGCATAATATAATATTTTAAACAATGAATTATATATAGAAATATGTATTAAATATATAAATTGAATGTGTACTTAATTTTTAGAAATTCTTCTTTCAGTTTACTAGTAAAGCTACTCCATAATTAAGATAATATGTCCGTCTGTCTGCCCGTCCATCTATCAGTTCATCTGTAACGCTATGTGGGATATGTCCTTTTTTTATTTGCAGATATACAAATATAATTTTGTTTCATCTTTTATACATTTACGTTCTGATTATTCAGTTCTGACACTCTACAAGTTTTAATGTTCGTTTGTCCTATCGTTTCAGAGCTTCGCTTTTATGGATGTTGTCATCCTTGTTAAAGTATTATTTCCTTTCCATACCTCCCTGGCGAAAGTGTGAGTTGAATTGTTAAGCATAAATAGTTTGAATGCATTGTATAATATAATAATAGAATCAATGGGAATACAATGTATGTTATTACAATTCATATCAAATAATACAGATTTAGTAGAGTAGTAGTAATCTTTATTTTTCATACAATTTATATAGGTGTCTTAAAAAGAAATTCCAGTAATGAATACTTATTCTAGAATAAAGTATTCATATAAAATAGGTATATGTGTAGCCAAAAAATATTTGGACCATGGAAAAAACGAAGTAAAGGGTTTCGTCATATTTTCACAGAAGCTTTTTTCTTATATCTAGCCCCTGCGGGACCAATTTCCTAACCTTGCGGGGCAATCATTAACATTGACCTCACCTATAATAACAAAAAGCTACAGTGAAAATACGACGAAACCCGCTACTCGTCTTCTTACCATGATCCAAATAATTTTCTGATAGGAAGGTATAAAATTAGGACTATATCTCACATAGTAGCAATACAAATACATTTTTTCATTCTGGCGAACGTACGGACGTACAGACATTGCATTGTTTCAGAGTTGTTTAGTAGTTCCGTTACACAGACGAAAGAACGGACAAACTAGTTTGCGAGTAGCTTCGCTACTACACAGATAAGATTATTGTTACAACAATTTTTTTCAAATGTAAAAAATTACATAAATTAATAAATTCATTGGGACGGAGTTCGCCTTCAATTTCAAATCATCATCTAGAGAACCCTAGGGGCACCATCCGTTGTAGGATATTATTTTAAGTACGTACAACAGAAGACAACTAACCCTTTAATTGCACAACCTTTGTCTGAAATTTCTTTCTGTTCATAGTCATATATTAAGACATCCCCAAATAACGTGTCAAGCCCTATACATAAGCAACAGTAAGCACATTTTTAACGTCTTTAGTATTAGGTGTGGTCTAGACTTGAATCAACACCTCCCCAACAGCAAGCACGCAACCTACCATTTAAGCGCGCCAATGTCGCGAGGCAGTAAATTCTTTACTATTCTAATAAATTATGAATCTATGTGCTAATATAAACTACACAGGGCCTGAAGAGAATTTAGGTTTCATTTGGTGAGTGGGGGCTTACCAGGGAATTAGGGGATATTGGAATGTTTATTATACTGGTCCCCAAAGTTTAGGTTTTCCCATCTTTTGGCCTAAAAACAATTTGGACTTTTATTAATTCTACCAACAACTTTAATCTAAGAAGGGGTAATTTGTTTGTTATAATTGATCATGTACATCAATTTATCGTCGACTGTCCCATCCCTTAATATTCCTGGTGCTAAGTGAGTGATGAAAGGAGAATAGATAATGGATCTAATATTAGGGATTAAGCAAATGTTTTTAAGGAGAAGATAATGAAAAAGGGAAAGGGGAATAAACAAATCCTGTATTTTTTTAGCTTTTACAGGCATTACAGACCAATTAAAAGAAAAACCTACTGACAAATGATATAGACTCCAAGAAAGAAAAAAATCTTGTTTTTTCAACTTTTCATATCCAATGCTAAAAGCGTACGTATGGGGTGTAGGACCTACACTGTAGGTAGGACAATTTAATCAATCTATAACCTTTCTATTTCCATTAAACAAATTCAAAAAGCTGAATTTTACACTTAAGAATTATTTTCAAACTTTTCTTTTCCCGTTAATTATAATCTATCAAAAACAGATCTTTTAAGAACTACGTGGAAGATTATTTTATCATCCAAAATCCAATCACTCTAACCCTGATAGAATGCAATCCTTTGCTTAGTTTACAACCTGTTCTATACATATATTCTACACTTCACCAGGAAGTATAAATTATATCAGAGGTGGATTCTTTAAAAAATCCTCCAAAATCACATAAAAAATCTACAAAAATTAAATAAAATCTTATGTTAATAACCCTTCTATGATTTTGTTTAATTTTCGTAGATTTTTTATGTGATTTTGGTGGATTTTTCACGAAAACAATTTTGCCCCACTAAGCGATTAGTGGGGCAAATTTTTTTAAGAATCCACCTCTATTATCTTCTTATTTTTTCGTTGGCTCAAAAACTTTGGGAACCCTTATATAATTTTGATTCCAAACTAGCAGTGTCCAAACTTTTCTTCCAATCAATTTAATCTACACAGGAGTAATTTTGTTTATCATTTCTTTGAGTGTATATATGTAGATTCAATCATCCATTGTCTTATTCTTAAGATTCATGACTGTTCACTATGGTCTAATATCATACAAGAGTATTTATTAAATTTGTTCAACTAAATATCTTATTTGCTAGTATCATATTATGCAGTTTTCTTCAAAGTGCTTTGTCAAGCCTTGAACCCTCGATCCTCCGTGCTCAGTTTGAAACAATTTAAAAATATGGGTGGGGTTAGTTTTTCGTGTGTTTTTTCTTTACTGTAGTTCAGGTAACTTGCAGGATAGCCCTGGAGGGATAGACAAAAAACTCCCATTGTGTAGTGGTTAGCGCACTACGCTGTGGTTGGGAGAAACCGAGTTCAAGTCCCCACATAGACTTTGCACTTGGTGGACAAATGCTGTCGCAATTTGTCAGATTATGATCACGCAACCTTCCCTAAGATGCCCTAGGGTTGTAAGGGGGGAGATTTGTAGGTAGTTAGGATTCTACAAATCAAGCAGCTCTAACCATGCTTTCCCTCTTCCATGCTCCTCGTATGAGAGTGCCTTTAATTAGGGTGGCTTAATATGGAACACCTGCCAAAACTCTAGGCCAGGGTGATGTAATAATTGAGTAGCTTCCACGAAAATTGCGGGTCAGCTTGTAATGTAACATAGAATACAATCAGCTGTGCGCGAAGCTTACCAATCTAAGATTGGCCAAAGGATTCACACTTCCAGTCTCCGTGTGCATCTGAGTCCTAACTTCTGAGAATCATGGCTACAACAACAACAACAACAAAAAAACTCCGCTCGCTTATTATCTTTAATTTATTTAAAAACAAGGAGGGTAGTATAGGTGCTCTATGTTTGCTAAGCACTTGAGCATATTTTTTTTATGAATAAGACTTTCCATCTTCAATATTGAAACGACAAAAGGAAAAAACAATCCTTAGCTGGATCTTTAAATCATTTTAGTGGTGAGCCAGATCGGGGTGAGCCGAATTTCAGATAATCACAGCGCGGCATTTAATAAAATGCTGTGCTCTCATTGGTGGGAAGTTGGCTTACCCCGATGTGGCTCACCACTAAAATGATTTAAAGATCCAGCTCTTGTATCATGTTACAGAAACTGCCCACGAGAAATATTGTGATATTTGTATTCTCCAGTCTTTTCCTTTCATTTGCGTATCCACGAGCAACTGTATATAGAAATAAGTACGATATTCAACAAGAAATTCTAAAATTTATTTTCAAAACATATATAAATTTATGTTCACTAAAATACATAAAAATTTTCTAGTTTTCTGCATAACCTATATTAACATATTATGATTGGGAAGTGAGGAATTAGTAAGTTAGCTAAAAAATTTAATTTTCCCTTTCTCGTGTTTTTCTGCTTTGGGAGGGTATGTCTATCCATTCGCAGTCCTACTCATTTTGATTTTTTTCTATAAAGATTCAAGTAAAATTTAAAGGAAAACCTAGTAAATATTTTGATACTTGAAGTATTTTGCCCTTTTACATTTAATGATAAGTATTTTTATTCACATTCTCGAAGTCTAAATATTAAAGTCGTTGCTACTCTATAGTTGTTGTTGTTTGCCACTAGATTTTTCTAAATTATATGATAAAATAAAATCTGTATAATGTTTAACTCCATAACCTATCCTTCTGTTATATACTGAGATATACTGCAGTAATTCTGATACCCAATATACATTATACTATTATCAGGGATCTAAAGGGATAAGACAATGGCCGGTAGTTTCATTTCATCCCAAATGAAGATACACAAAAATACCCCTTTCACGGTTACAATTAGTGGTTGAAACGTTTGGACACTATTATTGAATCAAGCAATCAAAATTCAAAAAAAGTAATTTGTGTTGTTATGCCAACGAATTAATAAACGTAATTTTAAGACCTTGGGGACTAGTGTTATAAATAACTCAATGTCCACTCCCTCCTGAAATTATCATCAGAGATAGGGCAAAAACGATAGATTCAAGTTAAATAAATTAATTCTTAAATATTAAACACTTATCGACTGCTAGTACATATCTAATTAAAATTCTTTAAATAGTCCCCAAAGTTTTTAAGCCAACGTATAAGACAATTACAGTCCAAATGTCTGCTTCGTTCCTCAATAACATAGGTTAGTAGAGTAATTTAGTCTATTATTGGTGATTTACAATAATTTATTAGCCATTGTCTTATCCCGTTTGATCCCTGGATAGAATAGGTTTGCATAAAATATTACATATTCTTATGTATTTATAATATCTGTAAGAATATTCACAAATGTCAAGACTTCAGTGTATGTATTGTAGAATGGAACTGGCGCAATTCTCATCACCTTTCCTCTGATATTACACATTTTTATTTAAGTCAAGCTTTTCCACAAATAGGGTTGGTCAATAGATTTATTATTACTTGGATTTAAAACCAGATTAATATGTACTCTAATAAAATGAAACTTGTAACGGGCTAAAATAACATCACCCCATCCCACTCTTTACCCCATCCCATTTCCACTGGGTAAGTGAACTGACCAATAAATGATAAGGTAAATAGCAACACAAATTTACCACAATTTTTCCCCTGTCATAATTTCCACGTATATTCTACAACCATTATTGGTAGATACTCACGTCACGGATAGATTTAATCGTTTATATTAAGTGTTAGAATTGTCCTATCGATTAGGCTCTATAATATTTTCCAAAAAAGTGCTTATTAAACATAATCTTTTCTGGTGGCTACTTTTTCTGGGTCATTTCTTTTGGGAAGGTGGAGGTACCCTTCCCTAAAATGAGAACCATATCTGTCCTGCGGTTAGTGAGATCATAATCTATAGACAGATAGACTTCCTGTTACTTTTACATAAAATAAAAATGTGTAAGTTCCTAGTGTCACAGACTACTCCATGGTTCTCCAGTTTTCCATGAATCTGAGATACATCTTTCCTATAAGTAAAACAAAGATTTTTTTAAATCTAGAAAAGAAAAAAATTACAAAGGTCTTTTAAACTAATAAATTAATTGTTTTTCATATTTTTACAAGAATTGGTATAAATATTATTTGTCAAACCTTATAAAATTTATCAAACTAATTTCGTATTTTAATTAGATGTAAATATGTATTTCTTCAAAAATCAGCAGGTTTTTTTGCAGAAACGAAAATTTTGGAAACCATGGATTACCTGAAAACAACAGAGAGTTGGCAGCCTCGTTCTTGTGAATTTTTAGGTGTCAGTATGTCCAAATGATCTTTAAAAAAATATATACAAATGAAATGGATTATACTTGTAAGAAAATCTAATCAATTTCTTTTAGTACAGCAAGGATTTTAACTTTTTAGATCTGGATACCACCTCCTTCCCAAGAAAAATCACTCCTTAAAAATCACATTGAAAGGGGAGTCTCGACTTCCCCCTCATCTTTCCCTCATTTAGGGGCGTAGCTACTAGTTTTTAAATAATATATGAAGATTTTTATAATAGTTTCACAAATAATAATTTGAAATAATTTAAGTAGTGTTTGCTGGTGCTATACGATGCAAAATAAATTTTTTACTATTTTTGATACCAAAGTAATGATGACAACAACCATAAAAGCGAAGCTCACCAAGTCAAACGGACAAATGAATATGGTCAAACTTAAATGTAGAATATTTAATGGACATTTTAACGTGTTTAGGCGTAATTATTGAGGTACTTTGCTTATTACACAGTTCCTATTCGTTCTATGAATCATCCTTTTAAAAATCAAAGTGAAAATAAATTACATCACTTAATAGTTGATATTTAAATATCTGGAAATAAATTACAGATTTAAGGACCGACGAACGGACCTACCCTAAATAGATATAAAAGCTTTAAAAAAGAAAATCCCATAAGGAAAATATTATAAAAATTTATTTAATGTGTTTTAGACTTTGGCAAAGCGTTAGACACATGAAATATAACATTCAATTTAATGTCTAAATCCAAGCAAAAATATTTCAATTTAAATGGGTTCAATTTCTAACAGACGGAAAATCATTTCATAAATCAAAATATAGACAAAATAACAGTGTTTTCACAATATCGTAATAATTTGACAGAAATATTTAATACTTCTTAATCAAAATTAATAGTTTAATATTAAAAAAGGGGGCTCGAAAAAGAGCTATAATTATTTGTTTAACCTATAAGAAACTCTCCTAAAACATCAATTCTTTAAATTCTAATTAAGATTCATACATCATTCTTTAAAAATAATGTTGATGTTAATTGATTTTAGTAATAAAAATGAACGTCCAAAATGAAAAACGTGAAAGATGTTGTAATGGATGTAGAATATACGTGGATAATACGATAGGGGGAAATTGTCGCCAATTTAAGCTAACATGGACATCACTTAATAATCATCCATTAGGAGGAGAGGGGATGGGGTGAAGCAGTAGGATGGGGAAGGATCCATGTTTTTGCCAGCTATAAGTTACACATTATTAGATTGCATGATAATCTGGTGCAATATCCATGTAATAATAATTCCATTGATATTGTATAAATCAAATTCATATGAATAGTCAATTATTGATTTATTTTTCTGTCTTAATAGTTATTTCTCGCATCGTATAATAAACGGCTTTCCGCGGATATAGAAAGTACAATTATGAGATTAAAACTAGTTTTTTTAGCCCCGAGGTGCTATATTCGTAAAAAGCTGGATATAATACGATGCTAGACATAGTTTTTTCGTATGGATGTGAACCGGTTCCTATCCACCGGATTCGAATGAATACGAAAAAACCTTTTAAAATCTCAAAAGCGAAGCTTTTCTACAATAACGTACTATACGTCCGTCCGCACATAAGTAATGGATTTATTGATTTAGGCATTTTTCTAATGATTTCATACTTTTTATGATCACCAATGGTATATTTTTGCGTGATGTATTTGTCCTTTTACCATGATTTTGATTAGTCATCATTTAATAGTCGAACTATTACGAGTCTCTATAATCAAGCCTTCAACCATATGTATATCTTTATTTCATAAAATATCCCCCCCCCCCCCCACTACAAATATTGTATATATTTAGATAATGGCCCTAGAGGGACACGCAAAGTCACTAATCCTTTATATTCAAGCTAGAAGTCAGTTCAGGAAAGCTTAGTTTTAGTCCTTAGCTTTAACAGTATACACTAGAACTGGTAGTTAAGAATAAAACATTAGTAGAGAACAGAATTTTAATTACAAATTCTTTATTGAATAAAACAATATTTCTATGATAAATGTAATATTTTATCAACTCTTTTATATAAGTAAATAACCTGTACATTAATATGATATAGGAAAAACTGACATACCAATTGAGGACATCTTTATCAAGGGTAGCTCACAAAAAAGTGCAAAATTTAAAATCTTATTTCTGTGTTTGTTATTGGGATAGGCCAAAAAGCCAGCTTACACCAACAATGAAATAAATTCGAAAAAAATTACTAAATCTATACTTGATTTTCAGCTGTCGTTGGGGGGCAACTCATAGTAGAATTGATAAGCTTTTTATCTACCTTGGAGACGTTTATAGAATTTCGATTGGTTGGTTGATTTTGTTGAGAGTCCAAACTTTTCAACCATTCATTGTAATCTACAGATGGGGTAATCTTGTGTTACATCATTAGGGAATGTGGTGTACATCAATTTATCGGCTATTGTCTTATCCCTTTAGGTCCCTGATATGTTTTAAGTATTATTTGTGTTGGCAGGTGTTGTCATTAATTTTGCCGCCCTTGGTAAAGAAATCTTGACACAGATGCACTTTTACATCAAAAGCTGGAGGACCATATAATTGACATTTACCATTTTTAGTGTTTACATAATACACACAAAAAAAGTGTTTTATATATTTTGCTACAAAAAAGTAACTTTTTAAAACTAGTATCATGCAAAGAGCATCTCAGTTTTTTCCTTAATTACAAATAAAACACCATAAAATTGACCCTCACGTTTTTAATTCATATATATTTTTTAAAGAAATATATTGTGTCTTTTTTAATGCTATATCGGTAATAATTATTGAAAATTTTTTCAACCCAGCGACCAACCAATTAAGCCCTAAGAGAAATTTCGGACTTTGCCTTAAAAGTTATTATAAAAAATTTACTTTTTTATTAGAACACTTTTATTTTCTTACAATATTTATTTTATCATCCACTAAATAAAGATGCAATTGTTTTTTTCTTCTTTAGTAGATTTATTTAGAAATCATCAGCTATCAATTTAATGAGAGAATTTAAAAGCAAAGCTTCCTCAAGCAGCCATACCGGACAGCTCTTATAGTTTATTTAGGCATGTTAGAATTGTCCTATCGTTTTAAAAAAATCTATGCTGATTCTTGTAATAGTAGCAACTCTATAAACATTACTAGAATGTAAGTATGTCCTATTAGAACATAATGATTATTTTCTTTCTTTGACTTCATTTACCTGACCATCTGATTTGTTGCCTTTATGGATGTTGTCATACCTGTTATCTTGTATTAGACGAAGCCCAATCTGTCCCACTTTTGAGCAAGACGATTCCCTTTTCTCCCATCTCTTTTGAAGAGATTTTCTTCCCACCCTTCCCTTTTTCTATTCCCTTTATATGACGTCATATAGGAATCGTCTTGCTCAAAAGTGGAAGGGATTGTGCTTCGTCTTGTAATATGGTCTGGTCACATGCTATCATTCAAATGTTCTTTTTCATGTTGACCAGGGAAAGGGAATGATATTTTGACAAACAATTTTAAAGGAAAATTTTCCTACAACCCCCTTCCCCTTTTCCTCCCCTTCTTATCCACCCCTCTTCAGTTATATGAAAAAAAACAAGATATAGCCCTAGCTAACTTCCAAAGGTTTTGTGATTTTTTTGTAGAATTGATTGTTACAATAGCTAGGCCTGATGTTGACTAATAAAGGTTGTCATGGCTTACATTTTTCACAGTATTCAGCTTAACTTTTTCTTATCAGTTTTTTATCCAGTCTATCCAGTGCAAAATAAATATTAATTCTATTCAAAACTATATGCAGTACTTACCCTTAAGTTTGAGAGTAAGAAGATATTCTAGATATCCAGTGAGTAGCTCTTGCTTCTTCAACAGATTATCCATACCAACCTAATAATTAAATTATTTAAAACAAGGATGACAACATCAATTAAGGCAAAGCTCAGCTAAACAGACAAACGAACATTAACAAATACAGAGTGTCAGCACTTTAAAAATGGCTGTTATTTAGAAAATGTATATCTTCAGGGGATGATACATCCCCAATTATAACCCCTTCTGTTGATTACAATCATTGGTTGTTAAGTTTCGACACTGCTAGTTTGAATCACAATTCAATAAAAGTACCCAAAGTTTTTTCTCCCTGGTATATCTCTCAAAATTTTCAGAAGTAGATAAGTGCTTAATATGGACATACTTATCTTACATTTTAAGACTTGAATATAGAGCTGCCTCGCATATAATATTGTGTCTTATTATCAAGGTATAAAAATTCCAATAATAGTTGACGTACCTCATCAAACATCTCCAAGGCGGCAAGATTAAGAGCGGTGAGGAATGGCGGAGGATTACAAAGGCGGAAACATTCCACGCCAACGGCGGGATCCAACACGTCTCTCATCTCAAATCTAGTTTCCTGTAGATAAGAATATGCAATTTAACAACTAGGGATAATAACCAGGGAGTAAGGGAGGGGACAATGGGCAATTAATTCAATTTAAGAGCGTTCGCTGAAAAGCAATAAAAACCAGATTTATCATAAAAATATTACCAAAATTGTAAGGGGATCATGGTAACCTAATTTAGAACAAAATTAGTTCTAAGAAAAAAATCATTTACTTGAAAATTCAATTATCAATACATCACAATGTAGTAAACATTCTGTAATTAATCACTAGAAAAATCTTGTTTAGAACTGCCTCAACCCTTCTGATATATTTATAACTGACCCTTAAATTCAAGCGGTTCTTAGACTATTAAATACATAAATATCACAGTAGAGTTTCTATACATGAAAAGACATTTTTTGGGGAAAAAATATTTGTTAAAACCAGCGATAAAAAACAAACTTTTCTGTCTGCATATTCAAAACTAGCTCAGCTAGTTAGCGGGGCATTGATGCGCAAGTCCCCAAAATCAGTAAGAATCTGCTGTATTCGTGCACATTCCCTTTAAGCCAGTCCCCAAAGTCTGAGACTCCTTAAAAATTGAATATTCGATCCATTGTCCCCTCCCTTACTCCCTGGATAATAACAGAGCAACCGACTATGAGTATAAGCCTAGCTCTTGTTATTATAGCTTAGGTTATATTAGGTATTTGGTAGCCCCACTGGGCTTTGGTACCGCAGGTAAAGGCCCTTCAGGTGGCTTGGCACTTTTCCTTGATGTTAGGAGTGTAGAAAAAATATTATAATTTCTACTTACTTGTTTGTTACTCCACCATCCACCCAGGAGGCTTGGCCCTTTTCATGATGTTTAGAGTGTAGAAATAATATTATGATTATTACTTACTTGTTTGTTACTCCACCATCCCTCCAGGTGGCTTGGCACTTTTCCATGATGTTTAGAGTGTAGAAATAATATTATAGTTACTACTTACTTGTTTGTTACTCCACCATCCCTCCAGGTGGCTTGGCACTTTTCCATGATGTTTAGAGTGTAGAAATAATATTATAGTTACTACTTACTTGTTTGTTACTCCACCATCCCTCCAGGTGGCTTGGCACTTTTCCATGATGTTTAGAGTGTAGAAATGCTCCAGCAATGGCACCTGTTTCCATAGAATGAAAAGTAATAGAACCATATATATTGTGTGTATGAATGTCCAGTAAACGGATGCACTACGATTTTCAGAACAGCTTAATATTGTTTATAGGTAAACTTAATGTCAAGCCATAAGTAGACAAAAAAAACCATGGAAAGCTTTGATATAAAGGACAGCCATACCAGTCTAACAGAAGGCAATTTCTTTATTTCGTACAGACAAACAGATAGACACCCTGTTACTTTAATATAGGAAACTCTTTTGTCTGTTACTTTGATCTGCTGTCCCTAGTTAAAAATAAGGTAGTTTTTGGCTTCATGAACTATTTCTATTTATTTTCTATTACATTTAATATTTATTTCCTGCTCCAGAATTGAGGTATTTATAAGAGCACCAGACTGCAAAATCAGCTCCCCAAGCGTTCAGCTCCAGTTTCACATTACCTGTGACCAATCAGTATTTACTTAACAGATTTTTAAAGAAATGTATGGACCTTTTTTACTTTATTACAAGAAAAGTAAACTTTGAAATGTGGAATTAGTGTAATAAAACAAATGGCTTATAAAACAATATTTTAGCGAGATTACATACAAAAACATGATAGTTGAAAAGTTTGAGCAATGCTAGTGTTGTGAATAAATTGAATGAGAGAGAGTTTCTAAGAAGATACAACTTTCGATATTACGATATTCCAATGTCCCCATCCTCCATGTAGAAACTGTAGTAAGTAAATAATCCTGCCTACAGCATGTGCCAGATCCCATCCTACAGGTATTCCCAGGTCCACAGTATGCTTGGTGATACTCTCCATGTCCAGCTTCTGTCCAGTGTAATACTGCACACCTGGAGAATTGAGAAAAAGTTCTATAGATTTTGCTTGGAATGGTCAGATTTTACACAAACTTATTTCTTGACTACCGAAATTTATTCCCTCACACCCCCTCCCGCCCTTAATTCGTGAAAATGTTTTATTCTGTATCGGTACAAGGCATCAATGCTACTCTTTCTTCTATAAAGTAAAATAAAACGTCATACAAATAAAAGAATAGAGAAGGTATGTGTATAACAAAGATGACAACATTTATGAGAGTGAAGCTCTGAAGGTTTGATAAATAATCATTAACAAACGTTAGGTGAAAACGCATTTATTCAGATTTAGAGTTACTATGCTTTCTGAAGTGTTTCTAATCCTTGCAAGGATCATCATGCAAAATAGATTGGACAATTATAACATGCCACTTAACGATAAGACATATCCCTGACGGACGTACAGACGAACCAACCCTAAATGAAGAAAAGCTTCGCTATCTAAAATGTATGTTCTCACCTGGAAGCATAACAAGTGCTAGGTTGTTCTTTTCAGCTGTTATTTCCTGATAATTAATTAGATCAATAGTCAACAATAAAAGAGGATTGGCGTCATCACAACTACTATCAGATGGGTAGAAGCTCAATAATTAACTCTCAGACGCGCGGCATTCCTAGGCTCTTAGCCAACCCAAAAATCCTCAGCCTCAGTAACCAATTTGAATTAAGGCACCCGACAGTCGGTAGGCTTTTAAGCCACCTGGCCCAATGAGCCTCACTGCACTGTCAGACACGCGGCATGTTAGCCTCTCAATAAGCCAATTTTAATCAAAATTTTCACATAATTATTTAGAAAGGCTATGTAGCTCTTATATATTTTTTCTTAAATATAAATAATTGAAGATACCAAACAAGATGATTTTTGAATTAATCCAATAAGCAATACATCCTTGTTTGTAAAGAATACTAATTGATTAAAGGAAGCAAAACAAAAGTATTTTAATAGTTTGTAATTTTTCTGTTTTTGGTAATTGGTTAATTAATCATAATTGACATCATGCATACTAAACTGATATTTAAAGATATAAGTTGTAACCTCTATAGGATACACGACGTCTTATATTGGTATTTCTGAACCAAATCTTGCCAATGAAGTGCATGATTACATGGCCAAATGTGCTTATACATACAACCAACCCTTTATTTGCACGACCTTTGTCTGAAAGTCCATACAGTACATAGGTATGTTATATTTTTATAAGTATTAATAGTATATTAAGAGTTAAGACTCTAGCAGGCTTGGTGTCGCTTCGGGTACTAGACCTGTCTCCTTGAAACCTTCCCGACGACGAGCGGATGCGCTACGTGTTGAGCCACGGTTGCGGGTTTAATGATAGTACATTAAGAGAAATTTTCTAGCATCAAAGTCCATTGCAATTCAAGTACTTTTAAAAATCACTAGCGGCTTCGCCCCCCCCCCCCCAAGAAAATAGCCTAAAACCAACACAGGACCAGTAGGTATATTCCCTGAAGAGTAGAATCCGATCGGTTCAGTGGTTACCAAGATCTTAAGCTTCAAACGGACGGACGGACGGACGGACGGAGAGGCGGCCAGACATCAAGCTATTTTGTATTATAGATAGTTGTCTACAAAATCTTAGAATTCGCCATCTGAATACACTTTTTCTATAGGAGCATTGGACTAATGTCATACTGTTCCCCAAAGTGGTATAAACAAGGTCCCTAATTCGTTGGCTTTGAAACTTTGGGGTCTTTTATCTAATTTTGGTTGGGTTTTACAATATAATATTGCTTAAACTATTCCACCATTATTTTCAATCTACTGAAAAGTTACTTGTCATCAATAAATTTATTGTTCATCGTCTTATATCCCTTAAGATCCCTTCTTTTCTGAAATTATTTATTTTCAATCTTCCTGTTCAAATTGTTTTTCTTTGATGACACATCTTTAATGAAGGTGTCTTAACTTTTGTGACTTTTAAAAAAAATAGCTAGTCGGTGTTTAAAGTGGGCAGTAGATGTAAAATGATCCATAGAATTTAGATATGCAATCGGTTTTTTAGTAGACCTCTTATTTTTAAAGTAATTAAAGTTTTTTAAAAAATTAAACTGTTTTTAACCTATTTTTTAATCATGTATCAAAAATATACTATGACACCAGTAGAATCAGACTGCAGAGCCCAAATTTGAATTAAGTCCCCAATAAACTTTTTTGGGGGGATTTAAAATTAATTTTATATGTTGCTGTGATCATTTTGACGGGAGCAAAAGCAACTTTTAGTTTGGGGTTAAATTGTTTCTTACAGAACAATTTTATATGATTCAGTTTATATCAATACAATAATAAAAAAACTCTACTCTGTTCGATGGAAATAATTTTTTTCTAAAACAATCAATTTTAGTAAAAAATTTAACATAATACAATAAAACACATAATGCTAATGTCAAACATATAAGATTTCTTGTTTCATTTCAATTATTTATAATTTCCGAAAGAGTGTTTTCACAAAGTGACTTATTTACAATGTAGTTAAATAATTTTTATTTAATTAAAATGAAAAGAATGAAAACTATACATGTAAAAGATACATACTTTTTAAAAATATTTAAAAAAAATAAGTTTGAATAATCTTATTTTATATCATATTTGTATATGTGTCAAAAATAATTTTGTTGTATTGCATAAACATTTGTTGACATCATGTCATCTTGTCATCAAATTTAACCCTTTACAGCCAATTTTTATGTGTTTAAAATAGGTGAATGAACACAAACATGTTAATGTTAATTCATTGGTATATTGTAAAGATTTAACTTTTTAATGAATTTTTATAGTAAAATCATAAGGCCTAATTTTACTCTATACCAGAATACAATATTTATGAAGCAAAACACTCTAAAAGCTACGAATTTTACCCAAATAAAAAAAAGACCTTTTGCTTTGGTCAAAATGACCACAGCAACAGTAAAAATTAATATTTAAATCCCCCCAAAAAAGTTTATTGGGGACTTAATTCAAATTTGGGCAGTCTGATTTTACTGGTGTCATAGTATATTTTTTATATACGTTTTAAAAATAGGTTAAAAACAGTTTAAGTTGGTTTTAAGGTACTAAAAAGTAACAAAAAAAAAGAAGAAAATTGCCATTATATGAAAAAAATAGTAATATCTTTTATAGACGTCCAAGCTTTTTTTTTGGGGGGGGGGGGTAATTCGTATTTGGGTGGGAAAATGGCGTGCGAAGCGCGCCCAAAATCTTTTTTACCCACCCCAAAATTTTTACCCCGGGGGTAAAATTTGCTTGGGGGGGGGGGGGGGTAATTACCCCCCCTGAGATCAGTTGGCAGTGGTAAATTTAGTTTACCCCGCCCAAAATTTACCCCCGGGGTAAAATTTTTTGGGGGGGTAATTTAAATTTTATTAAATATTTAGTATTAAAAAATTTTTTTATTAGAGATTTTTTATTTGGGGGGGAGGTATTTACCCCCAAAAAATTGTTTGGGGAGGGTAATTACCCCCTCCTAAATGGTTGGGGGTGCCTACGGCACCCCCAGGGTAGGGGTAAATTTTAAATGGGGGGGTAATCGCCCCATTACCCCCCCCCCTTGGACGTCTATGATATCTTTAATTTGACACCTTACTTTTTAATTCTGTTGAGTAATTATTGAAAAAATCAAAACTTTGAACTTTGGGAGCTCGTCACGAATGGGTTATAAAAATAACAAAAGTTAGGACACGTTCTTTCCAAAATTCTGTCTATGCCGCCTAAACGAACCAATCATGCGTATTAATTTTAGCGCTAAAATTTTAAATTCAAATATTTAAAGATTTGTCTTCTCTATGTTTCTGTAATATTATTTTTAATAATAATATTATCCACATGACTTTTACATTTAGTTTAAAATTTAATACGTGTAAAATATTCATGATATTTTTAAAAGTTTACATAAAAACCAAAAATAAATCTTACCTTTTTTCTTAGATTTTAATACAAAAAATTTTTTTAACGTTTAAAATGAAAGTTTTAGAGGGTTAATTATAAAATTATATACCTGACTAATGCGTCTAGAGACAGTAAGTAATAACTTAGTGTCAGTTTAAGTATGTCCCAAGGCACCAACAGTTAAACTATTGCATATAACTAAATCTTTGGTTGCGCCACCATTCTTTGATGGTAATGAGTTACGCCTGCTTTTGGGTGTAGGCTATTAATGTAACGTATATAAAACAACGGCAGTTTTGACTTTGTTTGTTTTAAGTTATGACGCGATTTTGGCTTAGATTCGAACCCTTACCCTCCAAGATGACTTTCAGGGGATGTGCTACGTGTTAAACTGACATATTATTTATAAACTCAAACCTGTAAAATATCAGAGGTCTTGAAGAGTCCATCTTTGCCAGGCTTTAAAATGATAAGTCTTGATTCATCTACACCCAACACTCTCATCAGAGAACGGGCAGCATATCTAAAATTCATGGTCTTTACAAATCAACAACCTCAGTTTACGTTGGCAAATAAATGTAATAAGTATACATGTATAACCCAGACAACTACCTGGCCTAGTCTTGGGAACCTTTTTCGTCTACTAGCAAATTACTTTCTGCTTTTTTTAACAACTTGGCGATTTGGGGACATACAGTTATTTAACCCCTTACCCCTCTATTGTTTTACTCAAATATTGTATCATTGATAATAATTTCCATAACTTAACTCAATAGGTAGAAATTATGAATTGATAAAATTCTTGTAAATCTATATCAATAAGTTGTTCTATCTTTCTTTTATCGACAGAAAGACATCACATTACTTTGTATTGTCGGAATCGTTTTTTAATTGATTAATTATTAGACTTGCCTGTCCGAAGGGAAAGCATGATCCTCAATCATAATCTTGTTTCTGTTCCCCTTGGGTTTATAGAAAGCCAACATGAGCAGGTGCAGGTTGACCGTCAAACCATTCATGATTGTCACCTCGCTTGGGTCAGCCGCACCTACTACCCTAAAATAAAACAGCTACAGATTCCCTTGGCCAATGAAAACAATTTGGCAAATAAATGATTTTTTTTAATATCATTATCCTGGCGGACACAGAATGCCAGCAAACCTGGCAGAGTCATCCAGATAAAAAGCAAAGTATAAACAAAGTATTTTTATGTTACCAAAAAATTAAGATATTCTATAGCAGTACATTCTAAAATAAAATAAATGTGTTCAGTTAAATTTTAAATTCTAGGTATGACCATGCAGGTTAGATCCTCCAGGCCTCCAGCAATCTATAATGGCTCCTGATGGTAATTATAAAATTTACAAAAAAATATACAATTTTTAAAATATTGTTCTTATAGCTTCAATAGAAAAGGGCCCCGACATTTAAGGGTTAATGTTTGTGCCATTATTCTTTCCCTTCCCTAAAAACTATTTATTATTGGTATATTTATAGCAATGAGATTTTAAATAAATTCTGAAAATCATCAAATTGCAATAAACTTGATTCATTAAAACCTGTTTATTTGTTCATTACCACTTTATACCCTTGATGCCTAAAGAAAGTGCAACCACACACTATCAAACACACACACACACTTACACATATACAAACATACACATACAAAAAGACACAGAAAATCTTGGAACTGAAGGAAAATATAAATCCTTATATAAAAGTAATAGGATGTGTGTAATGGATTTCACTAACCGCTGAACCGATGACATGGTTTTCCTTTACAGTGAAGCTGTCACAGGAAGGATTATAACTATTTAGAGGGGGGATACATCCACCATGCTAAGAGAAACCTCTCTCCCCCCCCCCTTCCCACCCGAAATGGGAGAGTTGAGTTTCCTCCCTCCTGTAGTAGAAGTTAAATATTTTTTTTCCTATAACCTCAAAAAAAACAGGCGGGAAATTAGTTTATTCTAAATCAACATATTCCTTTGTTTCTGAAGCTGCACATGAAAACAAATAAATGCAAGTAAAGACAAGTGTATTGTAAATCAAGGGATCAAGGAATAATTGTATTAGTATGGCTTTGAAGCCGCTTAATATTCACTAGATAAGAACCGGTTCTAAGCCATAATGAAAAATCATGTATAGTAACTTATTACAGACAATTTACTACGAATAATAAAATAAAATAATATTAATACAAGTTTTGTTAGCCCGGGACTTCAGCCTCTCAGGGCTAACAAAACTGAAATTTTCAACCAATAATTTCAATCTTTTAAAAGGGTAACTTTGTCTATCAGCATCAAATTATCGTCCATTGTCCTATTCCTTAAGATGCCTGGGTAATTGTAGCAACTAATTAAGAAATATTTGAGTGAAGAGTAAACAGAACAAAACACAAAGATCTTACTTATCTTACATCTAAAATAGAATTTCATAATTTGTACATTTTGTACAAACATACTTATAAATACTACAATCCTTATCATTTAACATTAATGAAATTGTAAAGACTTGAAGATTAAAATCCTTACTAAACTATTTTTGAGATTGAGTCCCAAAAAGGACTTATTATTGATCCTGACTATTTGTTTGTCCATCCATCCAGACGTCCGTTTGTTTCTTAGGATCTTAATAACCACTAAACTGTTTTGTTTGTGCTTCTGTCTGGTAGTGTTGTGGTTTTTATGCTACTTTCCTGGGGGGGGGGGGGGGTGGGGGGAGGAAAAGTAGTCATTCCAAGGAAGTAATATGAAATACTGTAACTGAAGCTTTATTTTTCACAAATTTGATTATTGGGATTTGACAAATAAATGAATGGTTAATATTTGATTTTTGAACCTTAGGTGTTGTCTTTACAGTACACAGTTAATATGCTGTATAAATATTGGAATAAATGAATGGTTGATTGTTTGAACCTCAAGTGTTGTTTACAGTACACAGATAATATGCTGTATAAATCTTGGAAATAAATGAATGGTCAATATTTGATTGTTGAACCTTAGGTGTTGTTTTCGCAGTACACAGTTAATTTGCTGTATAAATCTTGGAAATAAATGAATGTTCAATGTTTGATTGTTTGAACCTCAAGTGTTGTCTTTACAGTACTCAGATAATATGCTGTATAAATCTTGGAAATAAATGAATGGTCAATATTTGATTTTTGAACCTTAGGTGTTGTTTTCGCAGTACACAGTTAATTTGCTGTATAAATCTTGGAAATAAATGAATGTTCAATGTTTGATTGTTTGAACCTCAAGTGTTGTCTTTACAGTACTCAGATAATATGCTGTATAAATCTTGGAAATAAATGAATGGTGAATGTTTGATTGTTTGAACCTCACACAAATTTAGAGTTGTGTACTGCCAAGAAGAAAAGAACAGGGAGGAAGGGGACATTGGGCTGTTTATTACACTAGTCTTCAAAGTTTTATAATAACGTTTTCTTATTTGTTGGCTTAACAAATTTGATTGATTGGTTAATTAAGTTGAGTGTTTAAACGTTTCAACCACTAATTGTGATCTACAGAAGGGATAATTTTGTGTATCATCATTGAGGATGAACATCAATTAATCGGTCATTGTCTTATCCCTTTAGATCCCTGAGAAAAGATGCACTTTAGACAAGGATGATAACATCCATATATGCGAAACTTAGTAAATGTTATCATTATTATTACAAACGCGTACATTTGGACAGATGATTCGACCATAATTTTAGAAAAGATACACTTTATAACGTAAAACCGCATAAAAATTGCAAGGTCTTGAAAGTAAAATTTTTTTATATGAAATTAAAAAGAATAATTAATCATTGTAGGCATTATCTGTCAAAAAGTGTTTTATAAAAAGGATACAGTCACTCTGAGGAGAACTGGTTAAATATTTTTCTTTTTGTACAAATTTTGCTAAGCTCCATTAAATTTTTTTTACATTCAGGCATTTTTTTATTTCAAAATCAAACACATCTATGAAGCTCTCTGAAATTTATAACTCAGATCTTAACTGACAAACGTAAAAGACTTACTACTTTATGTGTTAGAAAAAAAAGCTTAAAAGCAGCTTGTGGAATTTAAAAGCTGCAAACAGCTACAGTGGCGTATATTTAAGATAGCCACAGCTGCGCATACAAATTTTTTTTATAAATCGCCGCAGCATTTTTTGGTTACAGTTAGTTAGAAAATTAAACAGTAGCTACACTGTATACCACTAAGAATCAACAACAGTGCAATATCTTATGTGCAAAACATTAAAAAGGTTTTTACATTACAAACATAAAAAAATTAAAGTTTTGTAACAATTCTTGTACGTTTAACCGTTTTTTACAGTTTATACCAGCTTATACCAATAGCGAAATTAAATCGGGAAAAAATCACGAAACCCATACGTGTTTTTCAGCTGTCGTAAAATTGACGACCTCTCCATTTGCCCCCCCCCCCCCAAAAAAAAAAAAAAATATTTTAGATTTATCTCGCTTGTTGGTTATACCTTATACCTGAGTTTATACAGTTATTTTGAAGAAAATATGACTGTCTGACTGAACATCAAATAAAGTGGACACTAGTACCCAAAGATTTATATTAACGTTTCCTTCTTCGATGGCCGAACAACTTTGGGGACTGATATTGAATTTTAATTGGTTGGTTCATTAAGTTGATGTCCAAACTTTTAAAGTACTAAATGAAGTATACAGAAGGGGTAATTTTGTGAATCATAATTGGACATGTAATCAATTTATCGTCTATTGTCTTATCCTTTAGATCTCTGTCTAATAATAGAACTAGAAACGTATATCAACCATGATGGTGAAATAATTTCATTTTAAAGCATTTCAAAATCAGCCTCAAAGCTTTCTTTTAAAAGCTGTTTATAGTTAAAGTACCTTTAAAAATTACGTCATACTGGCCTAGCATTGGTCAATTAAAATGTATGATGGCCTGCTATTGGTGATTCAGTCTGTGTATTGGCCCAGCTTATACCAATAACGAAATTATTTGAAAAAAGACCTGTATATTGTTTTCAGCTGTCGTTGGGGGGCAACATAAAGTAAATTTTACGACCTCTTCATTTGCCCCCCCTCCCCCAATATTGTTTAAGATTTATTTCACTTGTTGGTTATACCTTATACCTGGTATTGTTCTATCATTGTTCATTTGTATTGTAAGACGTTATCGTAAGTAAAAATCTTACTTTGCCGCCAATGGTTTGCAGGGCTGGTCAGCGTAGGCAGCTGGAATCCTTCCACTTGTATGGTGGTAAATACCCCGTCTTCCCCACATATCCATGGCCTCTTGCATGTACCTGGAAGTAAGATTGTATTAGTTATTCGTCGGTCCGTTTGTGTGTGTGTCTGTTCTTATGTCTGTCGTTGTGTCCATCTGTTTGTCTGTCTGTTCGTATGTCTGTCTGTCTATCTATATTTTTGTCTATTGTCTGACTGTTTGTATGTCCGTCTTCCTGTCCGTCTAACTGACCGTCTGTCTGTTCGTTTGTCTGTTTGTCTGTCTGTCCGTCTACCTGTCAGTCTTTCTGTTCGTCTATCTGTCCTCTTTTTCTCTGTTTGTCTGTCCATCTATCTGTTTTTCCGTCTGTCTGTCTGTTTGTTCGTGTGTATGTCAGTCTGTCTGTCCGACTGTCAGTTCGTCTGTCTATCCGTCTGTCTGTACATCTGTATATCCGTCTGTCTGCAAATCAGATGGCTGATATTTTTTGTGGAAAGGTTCTCTATGCCAAGAGCATCCAGTATATGTATAATCTATTTGATTCGGTGGTCTGTCAGTCATACACTTAACATTTGAAAGGTTTCGTGATTTTAGAATAATTTTCTGCTTTATAACTAAATTTGTCAGGTTGTTCATCTTTTATTTTTGTGCTTCACTAAGTATGGATGTTGTCATCCTTGTTTAATTTTTTTGAGCAAAAAATAAAGATTTAATACTAGTGCTGCTATCACAGAAAAAAAATATATTGGATGTCTAGATGAATAATACCTTAATGTACTACATTTTGTAGGAAAAAATCTAACCAGATCATTGGGAAATTTTAAGATAATATATAAAACATTGGAGGAGAGAGTGACAGACAAAGAAGAAGAAAAACACAATTCATATCAAGTTTACATTGTGTAAAATATATCAGGGAGGGAGGGAGGGTACATTGGGCTATTATTACACTAGTCCCCAAAGTTTCCTAATTCGTTGGCTTGACAACTTTGGGGGCTTTTATTTAATTTTGATTGTTTGGTTCATTAAGTTAAGTGTCCAAACATATAAACATTTAATTGTAATATACAGGTGGAGTAATTTTGTGCATCATCATTTGGATGTACATCAATTGGCCATTGTCTTATCCCTTTAGATCCGTGTAAATAAATCCTTACTTGTCAGCATTTTTAGGTTTCAAGCCCAAACTATTTCCAAGGAGGTAAATACACTTTTGGGATTGGTCTCCTGTACTTTCTAAAAAAAAATAATAATTTTCAACTCGTTTTACTTTATGTACTGAAAAAATATATGATTGCAGAAATTTGATACTGGTTTTACATCAAAATAATATGATACTTTTGCATTAATCTGTAAGGTTTTTTGTCTATCCGTTAAGATCTCGCTAACCACTGCGATATAACGATAAAGTTTTCTATTTTAAGGAAAATTTCTATATTTTCAGGGCAAGTTTTATTCTATTTTATCTCTGAATCAAAGTCAGACAGTTTTAGGCTATTTTTCCTCCCCACTCCCCCCAAAATAAAGGTGTTACTTGTGTTCATAATAAAACACCATTATAAAATAGGCCGTTTTAATAAGTCACCCTTGGCCAAAACCCTGTGCACCCCACTGCTTTACGATAATTACAGGCAATGTCAAATTAATTCAATGTTTAATTTGTTATAGCAATTTTACCATAAAAAAATCTTACAAACTGGTGAATAAGATATATTTTTCAGTAAATAGTCCAAATTCTATAAAATTTCTCAGGCTATCCTAAATCTTACATATTCCATGTCTATTGGGTTGGGCCGGATATCCGGTCATTTTCAATATCCGGCCGGATATTGGATATTGAACTATCCGGTTACATGATATCCGGCTGATTTTTGATGCCGGATATCCGGTAAATTGCCGGATATCGAACATTGGCCAGATATCCGGCCGGAACCGGATATCCGGCATTAGAAATCAGCCAGATATCCGGTATCCGGTATTCGGCCAAAAAAATATCCGGCCCAGAAAATTGGAAACACTGACTTCTTGGCTAGCTTTGCAAATCTTTAAATATTTTACCCATTATCATTACAAAAATTAAATACCTCTGGGTAAAGTCTCCAAAGTGGGGAAAACAAATTGTTCCCTGTAGTCCTTGAGTTCATCAGTACTGTCCAGGTGTCCAGCTAATTCTGGAGAGGCCAGGGGGAAACCTGTCTTCTTAGAGATGGCCTCCAGTTTCTACAATTATAGAGTTGTTGCGCATCAAAATCAAATAACTTTTGGTGGCGCAACATTAGAGTAAAACACTAGAGTGAGAAAGGTTTAAATAACTGTATCTGCCCATCGCAACCACCTTGTGCAACTTTTCTATGGGTTCATTGAAAATCAACCAATGGTGTCTCTTATATTAACACAGCCAAGTAGCAGAAAATGATTTGATAGCAGATAAAAAATGTTTTTGAAAAGGTAGTTGTCTGTATATCCATCTATACTATAGATCTGTTGTCGCAACTATCGTATGAAAAGAGTGTGTAGTATATGCTTGTTCGTCTATGTGTCCGAACAATTGGCTCTCTCTCTGTTTAGTGTAAAATCCTTCATTGCACAACATAGCGGATGCAATGAACAATCAATTTTTACCATAACTAAAAGTTTTGACTTATTTCTAATTTATGATTTTATAATAGCTTACTTACTAAGCACTGATATATAATAATATAAATTATGAATAAGGTGGGAGAGTTTTTTTTCTATACCTGAATTTTTTCCCATGGTCTAACCCCTGCAGAGGGCCCTAGACCAGCGGGGCCATTAACTGCGGTGCCCCAACACCAAGGGGCTACCCAGTACCCAATATACCTTAACCTAACCTTAAGTAATAAACAAACTAACGAAAACTGCCCTCTCCCCCTTATTTTAATTTATATTAAAATAAGGAGGTAGTAAGGGGGTATCAGTGTTCAAGAGGGTACTATGAAATTTACCTTTACATGGGACATTTTCTATATCTAAAAGAGTAATTATTAATACAAGAATTTATAAATATAATGTATTTGGTATAATAAAAATGTAAAATGTATCACAAATAATTCAACTTTTAATATGTAATATCCCCACAATATCAAATATTAATGATTTATGATAGTTAATATTTATCTAAGTTTACTACAATTGCCAATTGAAGATTAGGTTTGCTTGATTTTTGCGTTGATTTATCAAATTTTTGCAAATAAACTTGCAAATTTTAACTTGTGTACTTATATAGATGTAAATGTTTACTCTTTTAATTCCTTAATGAAAGTACACGAACCAAATATCCAGACTAGAATGAAAGGAAAGAAACATCACAAGTTAGTTAAACCCCAAACACACACTCACAAACACATACAGACAGACAGACGGACGTACAAACAAACAAACATACAGAAGAACAAACACACATGCATTAGATTTGTTCCTGATATGTGAAAACCTGATAAAAACTGGAATAAATTTCATTGGTAAAATGTCTCATAGCTGGCATCAATACTTTACAATGGTTTTACTTTACTTTTATACAACAACTAGAGTTGGCTCGATATAATTATCTCCCTATTGGCTAGTTTTCTATATGCATATCTATTTCTCAATAAATCTATTTTCCTCACCCGGCATTACTATCTAAAAGAAAGTAAATATTTAATAATTTAAGTGATTTTAAAAAGATTTTTTAAATTATATTTTTTCTTTACATTACCATCACCAAAGGGTTAATGATGATGATTACAATTTTAGTTTAATATTTGAACACACAAAGTGTCGCCACAATCGAATTCTTTTAAAACAGAGTTTTCTTAAATTTATTATATTATAAATTTAAATTTTCTTTTTTATTATTAGAAATTAAATACATCAATATAAGGTAAATAGCAACATGAAATTAAAAAAAGGAATTTATTTTTAATAAAGTAAAATAATGGGTCTTATCGTTCTGGGCAATGAGAGTTTATTATGGATTATTGGAGCACTATGAGTTTTTAACAATTATTTCTTGGAAAACTTGAGCTCGTTTATAGACATTTATTTCCTATATAGATCTGACATGGATCTTGAAGCAATTAAGCAGGCCGTTTTATACATGTTAAAAATTGGAAGATTTCATTAAATAAAAGTTATCGCAAATATACTTAGTAAATAACAACAGATTGTTCAACTAAAATATAAAAAAGAAAAGATTTTAACAGAAATAAAAAAGTTCCTTGCGACTCTATTTATTTTTAATAAGGGGTGATTACCTTATGCCTAATTCCCTAGGGGAGCCCTAATTCTGCGGGGCCTATGCCTGCGGAGCCTTGACCCTATCAACAACCAAATATAACATAACCTTACCTAAATTAAAAACTACAACCCCTCCCCCCCCTCACAATTTCTAATTTATATCAAATAATAGGGTTCTGTGGTCAAAAAAATTCAAGGGAAACTTTGACATAATAGAAAGAAATAGGATGTTAATCTTTCAGCAACTGCTGGAATGTTCCAATTGGTGCTTTTAAGCTATTTGAACATGGGATAATACTTCATATCTTCAGAAAAAAATGGATAATTTTTAGAATTTCTGATCTAAGTTGATTATTATTCCATGTTTCATGTATACTTTAAAGCCAATTAATTATGAAAGACATCTGATATTGTCATGATATACTATAAGGGGGTGTTTAAACCCATTCCCCCCTCCTATTAGATATTATAGGTTGTAGAAAATAAGGTATTATCAGAGATCTTAAAGGGATAAGACAATGAACGATAAATTGATGTTCACCCACAGTAAGATAAACATAATTACCTAGACTAAAAATATAGGTGGAAGTATTTTTTATTTAATTTACAACAAGCTAATTAATTCTAAGGAAAGGTCACAATTTTTTTGTACTCATAAGTAACATATATGTTTAAATCATGAAAAAAACCTCTCCCCTTTTCGATTGTACCAAATGTTCCCTTAAATGAGCGCAGATGGGCAAATTTGTGTGCGTGCGTGCACAAAGTTGTCCTGAAGGTGCATACAATTTAACCAATTAAACAAGACCATTTAAACTATTAAAATTGTTGGCATGTCGCCTTGAAATAATATTAACATTCTATTTTCAATATATTTATTTGACAATATTAACGTCGACTGTATGGTTTTAATAAAAGGTGGTCGAAAATAATATCGAAAATCTAATCTATATAACTACATACTTAATGTTGGCATTACAACGACACAATTTTATAAAAAGGAGTGTGCACTGCATACTCATAAAACAGGCTTTTGCGGGCGTTTGGATTGTGTGGAATGAGTGTGTTACTGACATATCATTGTTGCAAAGTAGACTCGCTATTAATTTCAAGTTATATTTTTAGTTTTGCTTGAACATGATACTTGTTGTTGTTTGAATTTATAAATATGTGGATATCATGACATGGGAAAATTATCGTCAATTTAGGTTGCTTACATGGACATCTCTTATTGGTCAGTTCGTTAATCCAGTAAGAGGGGATGGTGTAAAGGGTGTGGATGTATGGGGTTTGTTATTTTAGCCAGCTTCATTAGAATTCATGATAATCTGTTGTAAGATCCATGCAATAATAAATCCATTGTTGTTTGGTTGGGGGAGTGTGAGATTAAGGGGGGGGTTTTTAATGCAACCATCTCGTAATCAATGTATAAACGGCACTTAGAATTCGAATTTTGATCTGAAATTTTGCATGAGTAATCCTTGGTAGGTCTATTTTCCCTAATTCGAACAAAAAGTTGGAAAAGTAACGGCTGGCAGCTGGCGGCTCAGCCGTTTAGCCGTTTTTTGCCTATTTTCAGGGCAAATTCATCATTAATTACGTAGGAATCAACTTTTAAAAACATATTTTTGGTTTAATTCATGTTAAATGATAACAATAACCATTTTTTAAATTTCTAGTACCAGCTGCTAAACGGCTAAAACCGGCTGAAAACGGCTGGGAGCCGCCAAGAGTATGAAGAGAAGATAGGGCATGTGACATGTCTAGGGGTAGGTTTTTATGGTTGCTGAGCTCAAAAATGCTACCAAAAATAGTGGCGGCCCATCCATATGGCAGCTGGGTAACAGCTGCAGCTCAGCTGGGAGCGGCCAATAGTAGAATGAGTAGGTTTAGCTTGTGACATGTCGAGGGGTAGGTTTTTATGGGTGCTGAGCTTAATACTACTACCAAAAATAGAAGCTGCCCCTCCATATGGCAGCTGGGTAACGGCCGCAGCTCACCTTTAAGCGGCCAAGAGTAGAATGAGTAGATAGGGCTTGTGACGTGTCTAGGGGTAGGTTTTTATGGGTGCTGAGCTCAATACTACTACCAAAAATAGAAGCAGCCCATCCATATGGCAGCTGGGTAACGGCAGCAGCTCACCTTAGAGCGGCCAAGAGTATGAAGAGTAGATAGGGCTTGTGACATGTTTAGGGGTAGGCTTGTGACATGTCTATTGCCTAGGGGTAGGTTTTTTTGGGTGCTGAGCTCAAAAATGCTAACAAAATTAGTGGTGGCCCATCCATATGGCAGCTGGGTAAGAGCTGCAGCTCAGCTCGGAAGGGCCAAGAGTAAATTGAGTAGATATGGCTTGTGACATGTCTAGGGGTAGGTTTTTATGGGTGCTGAGCTTAATACTACTACCAAAAATAGAAGCTGCCCATCCATATGGCAGCTGGGTAACGACCACAGCTCACCTAAGAGCAGCCAGGAGTATGAAGAGTAGATAGGGCTTGTGACATGTTTAGGGGTAGGTTTTTATGGTTGCTGAGCTCAAAAATGCTTCCAAAAATAGTGGCAGCCCATCCCTTTGGCAGCTGGGTAACAGCTGCAGCTCAGCTGGGAGCGGCCAAGAGTAGAATCAGTAGATAGGGCTTGTGCCGTGTCTTGGGGTAGGTTTTTATGTTTGCTGAGCTCAATACTACTACAAAAATAGTGGTGATCAATCCACATTGCAGCTGAGAGCGGCCAAGAGTAGAATGAGTAGGTAGGGCTTGTGACATGTTTAGGGGTAGGTTTTTAGGGGTGCTGAGCTCAAAAATACTAACAAAAATAGGGGCAGCCCATCCACATGGCAGCTGGGTAACAGCTACAGCTCAGCTAGACACGTCACAAGCCCTATGTACTCATTATACTCTTAGCCGATCCCAGCTGAGATGCAGCTGTTACCCAGCTGCCATATGAATAGGCCACCACTATTTTTGGTAGTGTTTTTGAGCTCAGCACCCATTAAAACCTAACCCTAGACACCTCACAAGTCCTATGTACTCATTCTACTCTTGGCCGCTCCCAGCTGAGCTGTAGCTGTTACCCAGCTGCCATGTGGATTGGTCGCCACTATTTTTGGTAGCAGTTTTGAGCTCAGCAACCATAAAAACCTACCCCTAAACATGTCACAAGCCCTATCTACTCATTCTACTCTTGACCACTCCAAGGTGAGCTGCGGCCATTACCCAGCTGCCATATGGATGGGCAACCACTATTTTTGGTAGTATTTTTGAGCTCAGCACCCATTAAAACCTAACCCTAGATACCTCACAAGCCCTATGTACTCATTCTACTCTTGGCCGCTCCCAGCTGAGCTGTAGCTGTTACCCAGCTGCCATGTGGATTGGTCGCCACTATTTTTGGTAGCAGTTTTGAGCTCAGCAACCATAAAAACCTACCCCTAAACATATCACAAGCCCTATCTACTCATTCTACTCTTGGCCACTCCAAGGTGAGCTGCGGCCGTTACCCAGCGGCCATATGGATGGGCGGCCACTATTTTTTGTAGTATTTTTGAGCTCAGCACCCTTAAAAACCTACCCCTAGACACGTCACAAGGCCCATCTACTCATTTTACTCTTAGCCGCTCCCAGCTGAGCAGCGGCCGTTACCCAGCTGCCATATGGATGAGCTGCCACTATTTTTTGTAGTATTATTGAGCTCAGCACCCATAAAAACCTACCCCAAGACACGTCACAAGCCCTTATTCTACCCTTGGCTGCTACCAGCTGAGCTGCTGCTGTTACCCAGCTGCCATATGGATGGGCTGCCACTATTTTTGGTAACATTTTTGAGCTCAGCAACCATAAAAACTTACCCCTAGACATGTCACATGCCCTATCTACTCATCATACTCTTGGCGGCTCCCAGCCGTTTTCAGCCGGTTCTAGCCGTTTAGCAGCTGGCACTAGAAATTTTAAAAATGGTTATTGCTATCATTTAACATGAATTAAACCAAAAATATTTTTTTAAAAGTTGATTCCTACGTAATTAATGATGAATTTGCCCTAAAAATAGGCAAAAAACGGCTAAACGGCTGAGCCGCCAGCTGCCAGCCGTTACTTTTCCAACTTTTTGTTCGATTTAGGGAAAATAGACCTACCAAGGATTACTCATGCAAAATTTCAGATCAAAATTCGAATTCTAAGTGCCATTTATACATTGATTACGAGATGGTTGCATTAAAAAACCCCCCCTTAGATCAAGAAATACAAGTTTATTAAATTAAAATCATCAAATTTTCTAAAATAAAGGGATAGTTTAATGTTTACACTGAAGTGGTATGATGTTTGTCTTTTGTGCAAAAAGATCTCGTTAACCGCTGGAGTTAAATGTTTCTTACTTGAATCTTTTTAATGCCGTCGGATATTCAGAGAGGGAAGAGATATTGGACTGTAAATTACACTGGTACCCAAAGTTTATAGCCACGGTATCTTATTTGTTAGCTCATAACCTTTGGACACTTTTATTTAATTTCGATTGGGTTGTTCCAAACAAGTGTCCAAAAATTGTTTATCATCTTTGAGGTTAAATGTTGAAAATATTATTTCAATTTACTTTCCTTGTTTCTAGTACATAAGCGAGGATTTTCTTAAGGAATGAGGTAACGCAAGATTTTAATTTGAAAAAAATTAAGTTCAGTAGGTAAAGCTTAATATGTTGAACTAACTTCTTGTTTGCTACGCCCCTGGAGGCCTCTAGTGGCACTTGAGGGAATTGGGTATTATATTTTTTCTTGGAAGGGATGGTACCCTCTCCATCAACAGTCATGGTTCTTTGGTGGCCCCTAGGTGCCGAAGGCTCTACCTAACACAGATAGTACTAATATTATTTGTGAAAAATGTCTATAATACGATACATGATTTTTCAGTATGGATCAAACCCGGTTCTTATCTAGAGGTTTTAAAATTCTTAGTATTCCCATTAAACATTTGATCAATCTCATGTTAGCATATATCGAAAAACGTTTAGCAGATTTGGAATGGTATTGGATTATGTAAGAAAACTTTCAATAAAAATAATAGGAGTATTGTAGTACAATCGTTTTATAGTCCTGTTATATAATGGAGGTAGGTTTTTTGTCTATTGAATTATCGCTAACCACTGACCCGATTGAAACGTACATTTTTAAGAAAGCTTCGAAATAATCTCTGCTAAAAGGGCTTTTTGCTGCGACTATCTTTAAGTTTAAAAAGACAAGCCTGCTACTTGTTGTATAACAAGGATGACAACATCCATAAAAGCGAAGCACTGAAACTGTAGGACAAACAGACAATAACACTTGTATAGTGTCAGAACTGAATAATCATAATAATAAATGTATAAGAGTCAAAGCAAAATTGTAAGTAAATTTGTTGAAAAACTGCTTGATTCAGGATAATGTTTATAGACATACTTACATTTTTAGGACTTGATTATAGAGTTGCTTCGCTTATAACATTGTACTTTGTTGTCCCTGAAATCAATATACCACAAAACAGATCAATCGGATGATTAGATCATATAAAAATTTGTTGTTAAAAAAGTGAAAAAAAATCAACATGTTTAAAATGGACGTACGGACATTTTGGCGATGATTATAGAGTTGCTAAATCGTACCTAACTATTAAAGGAATCACCATGCAAAATTTGGAATCGATAGGACAATTCTAGCATGCCACAGTTATGGAATCTCGACCACAAAGATTTTTTTATCCAATCTTGACAAGTGAGGGATGTTTGAAAAGAGATACATAGAAAACGCCTATGTAAATTAGAAAATCCGCAGAATTCATATTTGCAAGTTATTTGCAAAAATCTGCAATGTTAATTTGCAAAATTAATTTCATGCCTTAAATGACTTATAGAAAATTTTTTTTTTATGAAATGTCTTTATTTATATGTTTAGAACATACTTAAGGCAAAAAAAATTTCTTTAGTGTTACTTTTTTCACCTTATATATGAAAAAAGCAGTTTCTCACATTTTATGATAAAAAAAGGTATAGGAACAAAAAATATGTTTTTTCTTGATGTAGTAAACACAATAATTGGCATAAAATCTATCAACCTAAATGTAAAAATCAGATATAGAATCCTTTTTAGAGTCAATATAGTGCAAAAAGTAACCAAGACATTTTTGCAAAGTATGAAAATCTAAAGAAAATAGTTCTTTTTGCTTTTGATACACATATCAGATAAATGTATATAAAATTAGTGATCAAAAACTATTAAACATGTTATAAGTTTTTTCAACACTGTCATTGATTAAATTGCACTTTTAGGTTTAAGAATTACTGAAGTAGTGCATAAAAACTCTTGTTATGTTGTAATTAAACAAAATAAATGCCAAAAAAAAACAAATAGAAAATGGTCTACTGCATTATAAAAAACGCCTAATTGTTGATTTGAATTTATTTTGTTTAATAACTTAATAAAAAGAGTTTTTATGTGCAACTTTGGTAATGAGTAAACCTAAAAGTGCATCTTAATCAATGATAGGGTTGAAAAAAGTTAAAACTTGTTTTATAGTTTTTAATCACTAATTTTATATACATTTATCTGATATGTTGTATATCAAAATCAAAAAGAACTATTTTCTTTAGATTTTCATACTTTTTATCCGCCTAGACTAATTATAATCAGCCGCTATGCATGCCAGCTAACATTTAAAAATAATGGCAGCTGCAGCCAATTTCAATATAAATATACAGAAATGTAAAACAATTTATAAATTAACAATTTATTTTAAAAAAATAACATGCTATACAAAATATGTTATCAATGTACATTATATTTACATAATTATAGACAATAAGAAAATAATGAGAGGTAATATGAGTTAAGCAACCTTGCGCAAGTCAAAATTAATATTTATCACAGCAATTTGCATTTTTTAAAAATCTAATAAACGGTAAAAATCAATTAATTAAAAAAAAAACAATTATCATGAACATTTAAAATAATTCAATAGGTAATGAAATCTTATAAAAAATTTTTGTAAGTAATTATTAATTTAGCTTTCTTTATACATAGAATACAATTGTAAGTTTTCATAGAAAAGAAACAAAAAAAGTTCAAATTCTTTTATAGTCCGGTTTAATTATTTGCACACGACACTAGCAGCCGATTAAGTTATTATGTGAAAGAAATTATCTTCTATCTGGATGAATTGCTAAAACTTTTGATATATTATAAAACTTTTAGGACTACTATAAAAAATAAGATATACAAAGCTACTCTATAATTAATTCTGTCTGTCCGTACATCCTTCGGTCAAGACTTAAATGTTATTTCTCGGTTGCTAAATAGATAGAAATTTTGTGTGGAGATTCTTTATACCAATGAACATCCATCATATAATTTAATTGGTCTGTATTTGTTAATCAAGCTACAAAAATATAAACATGCATAAACATCTGAATCAGTATAATTTAAAATAAATGAACTTTGCTCGTTTGTCCATCATTAAATTTTGAGCTTTGCTACTTATGTCCGTTGTCATCCTTGTTATTTAATATCTCTCCAGTGCTGCAACTGCATTTGTAACCATAAATTGAGTTTGAACATCATTAATCTCATATTATCAACTAAAATCTTTTATAAACTTTCAGCTAGACAAGAATGATTAATCGAGTTTGTCAGGGAGAAAGGAACAAGGGATGAAAGATTAATCTACGCCCATTTTTTCCTCCTAATAGCCAAGAAAGAAAAGACAATTGCGACAAAGTCAATTTATAACTTTTAATTTTCCAAATATTTCTCTTCTAACTAAAGAAAATTTTAACCCCAAAGAATGGTTGTGAGGAGGTTTATTATCCGCAAATTAATTGTGGGGTAGATAAGGTAGACACTTTTGCGTAAACAGTGATTATAGGCTTTGTCTTTGGACTAAGAGGATAGGTTATTAAAGATAAAATCATTCCTTTATGATGAATTTCCCCCAGATTTAAGATTTTTGGATAGGCCTCCAGGTTCCGGAGCTCCAGGCCTCCAGGTGGTCTCTGTACAGGTAAAAATTAAAAATAAGATTTATTTTTTTGAAGAGTTAGAGGTTAACTTATCAAACAAAATATTCTTCTTTTTGATTGTTATTCACATATTTAAAGAAAAAACATACATATTTTGTCTCATAAGCTGACATCTAACTCTTAAAAAAAAAATTCCATTTTTACCTGTAGAGAGACCACCTGGAGGCCTGGAGCTCCGGAACCTGGAGGCCTATCCAAAAAATCTTAAATCTGGGGGAAATTCATCATATAAGAATGATTTTATCCCTAATAACCTATCCTCTCAGTCCAAAGATAAAGCCTATAAACACTGTTTACGCAAAAGTGTCAGAACTTCCCCCCCCCCCTTATTCTTCCAATGACCAATCCTTAAATCTCTGAATTATTTACACTTTTCATCAAAAGGTAAAGTTACAGTCTAGATACTTCGACCAAGTAATGGCGTGCAAAATGATTTTCCCTAGGGGGTTGAAACCTTAAGGATGAAAATGTAAGAAATACCTCCTCAATTATAATTATAATAAAGGGGTGTACATTACGCCCGCCCTAGGTTTAAACTCAAATTCATTAAACAACCTTTACAAATAACTTATGTAACCCAAATATCATAAAAATAATAATAAAATATTAAAACATTATTATAAAACTATTTGTTTTCAATATGTTGTTTGATAATATTAGCAAAGTTTAATCTTGCATCCATACAGTTTGGTTCGTCATCTCTACCTAAAAATTTACATCATTAGACTTGATATGTGAAAAAGTTTTCAGATTTTAGATTTTAGTAATGTACGAACCCAGGGATCATGAGGGATAAGACAGTGGACGATAAAATAACATTCATTTTACCGATGATGATAAGCAAAGTTACTCCTTATGTAAATTAAAATTATGGGTTGGAAAGTTTAGCTACTATATATTGAAACCAATCAACCGAAATGAAGAAAAAGTACCCAAAGTTTTTAATCAACGAATAAGAAAAAGACGAATAAGAAATTTACAGTCCAATGTTTCCTCCCTCCCTGTTAGAACCAATGCCGAATCAAGATCTCTAATAACATAGGCAACTTACTTTGATTACTGATTAGCAATCGATTGGCTCTTGACAATTTTTTATGCGAATGTAAACTTCAATAATTTACCTTCACAAGCAACAGAATTTTCATCAAAAATTTCATCATTTTCATTGTCAATAGAAGTATTTACAGTATCAGTGTATTGATTAGGTTCATCATTAATACAATCATCATCTTGTTGTTCTTGTTCTGGTGGAGTGATGGGATCATCATCAGTTATAGAGAATATTAGATCAGAGTTAGGTTCACCAGTTATCTCCTCTCTATTATGTTTATTGTTAATTGTTATTGCAGATGTAAGATTATTAAATCAATATTTAAAAATTTATGCTTTTATTTTCCCTTCATGTACGATACATGCGAACATACATATTAACTTCTGAAGTCTTAAGTTTCCAAACATTTGGAAATCCTCTGCACAATGGCTATGATCCAGAAAAGCAAATAAATAAAAAAGACTAAACAGCAGACGTTTGTATTTGAAGTTGAAGAACTTAATATTCTCATTTTCGTTCCATTCATGTACATTTAGTTGTTTTCTATATTTTATAATTGAACAATAAACAATTCCTGAGAGCCAAATATTCCAGCCTCCAGTCCTGGATCCAGGCCAGATCTCCAGATTTATCCTTCAGGTATAAATAATCCAGGCAAGATAACAATCTGTCCAGGCTTTCTATCTCCTAAATTAAATGATATAGGTTTAAATTAGTAGTGGATTAAATTATATTATTTTCCTTTATTTATTAGAAATGTTGAAATTTTATCTACTGCTGTTTTGTCAAACGCATGATATTAGAGTAGGAATTGCATAGACCGTAATGTAATGATTATCATACAAAGTAAAACAGTCGGACAATAATGGTAGGCATTGTCCAGGGATCTAAAGGGATAAGACTGTCTTAACCTCTTTTCGAGGAAGCTTTGTGTTTATCAAGTTCGAAATTAATTCCTTATCATTATCCTAAAACTAAGCGCAAATGTCGTCTTTTTTGACTTTCCTTTCATAATGTGACGCGGCATGGATTGTTTATATATTTTGATGCGCACGTTCGTTACTTTTGAATGAGATATGAGTGTGTGAAGATTTCGGAGAACAAAATTGGGCCTATCATTGGTCTCATAGTGCGTGAACGACCCTAGTATACCAGGGATTTGAAACCATAAGAACTTCAGGTAGAATTTGTTAATTTTATTAAGAAGAATGGTGTATAGGACGATTATATGTAGTTTAAAAAAGGCTTTAGCCAGCTAAACATGAAACTTAATAATGATTAATATATGTTTTAGTATTTTTAGTAGCGAAGCTACTCTATAATTCACTATGTCCGTCCGTCAGTCCGTCAGTCCGTCAGTCCGTCAGTCCGTCAGTCAGTCCGTAACGCTATGGGGGAAATGGGATTTACTCAGCTCCTATAAAAGATAGGATTCTGAAATTTTTTGACAACATTCCCATCATTAAGGAGCACAATTAACTATAAAACATCAATGGCGGTCGGACGGCTTTTTAGCAGGTTTTAGGCTATTTTTTTAATTTTGCACATTTTCCCCCATATCTTTGGTGTTTATGGTCCGATTTTCAAAATTTTTTCAGTTAAAGATATCAAAATTAAATTTTCCGTCGTTTGGAGAAAACAATATTGACGGTCAGACTGCCTATTTGCAGGTTTTTGGCTATTTTTATATTTTTTACATTTTCTCCCATATCTTTGGTGTTTATGATCCGATTTTTAAAATTTTTTCAGTTATACATATCAAAATCAAATTTCACATTGTTTGAAGAAAACAACTATGACAGTCAGACTGCCTTTTTGCAGGTTTTTGGCTATTTTATATTTTTTACATTTTCCCTCATATCTTTGGTGTTTATGGTCCGATTTTCAAAATTTTTTCAGTTAAAAATATCAAAATTAAATTTTCCGTCGTTTGGAGAAAACAATAATGACGGTCAGACTGCCTTTTTGCAGGTTTCTGGCTATTTTTATATTTTTTACATTTTCCCACATATCTTTGGTGTTTTTAGTCCGATTTTCAAATTTTTTTCAGTTAAAGATATCAAAATTAAATTTCACGTCGTTTGAAGAAACAACCATGACGGTCAGTCCCATCCACAAAATTTTGTGCTTCGCTACGTATGGATGTTGTCATCCTTGTTTTTATGTGCTTTATTTTTGCATTTAACAATGATTTATTAAACCAAATAATTTTCCTTTAAAGCCAAAGTTTCCAAAGATTCTTAACCGTAGAGAAAAATGATTTTTAAAAAGCAATTAAGATTACGTGGTTATAAATAACTGGAATTATGAACTAATTGATTTTTTAATTTCAGGACTTTGAAATAATTTCATCAATAAATCTATATTCAAACCTGCTGTTGAAACTTGATGGTTCCTGGTATTGGGGGTTTGTATGTTCGCCAACAGATCTCGAGAACTTCCCGCTAATTCGGAAGTCATACTCAACCAAAGTGTCATGGTTGAGACAATTTCAAAGTATCTGATGAATAGGCGTTAGCATTCATCAAGAGATCAATAGCATCCAGTGAATTATTGATGCAATAAACTGTGACAATTTTTTCTGTGAAATAAGTACCTAGTGAATCAATATGCCACTAACCAAAAAGCAGAAAATTGAGCGAGCTATCGCTATTGGCAGTGAAAGGCTAGAAGTGTTTGACGAACAGTTAAAAGTGTTTTATGACAATCTAAAAGCCTGCCAAAGTTTTAGTTCATGTGAAAATGTGAATGTAAAATCAATTCGTGACATTTTTAGTGAGGTCAAGGACCAATCTGACCTAATAAAAAGTCTAAAACCTGCCGTGGAGACTAGTGAGCTGCGCGAGTTCAAGCGTGATTTGGATGAAGCTAGTGAGCAGAAAACTGTTGCAGATAAAGTTTATGCGTCGTTGGAGCAGTGTACAAAAATTCTGTACTGGCTTGACAATGATTCAGACGATGCGAGGTCAAGCACTGTCGCCAGGAACCTTGACGTCATTGAGAAGGTGAAGATGGACATGGGAGTGCTTAAAATTTCCGTGGAGTTGCGCCAAGAAGTACGTGATATGTACCGAAGGCTTAGAGAGATGGAACGTCGTTCATCTAACCTGGATGAGAGTGGGACACCTGCCATGCTCTCCAGAAGTATGTCTGCCGTGGATATTCGGAGTTCCAACCCGCAGTATGGGCGCTGGGACAACAGTTTGCTGCCGTCCTTCGACGGCACTGACACGGATTACCCAAACTTTAAACAGGTCTTTAAGGATCTATGCTCTGGTTACGGATTTGCTGACCAGAGGTTAAGTCTGATGTTGTGTATGGAGAAGGTGATAACCAACCCGGAACTACGCAAGCAAGTGTCAGCGATTAGAGATCATAATGAACAATGGTCGTTTCTCGATCAGATGTTTTTATCAAACACTCGCCGGTTCATGAGGATTTTAACTAAGCTGAACAAGATGAAACCTGTGGATAAACCTGTGGACGTGGTTAGCGCAATTGCTACCTTCAAGAGCATGATGCAGGAGGTAGAAGCCATCGTTGGTTCTGCAGCTAAGGATTACAACCACCTAACTCTTATTCATATTTTCAAAGACAAGTGCCCTGAAAATTTGAGAGAGAAAATTATGATGGAGCTAGGTAGCATGAACCAACCGAACATCCAGAAGATTGTAGAACTGCTGGAGAGGACCAGGGGAGCATTGTTGGCCGGTGATATGTCCTATGACACTAGCGCCGGCAAGAGAAATTGTGACAGAGCTGCCGCCGCGCAAGTATCTGGCCGCAGCGACAATAAGAATGGAAAGGCTGGAAAGGACAAGGCTTCCAAGTGGAACAGTGCATGTCCTGTGGAGAGCTGCAAGGAGAAACACCCGATTTTCCGTTGCCTCACGTTTAAGAAGATGGATGTGGTTGACCGAAAGAAAGTTGTCCAGCAGAAGAAGTTATGTGAACTCTGCCTGTGTGACGGCCATACTGCTGACAAGTGTAATAAATCGGATAAGCTTGGTGTTTGTGGTACCAATAATTGCGACAGATACCATTCTAGGTTACTCCATGAGGCTAGTGCTGGTGTGAATACAGTCTACAAGTCAAGTTCTGCACCCAGCCCCTGTACCTTCTTACTTCAGTTAGTTCCTGTTGTAGCACCTGGCGGCGGCACCTGCCACGCCACTGTAATGTTTGACTCTGGTGCAAATTTGCCACTTGTGTCTGAGAAGTTATCCAACAAGTTGAAGCTGAAATCTACCGGCAGATATACAACTATTTCTGTAGCTGACGGCAGTGAGTCTTCCTGCCGCAATGTTGTGTTTTATCTGAAGGATAGGGACGGCAATTTGAGGGAGTTTGAGGCAGCTGTCATGCCTACCCTCGGCGGGGCCAACGAGATGCGCTCGGTCCACCCCGAAACTGCCGCCGAGATATTTAAAATGCCGCCAGAAAGATTTACATATATTAGTGGAGGCTTAGATATCATCATTGGAAATACACATCCTGACGTGTTTCCATCAACCTACCAGAAAGTGGGCCAGTCTATGTTGTGGCGAACCATTTTTGGTAGTGGTTTTATCTGTATGAGTGCTGACGGTGGAGCTGGAGATCAAAAGTCGGCATATAAGGCTGTCAGTGTCAGTGGAGGCACCTTGCCAGACTTTCTGACGTCTGAATCGTTTGGCGTACAGCCGCAGGCACTTTGTCCAGGATGTACTGCCTGTCAAGAGTGCAAGGCTATGGCCGACGGCACTACCTGGGACCAGCGTGAGAGGCAGAGGATAATTGAGGCAGGTTTAACACTAGACTTGCAGTCCAACAAGTGGACAGGTCAATATGCTTATATTGAAGATCCTCACACTTTACCCTACAATGAGAGTTTAGCCCGCAAAATTGCTGAAAAGGATCGTGCCAAGATGGTCAAGGAAGGTACCTATGGAATGTATGTGGAAGTATTCAACGACGCCATATCCAGAGGCGTGTTTAAAAAAGCCACGCCAGAAGAATTGCAGTATGAAGGGCCTAAGTCTTGTTCATCAATAGTGGTTGCTTTCAAGGAGGATTCAAGTTCCACACCCATGAGATTGTGTGCAAATAGTTCTCTGACGTTCAAAGGTACCAGTTTTAATAACATAATGCTGGGAGGTCCGCCGCCAATGCAGAAGATTTTTTATCATTTGTTGCTTTTCCGCGGTTACAAGGTTGGTTTAACCGCGGATATTTCCAAGTTTTATAACTCCATCCTGGCCACTGAGTTCGACAGCCAGATGAAGAGAGTTTTATTTTCCCCGACGCCAGACGGTCCACTTGAAATTTACCTGACTAAAGTTGTGAATTTTGGCGAGTTGGCTGCGGGAAACTTGGCAGTTACAGCCCTGAAGTTGACGTCCCGCCTGTTCGGCGGAAAGAGTGAAGCAGAGGTCAAGGAGATGTATGGAGAGGGGCAGATAAACGGTAGTGAAATTGTTGCTAAACCTGAATTATGGAAGGAGCCACAAATACCTACCTACCCTGATGAGGATTTCAAGTTACCTCAGATTCCAGTTGCAGTCAAGCTTGAGAAGCACAGCTTCATAGATGACGTTATTTCGGGAGCAGGATCGAAGCCAGAAGCCAAGGAGATGATGAAAGAGGCCGACAGAATTATCGGCAAAGGTAGTTTTTCCTTCAAACAAGTCATTTATTCTGGAGATGATTGCCAGCCAACCAAGGTTCTCGGGCTGATATGGAAGCCAGCCACCGATGTGTTGTCCATCGCCACAAGAGTCAACCAAGATGGTAAAATCAAGGGAAAGAAGGTGAAAGAGGATGCTGATTTGTACAACCTCCAGGACGCCTTGGACGAGAATCTGACAAAGAAGATGGTCCACAGGTTCGCCGCCCAGACCTTCGACCCGATCGGGCTTTGCAGCCCTATTCTGTTGAGAATTAAACTTGTCCTGCGGAAAACATGTTTGCTGAATTTGGGCTGGCAAGATTTCATTCCAAAAAGTCTACGGGATGAACTTGTTAAGTCGCTGGAGGACAGAGCTGAGGTCGCCAAATTGGAGTTTGACCGTTGTGTGGTCCCGGAGGAACCAACTGGCCTTCCATCCTTGATGATGTTTTCGGATGGGTCATCAGAGGCTTATGCATGTATGGCATATTTGAGGTGGCCAACTAGACAAGGATTTGAAACGTTTCTGCTAGCCACCAAGTCAAGAGTTGCGCCGGTCAAGTGTGAATCAATTCCACGCCTTGAATTGATGGGTTGCCAGATGTCCACAAGGTTGTCAAAGTCCATCAGAGATGCCCTGCCCTTTGATGTTATCAGAGTGATGTACTTTACTGATTCATCGTGTGTTTTATCACAAATAGTTTCCAACAGTGCTATGTTGAACACATTTAATTCTCATCGCATTGGAGAAATTCAATCTGCAACCAACAAGGATGACTGGAGGTGGGTCCCGGGGACACACAATGTTGCAGATTTGGGTACCAGAAGCACCTGCAAGGTATCAGATTTGGGACCAGGTTCCAGGTACAGATTGGGCCCAGAATGGTTGCGCCAGGATGAAAGTGCGTGGCCGGTGAAAACTGCCGAACAAGTCAAGCAGGATTTACCACCAGAGGAGTTGAATACCAAAATGGTTAAGTTATGTTCAATGAAAGTTGCCGGAGAAGCCGCTGAAGATGTCTTTAGGTTTAAGCACAGGAGATCATTTGGACAGGCCAAACGTATTATGGCAGCTGTCCTGCAAGTAGCGAACACCTGGTTGAAGAAGCTAAAGAGCAGACAAGAAGGTAAGACTACAGCCGCTGGTAGTCATGTAGCAGCCGCAGATTCTGTGTACAAGCCGTCTTTGTACAATTTTATGGCGGCGGCGGAACTTTTCATTGTGTCATGTAGCCAACAGGATGAGTGGATAAATGACGCTAAAGGTAATTATGCGTCATTGAATCCATTAGTGCATGAAGTATCATTGACCTGGCCTGTCGTTGGGCCCGGAGGAAATTATGTGACCAGGGAGATGAGAATTCTTAAAATGGTTGGTCGTGGAGAGCCCGTCATTGACGCCATTACTGGTGGCCGTAAAATGATATTTGAAGACATGCCAGGTTTAATAATTTTGGAGCCTGGTAATTGGTTAGCTGCTGTTTTTATGAGAGAAGCGCATGTTGAGCTTCACTCTGGTGTCCGTGGAACTTTAGCTGAGAGCCGCCGTTGGTGCTGGATTGTGAAGGCAAGGAGGTTGTCCATCATGGAAGTGAAGAAGTGTTGGCCCTGCAGTGTTGAGAGGGCCAAGGAATGTCGTACTACCATGAAGGATGTGTTACCTGACAAGTTGGTCCCGAGCAGGCCTTTTGAAGCTGTGCAAGTCGACCTGATGGGTCCGCTGGTTACGAGGAGAGCTGCCGCCAAAACGAGGAGTCAGACAGCAACGAAGAAGGTGTGGGTGTTCGTGGTGGTCTGCAGGTTCTCAGGGGCGTTATGGTTAGATGCCTTGGAAAAGTATGATACCAGCAGTATCCTGTTGTCCCTGCGCAAGTTGGAGGCTGTTCATTGTCTGCCGAAGGTCATAGTAAGCGACATGGGCACACAATTATCCGGTGCTCGCAAGGTTTTAGAGCAGAAGTTGGGCAGCCAGGTAGAGTTTTCTTGGTCTCAGATCCCGGCCCGAGCCCACCATTTCATTGGGCAAGCTGAGAAAATGGTGGGATTAACCAAGAGATTGCTGTCCAAGAAGTTGGTGAATAGTTCTGTTAATTTCAACGAGCTCCTGGTGCTGTTGGCAGAGGTTAGCAAGTTGATGAATAGCAGACCATTGACGATAGAAGCTGCGAACGACGTGGAGAATTGGCGGCTGATTACCCCTGGCCAGCTGCTGGGAAATGTTGACCGCCAGCCGTTGTGCAATGTGGCGATGAAACCGGAGGACCAAATTTCCTCCAGGTTGAAGTTGTTAGAAGATTTGTCTGCCCAGTTTTGGACTGCCTACCGCCAGGAGATTCTACCGAAGATATTACGGATGTCCAAGTGGAAGGATGAGATGGCGGAGCCACTAGCCGACGGAGATATAGTTCTGGTTACGAGTACCAATCCGCTGATGAGATGTTTGCGGATGGGCCGAGTGACGAGGATTGAGGATGGGAGAAAGACTGCAAGAGTCTTGTTCAGGCTGTCAGATAAATCTCCCCTGGAAGAACATGCTGTATCAGTCAGGCAGTTGTTAAAAATTATGATTAATAATTGATTCTTATTTTATGGAAATTGAGATTTTTTTTAGTAAAAAGCCACATTTTCATATGCCTATTTTTATGCCTAAAATAAGAATCAAATGAAATGCGATTAATTTTTATTCTATTTCATATGCTCAAATTTAATTTTATTGAGTTTAATTTCTTTTCAAAAGTACAATTCATTATAAAACTTACCTGAAAAGTTTACCAAAAAGGAATAAATGTGTCGAGGTTGCGTGATTCGATATTTATTCTAAGAAAAAATCAAGTATTTTTTTAGCAGATTTTTTTTAAAAATTATATATGAATTTCAATCAAGTAAAACATTTTATTCAGAGCAAGGAATGATTGAAAATTCATATTTAAAGTCTCATTTTTTTTTTACAAAGAAAAATTGGTATTTTTTTTCATAATTCCGATGAAAATTCTAACGAGATATTATTATTTTGCTATTATTTAAGTATTGAAAAGTTTTATTGTTGATTAAGATAGTACAGTTCTTATTCATTAAGTTTGAAAAACTTTCTGCCCAAGGATTTTGAAATATTTTTTCTTACTACTCTTTTTGATGCTTAACAAATTTAATTTTAAGTACCTATAAATCTTAATTTTCTTGTCTAAGATTTATTCGTTTTATTTTACCATTATTGTTTACATTTCAACCTGATTTCGTAGGTACTTATTGATTTATTAATAATGATTTATTACCTATTGATTATGAAATGATTATTATTTAGTATAAGTTGTTATATTTACAACATCATGATTAATAGGATTATCCATTTTAGGATTTGTGTATGTGATCTTGTGAGTGTCATGTGCATGGAATATTGTATGGTACAAACCAATCCCCATCCTTCTATCCTAAATGTGAGGTATTATGAGTCCTAGTGAGGAGTATAATATTGTGTATGCATTTCACGGGGTTTCATTTAGTTAGGAGCAAAAATTGTCACTGTTTTCGGGATGTGGCCATTCTCATGTGATTATGGTGAGTTGAGTTTAGTGAGAAATGTTGCTAGTGCTCAGCGCAAAAAAACCTTGAATTTCGTTAAGGAAGTTAATTTGACTTTCAAACGGGGGGTGTGTCTTAACCTCTTTTCGAGGAAGCTTTGTGTTTATCAAGTTCGAAATTAATTCCTTATCATTATCCTAAAACTAAGCGCAAATGTCGTCTTTTTTGACTTTCCTTTCATAATGTGACGCGGCATGGATTGTTTATATATTTTGATGCGCACGTTCGTTACTTTTGAATGAGATATGAGTGTGTGAAGATTTCGGAGAACAAAATTGGGCCTATCATTGGTCTCATAGTGCGTGAACGACCCTAGTATACCAGGGATTTGAAACCATAAGAACTTCAGGTAGAATTTGTTAATTTTATTAAGAAGAATGGTGTATAGGACGATTATATGTAGTTTAAAAAAGGCTTTAGCCAGCTAAACATGAAACTTAATAATGATTAATATATGTTTTAGTATTTTTTTTATGTGCTTTATTTTTGCATTTAACAATGATTTATTAAACCAAATAATTTTCCTTTAAAGCCAAAGTTTCCAAAGATTCTTAACCGTAGAGAAAAATGATTTTTAAAAAGCAATTAAGATTACGTGGTTATAAATAACTGGAATTATGAACTAATTGATTTTGTAATTTCAGGACTTTGAAATAATTTCATCAATAAATCTATATTCAAACCTGCTGTTGAAACTTGATGGTTCCTGGTATTGGGGGTTTGTATGTTCGCCAACAGATCTCGAGAACTTCCCGCTAATTCGGAAGTCATACTCAACCAAAGTGTCATGGTTGAGACAAAGACAATGGCCGATAAATTGATGTACATTCAATGACGACACACCACAAAGTTTAACCCTTCTGTAGATTAAAATTAGTGGTTAAAACGTTTAAACACTCAACTTAATAAACCAACAAATCAGTAAAAGCCCCCAAAGTTGTTGAGCTAATAAGAAAACGTTATTATATTACTCTTGAGTCTTGTGTAACGAACAGCCCATTGTCCACTCTCTCTCTGGCATGGCAATGTCAATAAATCACAAAATCTGACCTGTGTTAGAAGATCTGAACAAGCATCTTCCAATGCCAAGGAGGGTAACAACTTCTCTTCATAAGTTGTAAATAATAGCTTACTCATCTACGAAATATGCCAGATTAAAATAAGAACATTAATTTTGAATTAAAAATATTTTTTTTTACAAATTTAGATAATGAAAAACTTTCAAATGTCATTTTGTATAATAAGGTCCAGAAGTCACTACTATTCAGATTTGTTTGAATAATCTGTTTCTAAATTTATTATATGATATATTTAATTCAATCTTACCAAACGCCAAGACTTCTGTTTGTCCTTTGACATTGCTAGCACGAGAAGAGAGGTGGGAGATAGCAGGGTCAATACTTGTACAGGTAACAATAGTTTCCATACTCTAAACATATAGTAAGGTCAATACTTGTACAGGTAACAATAGTTTCCATACTCTAAACATATAGTAAGGTCAATACTTGTACAGGTAACAATAGTTTCCATACTCTAAACATATAGAAAGGTCAATACTTGTACAGATAACAATAGTTTCCATACTCTAAACATATAGAAAGGTTAATACTTGTACAGGTAACAATAGTTTCCATACTCTAAACATATAGTAAGGTCAATACTTATACAGGTAACAATAGTTACTATACTCTAAACATATAGTAAGGTCAATACTTGTACAGGTAACAATAGTTTCCATACTCTAAACATATAGTAAGGTCAATACTTGTACAGGTAACTATAGTTTCCATACTCTAAACATATAGTAAGGTCAATACTTGTATAAGTAACAATAGTTTCCATACTCTAAACATATATTAAGGTCAATACTTGTACAGGTAACAATAGTTTCCATACTCTAAACATATAGTAAGGTCAATACTTGTACCGGAAACAATGGGTTTTTGCTAACGGCTGAACCTATAATTATGGTTCTGCTTTACAGTGTAGCTTTTTTTAGTTTAGGTCTTGGGATAATTTATAACTATTTAAAAGGTGGGTACTAACACCATAAAATCGCCCCTAGAAAAAAAATTACCCAAAATTTTTTTTTCCACAAAAAACTGGGGTTTAGCTGCAAAGACTGTAGAGGCGTAACCATCAGTTTTATTTTTAAAAAAAGTATTACATACCTTAAAACAGATTGAATAAGTTTCTTGGTGACTAATTCTGGTTTCTGAGATATCAGGGCTATTATCCAGTCAACACTAAATACAAAAAATTGATCAATTTCCACTGGATCAAAACCTGTACTGAATAATACTGAAATTTGCATCATCTAGTTGTTTCGAAATTTTTCACGAACAAGGTATGAAAAACTATGACAAACCAAAATACCAAACCAATAAGCATAATAATAACCTCCACTTCGTATAGTTTTTGAGCTATAAATTATTAACATATTTGTTCTTGTTAACAAATACAAAGACAATTAGTTTTGTTGACAATCTAATTACAAATATGAATGGATATTATATTCAAATATAAAAAATATACAGTTATATTTTTAATCATGTTCTGCTTGTATATACACATTTATGTACAGTATTATAAAAAAAACTCTTTCATAACTAACCACAGAAAACAAAGGAAGCTAAGCAAGGTCATGACTTGGCCAAGGAATGAATGGGAAGAATAAATAATTCTTAACATTCATAAAAGAAAACTAAGACCCTTGTCATCAAGTGAAGATGATGCTAGTTTTCTTAGAATTTGTGCATAACGTATATGATAATTTGTGTACAATTGCACGCCTTATATAGGCCACTGAGGCAGCCATCTTCAGCCGCAACTGCCCAAAGCCAAACTCAGCCCAAGCCAACTTTAGTCTCATTCAGCAACGCGGCTATTTAAAATCTGTCACATTAACCGCCTAACAAGAATAGCTTCAGACTCAACAAACCGCGAAGTTACGAGGAGGAGCGCTCATGTGCTCTAAGAGAGAATTAGCCTCCTAAATCCTTACAAATCTTTAGCTACACTCTCAGCAACAGCATCAAAATATGAATTAAGCCGGAGTCGTGCAACTGAAGGTTGGGCTGCCTTTCTATAGCTTAAATTTCTTTCCTTTATATTAGCTTAAAATACTCCCACTTGCTGAGTTATGAACTGTAACTAGGTAGGATTAAGTTCATAGAAGGTACTAATTAGAATTACATAAAATTATAAACTTCATTAACTTAATTTTGTAGTTTTGGACAAGCAACGCATGTCCTTGTTGTTACAATAGAGAATAATTTTGTTGGCTTAGCAACTCTGTAATAATTTTGCAATAATTTGTGTACAATTTTTAAAGACACTCCTTATCTAAAAAACTTTAAACCTTCCCAGGAACTATGAGAAGCAACACTGCACTGTAAAAGAGAACCACAAAGGTTCAGCGGTTAGCGAGATCCTGTTATTTTATTATAAGGATGAGGAGAGGTGGATGTGCCATTTTTAAATCAAAACACAAAGGAACTTAGATAACTATTTATTATCCATTGGTATATGCCTGAATCCAAGACAGTGGCCACAAATTTAAACTTTATCAAATATTCCTTCAATACGATCGTCAAAAGAATGCACAATTTTACAGGGAAAAGGGATTGTACAATTATTTGGAAAACTTGCCTTTCTTCTAGTTCCAGCATATTTCATAAAGTATAACTATCTATATTTTCCTGGTATCTAGTATTGTAGACTTTATGTTCCAAGTTCTAGAATATTATATCAAATAACTATCTCTATATCCCTGGTAACTAGTATTGTAGACTTTATGTACCAAGTTCTAGAATATTATATCAAGTATAACTATCTCTATATCCCTGGTACCTAGTATTGTAGACTTTATGTTCCAAGTTCTAGAATATTATATTAAGTATAACTATCTCTATATCTTTGGCATCTAGTATTGTAGACTTTATGTTCCAAGTTCTAGAATATTAAATTAAATAACTATCTCTATATTCCTGGTAACTAGTATTGTAGACTTTATGTTCCAAGTTCTAGAATATTATATTAAATAACTATCTCTATATTCCTGGTAACTAGTATTGTAGACTTTATGTTCCAAGTTCTAATTATAGATAACTATCTCTATATTCCTGGTAACTAGTATTGTAGACTTTATGTTCCAAGTTCTAGAATATTATATTTAATAACTATCTCTATATTCCTGGTATCTAGTATTGTAGACTTTATGTTCCAAGTTCTAGAATATCATATTAAGTACAACTATCTCTTTTTCTCTGTATCTAGTATTGTATACTTTATGTTCTAAGTTCTAGAATATTATAATAAGTAAAACTATCTCTATATCCCTGGTATCTAGTATTGTAGACTTTATGTTCCAAGTTCTAGAATATTATATTAAGTATAACTATCTCTATATCCCTGGTATCTAGTATTGAAGACTTTATGTTCCAAGTTCTAGAATATTATATTAAGTATAACTATCTCTATATCCCTGGTATCTAGTATTGTAGACTTTATGTTCCAAGTTCTAGAATATCACATTAAGTATAACTATCTCTATATCCCTGGTATCTAGTATTGTAGACTTTATGTTCCAAGTTCTAGAATATTATATTAAGTATAACTATTTCTATATGCCTGGTACCTAGTATTGAAGACTTTATGTTCCAAGTTCTAGAATATTATATTAAGTATAACTATCTCTATATCCCTGGTATCTAGTATTGTAGACTTTATGTTCCAAGTTCTGCCATATTTTGTTAAGGCAGAGTTATAACTCGGACATGCATACATACCTAATGTTACCATAAAAACAACAAAAATTTCCCTTATTTGAAACTAGCGGACACGCCCTTAGAGGCTTCTAGGGGCACGTAAAATGTTTTCTTTTCAAATAAACGTTAAGATCAGCTGATAACCTTAAAATTATCCCCTAAACGGCGCATTATGTTTTTTTTATTTGGCGATTTCTTTTGGGAAGGTTGTGGTACCCTCCCCCCTAATATGAACCTTCTCAGGACCTATGAGGAACTACACTGTAAAGGAGAACCATATCGGTGCAGACAGACACAAGGAAAGAAATCCTTTTTACTTTATATAAGAAATATTGTCATTTCTAATAGACTTTAATGTGTGAATTATAAAACCAAAAGTAGGAGATAGTACAAATACAAATGTTAAATGATTCCAAAATTATTTTTGCCAATTTATTTTGTTTCTCTGGTTTGTTTGAACACTTTCATATAAAAGTTTTGGGCGCGAGTATTGGACTTTTACTTATTGTATACCTAAATAAACATAAATATTTGACCAGAATTTCATTTTGCCGCGACCTTATTTGATAGGAATGTGCACGTATGATAGTAATGTATAGCATCGTATTATAGACAGTTTTAAGCGGACATTAATATGACAAATTGTAAGATTAAAAAAATTTGATGGTCTGAGTCCGGGCTAACAAAACTGCAATAAATTTCATGATTTTTATTTCAATATTCGTGGAAAATTGTATGTAATACGATGATGTACATGATTTTTTCAATATGGCTAAGAAATGGTTCTAATCAAGTGAATATTAATTGGTTTTGAAGCTCTACTAGAATATGTTTTAAGTGTTTTGTAAGTCGGTAACATTTTTTATAATAACAAATGCTAATTAAACAAGGATATTAATAAACAAAATCTTAGATAAGAAGAAAGAATGGGCGAAGATAGCGAAATAATTGAGAAAGAGAGACAGAAATAAAAAATTGGACGTACGGATATTTACAAATTATAGAGTAGATGCGCTAGTTTAAAGAATGTAATGTCAGGATATTGCTAAGTAACAGCCAAATGTTCCTTGTAATATTACAGCTCATATAGTAGTATTTGCATAATGATATTAATGTAACACAAAATAAATTAAGATGCTTTTTCAGTCGGATAGAGTAATGCATAACAATAAATGTAAGCCCTAATAAAAGAGAATCTGTGCTTTTACATGTGGCGATATGAATCTTGATTTATTCACTTTTTAGAGGGCATAAACTATATAATATCTAAAATATTTGCTTACCTTAAAGATCCAAGCCCATTAATACCCACAGAAGTGAGATCTGACCGTTTCTGAATACAGGTAATTATCTTTTCCATAGTCTCTTCTGGCGGCTGAATATCATCCTGGCCGCCACTACTAGTGTTCTGACCGTTGACTAATATTCCAGGTACAACAGGTTGACCGTTGGTGGCGCCTGAACTAAGCAGGACAAGCAGGTCACTTTTCATCTGGATGATGACGCTGGAAGGTACGGGGGCACTCGGATCGTGCTCCACCAATAGCTCCTTTGGATCCAACTGCTTAGGTTTTGTCTTTTCTAAAAAGGAAAAAGATTCATTTTAGAAAATCAATTTAGTTTTTGAAATTCAAAAATCTAAAGTTTACTTTTAAACTGTAAGTTAGAATAATGCTAAATATTAGGAAAAGGGTTGATTTTTTAAAATGAGATCTAATAGAGGTTTTTAAAAAGAATCATAAAGTATAACTGTTAACTATAATATTAATTTGAGTTAAATATCAGTATTAAAAATATTCCACAGAGAGAGAGCGGACGATGGGATGTTTATTACACTTAGTACCCAAAGTTTTATTACAACGTTCTCTTATTTGTTGGCTGAACAACTTTGGGGACTTCAGTGAATTTTGATTGATTGATTCATTAAGTTGAATGTTTAAACGTTTCAACCACAAATATTAATCTACAGAAGGGGTAATTTTGTATATCATCGACCGGGATGTACATTAATTTATCAGCCATTGTCTTATCCCTTTAGATCCCAAATATATTCACACTTTACCCTTTTTTAAAAGAATTTTACAGAAAAGATTTGAAAAGTTCTCTACCTGCTGCTTTATGACATCTATCCAACTCTCCCTGGTAAACAGTTTGAAAATATTCATTTGTAAGATTTTGTTTACACCATTGATCCAGCTTACCACGTACATTCCGTACAACTATCCCAACACAGATTTCCTACAAAATATCATACATATATTCATCCATAATACAAAGTAGAATGATGTCTGTCCGTCCGTCTGTCCCTTAAGATCTCGGTAACCACTGAACTGATCGGATTCTACTCTTCAGGGAATATACCTACTTGTCCTGTGGTGGTTTTAGGCTATTTTCCTTGGGGGGTGGGACACCCCCAACCCCCCAAAAAACAAAAAAAGATGTAAATATACCTCTTGGGGCAAAGCCCCTAGAAGCTAGGGGCAAAGCCGCTAGTCTGATATAAAGTAGTAAGGATTTTTTTATATCGATAACTAATGAACCGAATGAGTTTTCTAATTTAGAAAAGGTTCAAATTGTTCTTTAGTATCTATGGTTTTAGGTTATTTATTTTAAAGATTTAAGCCTTTGGATGGTTGTAGAATATTTTTCCCCCTTTGAAGAGAGTCCCTAGATGCTAGGGAAGCCACCACTAGTAATATAAAGAATATAAGATAAACTATCTACCCCTGCAGGACTTCCTAACCAACTTACCTGGTTGGCTGGATGAATATCATCAGAAAGGAGAATCTGTAGGGTTGACACTGTGTCTATCTCACACTGAAAATATTTAAACTTTGGTAGGTAATAACATCTTATTATTATTTCCGCGGGTGAAAACTGGTATTACATTTAATGTTGTAAAATTGTTGCAAATCTATCAACCTGACTATTTCTAACTGTATCAGGGGTGTAATTGTATATTCCACAAAGGATCCCCTGCTAATAAGGGGAAAGGGGAGAAAAATGAAAAAAGTGTGAGGTTGAGGGATGAAAAAAAACAAAAAAAAAACGGAAAACATCAACTGAGCTTGGTCGAAAATTAGCTATTTCACTGATTTTTCCAGTTTCTTCTCCTTGTGGAAAAAAATAAAGGGTTAAATGAAATATTTTTTTTACCCCAGCTGTATGTATATAATAAGTTTACCTTAGTTTGAATGGTTTCATCTAATTGATTAAGCACCGTTTCAACACTATCTTTACAATAATCCATAATTTCCTAAATAAAAGAATAAATTAAATTTTGCTCTCAGTAAATTATCAGGAAGCAAGGGAACATTACTCTGTAATTTACACTAGTACCCAAAGTTTTAAAAATTTGGTAACTGCTATTCCATTTTGATTGGTTAATTTCAAACTAGTAGATAGTAAGATGAAAAATTATAATAATCTCAGCTTGATGGTCCTGAGGTATCCCAGGCCAATAATAAGGGTATTAGTTTTAGGATTTTTTGGTTATTCGTGAAAGTTTGTCTATATCACGATATATTTTTTTCAGTAAGGCCCAGAACCGGTTCTAACTCAGTGGATATTAATCGGTTTTGAAGCCAAAATCTATAAAAAAAATTACCTTTTGACTAATCTGCATGAATGATGATTGAATAATTTTGTAGGTTGATGCCAATTTCTCAGGTACATAATTGTTTCTGAACAAAATATCTCATAAGAAGCAGAGCAATTATATAATTTAGCAGGTCCTGTCGTGTTTAAGCCTTTGTGCTCTACATGTCTTAACATTCTGTTTCGTTTCTTATCGAAACACAGTTAAATGTATTTTCATATTGTATGGACCACTCTTTCATATTTATTCTATTATAAAGTATTTTTTGTTTCACTGTTAAGATATCGCTAATCACTAAACCAATTGAGTTCACCCTTTATGAGAAGCTTTACAAGGGACCCAAAATAGTTTAAAATATGTTATTTTTACACTTGGAGATGCCTCCAACAGCACACTCTTTTTATAAGATTCGGTTTAGCAGCATCACACATTATGGTTTAAAACTATTCTTCTGCTCCCTTCCCTCCCATTAGAACACAAAGTAAAATGCTAGGGGCGGAGCCACTAGTACATATCTAAAAAAAATTACAAAGATACACAAAATGTTTAAATAACAACTAACCTGACAATTTTGATAATATTGCTTGATAATCTTTCTGAAATGAATTCAATGGTTCTGCGCAACGCTTGTGGTTGGTTGTTTAAAAAATTTTCTTCTAGGCTTGCTTGTAGCAACCTTGTCTGAAATACAACAAATTTAGTCGGGGAGGGAAGAGACAATATGTATTAAATCAATCTACTACTCTATTTTCCCACATCTACCAAAGGCAGTTATCGGATGATGAATAATTTGCTGTCGGTTATTCTGTCCCTGTGTTGCATTGGAAAGTTGCATAAGTGATTGGTTGGTACGATGTCTTAAATTTCTTGGGCTATGCATGCGAACACTAGTATTATAGCAGGGATCTTAAGAGATTAGACAATCCTAATTGTGATTAACAAAATTATCACTTCCGACGGAAAGGTAAAGATACTGCTCATTTATCCTATTATATAAAGTAGTAAGCGTTTTTGTCTGTCCCAAAGGATCTCGCTAACCACTGAACGATATTGTTCGCCTTTAAAGTGAAGCTTCTTATAGGTCCTGGGAAGGTTTTAAACTATCTTTGGAGAGGGTGTCTTCACCCCCCTCCCCCCAAAAAATATTTTTAGAACTTTTTTGAAACTCAAATTTAAAATGGAATAAGGTCGACTTTTCTCCCTACTACCAGTGCCCCTTGAGGCTTCTAGGGGCGTAGCCGCTAGTAAGATTTTAAAGCACACGAAGGAATGAACATGTTTATAAAGCCTTGATGACCAGTCAGTATAATTTACAATCCAATGACCCCCCCCCCCCCTCTCCCTAGGATAAATACAAAAAGTTTCTTTACCTGGTCAACAGTGTTATTCTTTTGCGGAGCAGATATAGGAGTTATCTTCTTATATGCCTCCTTGTTCATATTATTAAGACTAGAGTTTAGTCTGTGGGATGGAGTACTCAGTAATACCTAAATATAAAGTATATGTATCCTTGTTCATATTATTTAGACTAGAGTTTAGTCTGTGTGATGGTGTACTCAGTAATACCTAAATATTAAGTATATGTATCCTTGTTCATATTATTTAGACTAGAGTTTAGTCTGTGTGATGGTGTACTCAGTAATACCTAAATATAAAGTATATGTATCCTTGTTCATATTATTTAGACTAGAGTTTAGTCTGTGGGATGGTGTACTCAGTAATACCTAAATATAAAGTATATGTATACTTGTTCATATTATTCAGACTAGAGTTTAGTCTGTGGGATGGTGTACTCAGTAATACCTAAATATAAAGTAGATGTATCCTTGTTCATATTATTCAGACTAGAGTTTAATCTGTGGGATGGTGTACTCAGTAATACCTAAATATAAAGTATATATATCCTTGTTCATATTATTCAGACTAGAGTTTAGTCTGTGGGATGGTGTACTCAGTAATACCTAAATATAAAGTATATGTATCCTTGTTCATATTATTCAGACTAGAGTTTAATCTGTGGGATGGTGTACTCAGTAATACCTAAATATAAAGTATATATATCCTTGTTCATATTATTCAGACTAGAGTTTAGTCTGTGGGATGGTGTACTCAGTAATACCTAAATATAAAGTATATGTATCCTTGTTCATATTATTCATACTAAAGTTTAGTCTGTGGGATGGTGTACTCAGTAATACCTAAATATAAAGTATATGTATCCTTGTTCATATTATTCATACTAGAGTTTAGTCTGTGGGATGGTGTACTCAGTAATACCTAAATATAAAGTATATGTATCCTTGTTCATATTATTCATACTAAAGTTTAGTCTGTGGGATGGTGTACTCAGTAATACCTAAATATAAAGTATATATATCCTTGTTCATATTATTCAGACTAGAGTTTAGTCTGTGGGATGGTGTACTCAGTAATACCTAAATATAAAGTATATGTATCCTTGTTCATATAATTCAGACTAGAGTTTAGTCTGTGGGATGGTGTACTCAGTAATACCTAAATATAAAGTATATGTATCCTTGTTCATATTATTCATACTAAAGTTTAGTCTGTGGGATGGTGTCTCAGTAATACCTAAATATAAAGTATATGTATCCTTGTTCATATTATTCAGACTAGAGTTTAGTCTGTGGGATGGTGTACTCAGTAATACCTAAATATAAAGTATATGTATCCTTGTTCATATTATTCATACTAGAGTTTAGTCTGTGGGATGGTGTACTCAGTAATACCTAAATATAAAGTATATGTATCCTTGTTCATATTATTCAGACTAGAGTTTAGTCTGTGGGATGGTGTACTCAGTAATACCTAAATATAAAGTATATGTATCCTTGTTCATATTATTCAGACTAGAGTTTAGTCTGTGGGATGGTGTACTCAGTAATACCTAAATATAAAGTATATGTATCCTTGTTCATATTATTCATACTAGAGTTTAGTCTGTGGGATGGTGTACTCAGTAATACCTAAATATAAAGTATATGTATCCTTGTTCATATTATTCATACTAGAGTTTAGTCTGTGGGATGGTGTACTCAGTAATACCTAAATATAAAGTATATGTATCCTTGTTCATATTATTCAGACTAGAGTTTAGTCTGTGGGATGGTGTACTCAGTAATACCTAAATATAAAGTATATGTATCCTTGTTCATATTATTCAGACTAGAGTTTAGTCTGTGGGATGGTGTACTCAGTAATACCTAAATATAAAGTATATGTATCCTTGTTCATATTATTCATACTAGAGTTTAGTCTGTGGGATGGTGTACTCAGTAATACCTAAATATAAAGTATATGTATCCTTGTTCATATTATTCATACTAAAGTTTAGTCTGTGGGATGGTGTACTCAGTAATACCTAAATATAAAGTATATGTATCCTTGTTCATATTATTCAGACTAGAGTTTAGTCTGTGGGATGGTGTACTCAGTAATACCTAAATATAAAGTATATGTATCCTTGTTCATATTATTCAGACTAGAGTTTAGTCTGTGGGATGGTGTACTCAGTAATACCTAAATATAAAGTATATGTATCCTTGTTCATATTATTCAGACTAGAGTTTAGTCTGTGGGATGGTGTACTCAGTAATACCTAAATATAAAGTATATGTATCCTTGTTCATATTATTCATACTAAAGTTTAGTCTGTGGGATGGTGTACTCAGTAATACCTAAATATAAAGTATATGTATCCTTGTTCATATTATTCAGACTAAAGTTTAGTCTGTGGGATGGTGTACTCAGTAATACCTAAATATAAAGTATATGTATCCTTGTTCATATTATTCAGACTAGAGTTTAGTCTGTGGGATGGTGTACTCAGTAATACCTAAATATAAAGTATATGTATCCTTGTTCATATTATTCATACTAAAGTTTAGTCTGTGGGATGGTGTACTCAGTAATACCTAAATATACATCACAAGCTTTTTAGATTATCCTACTATGTAAAGTAGTAAGATTTTTTTTCTTGTCTGTCTCTTAAATTGTTTTTAACCTATTTTTGAATGGGGGGTCAAAAATATACTAGGACACCTATAAGTCAGACTGCAGAGCCCAAATTTGAATTAAGTCCCCAATAAACTTTTTTTGGGGGATTTAAAAATTAATTTTTAGTGTTGCTGACCGAAGCAAAAGCTTTTTTTTTTACTTCGGGTAATGTTGTGGCTTACAGAACATTTTTATATAATTCACTTTATATTGATACAATGAAAAAACATTACTCTGTTCATTGGAAATAATTTTTTTCCAAAACAATTAATTTCATTGAAAAATCTAACATTTACAATAAAACAAATAATTCTGAAATCTAACCAATAAGAAGTCTTGTTTTATATAATTCTTTACAATTCAAAAAAAGACTGTTTTCACAAAGTGACTTATTTCCAATGTAGTTAAATATTTTTTATTTAATTAAAATGAAAAGAATGAAAACCATACACATAAAAGATACATACTTTTTAAAATTATTTTAAAAGATAAGTTTGAATAATCTTATTTTATAACACATTTGTATATGTGACAAAAATAAATTTGTTGTATTGCATAAACATTTGTTGTCATTTAACCCTTTACAGCCATTTTTTATGTTTTTAAAATAAGTGAGAGAACACAAACATGTTAATGTTAATTCGTTGATATATTATAAAGAATTAACTTTTTAGTGAATTTTTATAGTAAAATCATAAGGCCTATTTTTACTCTATACCAGAATACAATATTTATGAAACAAAACACTCTAAAAGCTACGAATTTTACCCAAATAAAAAAAAGACCTTTTACTTCGGTCAAAATGATCACGGCAACAGTAAAAATTAATATTTAAATCCCCCCAAAAAAGTTTATTGGGGACTTAATTCAAATTTAGGCTGTGCAGTCTCATTCTACTTGTGTCATAGTATATTTTGTATATAGGTTTTAAAAATAGGTTAAAAACAGTTTAAGATGGCAGTAATTTATCAACTATTAAACCATTTGAGTTCTCTATTTCTTCACAAAGATGATGGTTCCAGGCTTTTTTTCTCCTTCCCTATCCCTCATAGTATATAGAGCCCCTAATTGCAACCGCTAATACTAAAAATGTATGTAATAAGTGTTATTTACTTCACAATCCATACCGTTGCGCCATGACACATAAAACCTAAAATAATATACGTATGGTTTTTCGGACATACTTTTATTACAGAGTAGCTACACTACTAAGAATTAAAATTGTATTTACCTTGATTTCATTCAACCAAGGACAACATTGGTTGAATAAGCTCTGAGAAACAAACATTGTTCGATCTAATAAAGGAAAATAAATATATTATTTATAAAATTCATTTTTTATTGCACTGATATAATGATTATATGCTAGGTATGTAATGTAAGACCTTAAAATTGGAATAAGGGGGGGGGAAGTTTTGACACATTTGCGTAAACAGGGAGTATAGGCTTTATCTTTGGACTGAGAGGATAGGTTATTAGGGATAAAATCATTCTTATATGATGAATTTTCCCAAGTTTTAAGATTTTTTGGATAGGCCTCCAGGTTCCGGAGCTCCAGGCCTCCAGGTCCTCTCTGTACAGGTAAAAATTTAAAAAATAATTTTTTTTTTGAAGAGTTAGAAGTCAACCTATGAAACAAAATATGCATATTTTTGAATGTTATTCACATATTTGAAGAAAAAAACGCATATTTTGTTTCATAAGTTGACTTCTAACTCTTCAAAAAAAAATTTTTTTTTCATTTTTACCTGTACAGAGAGGACCTGGAGGCCTGGAGCTCCGGAACCTGGAGGCCTATCCAAAAAATCTTAAAACTTGGGAAAATTCATCAAAAAAGAATGATTTTATCCCTAATAACCTATACTCTCAGTCCAAAGATAAAGCCTATACTCCCTGTTTACGCAAATGTGTCAAAACTTCCCCCCCCCCCTTTATTTTATTACCAATATTCACTAACTTCATGAATTTACGGGGAAATATTCTTAAATGGTCCAAAAACGTAACAATAATGTGAAATTTAAATAATTTCTATTTAGAACCCTTTCCACTGTTTATATTGTCTATCTGTATAATTGTCTAAATATACTTTTTCGTCCTTTTGTTATATTGCTTTTATTATATCTACCTATAGAGAACTGTTCTTGATTTGTGTAAGTATATGACTGGAATCTTGCAAGTACAATAAGATCTCGTGGAAAGTCGTCCTTCTCAAGTAACCATCCAGAATAAATACTGAAATATAAAATAGCATAATTCTAACATGAATTTGAATAAACAGGGTATAACATTATATTTTGACATAAAATTATTAATTTCCTATTGTTTCTTGAGATGGGTGGAGGTTTCGTCACTCGCCCCCCCCCCCCACACCTTTTCAATTTAAGTTAAAGGAAAGAAGTAAAAAAATTTTTTGAGGTAAGGAATATTTTTATCTAGTCGCGATTTCTCTTGAGAAGCTACCCTGTAAAGGAGAACCATAATGGTTTAGTGGTCAGCGAGATCCTTCGGTATGCACACACAAGCATATACTTTATATAAAGATTGGGAGATATTATTATACAGGGTGGGGCACATAAATCCGGACTTTTTCAAATTTTTAAACAAATGAACATAAAATCGTCAATTTTAAAGATTTTATTGAATTTTAAAAACTGGGAGGCAGAATAGGTATATGACTATTAGATTATTCAAAAAAATGGCCGCCAGTCTTATTCGCCGCCTCTACCCGCCTCCTCAACCGCCGTTAGGCTTAGGTCAAAATATACCTGTCCAAGCTGGCGAAGTTCTCCTTGATAGTGGCAACGAGGGAGGTCTTTGTGATATGGGCAAGTCTATTGGTGCATGCTTTAAAGTAGCTTTAGGCCCAAAAGTCCATTGAATTAAGATCAGGCTGTTGGGAGGCCACATTTCCTTAGGATCGTAAATAACCGCAGGATCCAAATTAACCCAACTTTCAAGCTACCCTTAGACACGGAGGCTCTTATTTGGACCACAGTTGAGCTAGAACGACGTTCTTTACCTTTTTGGAAATGGCATGAAAATTTAGCTATGGTTGTCAGCGCAATTCATAGTCTAAAATGATTTTTAAAGTTCCATATGGGTCGCTGAAATCGAGAACCGAAAAATATTAACAATTTTTCACGATTTTTGACGTTTTTAACATCTTAAAATCTGACACATTTCACTTTGCTGGAGTACTACGGCCAAGCCATTTCAGATAGAGAGCTCTAGTCTTTTCTAGTGTCTTACTTATGTATCTAAAAGTATCTCCAGCAAGTTTTATAACCCTACCTCACCTACAGATGGGCTGAGGTCAGATTTAGTAGGCCCTAGTCGGGAATCAAGATTAAACCACCAGCGCATTTCGAATCTGCCTTGTTGAACATATTTGCGGCCAGCTCGGAGTACACGTCCCCAATCGTCCAAATATTTTTTTGTGCTGAAAGGTCATTACCTAAGCTTTTTATAATGGGGTAAAACGTCCTGATTGGTCAAATAGTTTTGACGCTATGGCCGTTTAAAAAAGTCCGGATTTATGTGCCCCACCCTGTATATGTAAGATATTTACTATTTTTAATACCTGAGAAAAAATGCTACACTTGGAGACAGTCCCTGGTCAGGTTTTAGTATATTCTGGTAGATTTGTACAATTCTAAAAAAAAGAGAAGATTTTATAGATTTTCTAGATGTTGCAAAGGTCCTAAAATACAGGTATAGAATTACTATCAACTTGTAATGCTAAACGGTGGTTTGCTATTGTACTAACGTAAGCTTAAATATTTTCAAGTCATATTTTAATCATTTTGTCAGTCTATCTGCTTGGCTGTTAGTTAAATCTAAAATTATGCTTCGCTTCTCATATTTATTATTAATCTTGTTGTTGAAACGTTAATACTGAAATTTTTACCTGAATGCAATGTCTTTGTAATACTGTAGGGTATAACCGAAAGGATCCATTTGTGCCAGGTATTCCAGAATCCAAGGAAGGCTGACTATCAGCTTACCATTACTCTCCGCTGTATGCAAGATCTTAATAAAAAAAATTAGTTAATTTAAAATAAATATATTTGGGTAGATATTAATAGTTGAAGTCTATCTCAGTGAACTAAAATGAGTTAATTTCAATTCTCACTACACCATATTTTAGATTCAACTCAAAAAGATGGATTGAAGCAGGACACATGACATACACAAGCAAATATTAGTTAATGATAAGTATAATTTTACAGTGGATAAGGGAAAAAACAGAACATGATAACATTTAAAGCCATAATTACCTCTCTGAGATCAATAGGGGCAACACAGGCCTTTCTTGTTTCTATCACAGAATCAGCGACTGATAAAGATCTAAAAAATTATATTATGAAATATCATAAGCTAGAAACCTTAAAATAACTAGGTACTTTCACTCATACTTTTATATGGACCACCAAACCCATGCCCTTACCTTCTATTATTACCTATCTCTTAAAAAAAACATATTTAGCCCATGCGGGAAGCTCTAACCCTGCCCTTCCTTATTTGGTAACAACTTGCAGTGATATTCTAACTCTTGCTTAAATTCACCTAACCAATAATAATCTTCAAACATAAATTTTTAGGGGATCCAAAGGCCATATAAGGGAATTATCGGGGTTCCATAAAAATTAGCAATATTACACATTCTATCTGATGAAAATACTCACCCCTTGCTTTCATGATCCGAGAATACGAACGGCATAAACTCAATGAATCCCAGGAACTTGCCCAGCAGCCTCAAGGACAGAATGGTCTCGTGGATGGTGTCGTCCAGGCCCAGTCCTGACTTATCCTGTACAATTGAAAAATTATGTTTCATCGGCGAGAAAGGGGACATTTGAATGTAAACTATATATTATACAGATTACAGGTACACAAAGTTTTATAACCAAGTTATCTTATTTGTTAGCTCAAAAACTTTGGGTACCTGAATTAATTTTTGATTAATTGGATCCAAACCAGTAAAGTCCAAACTTTACTAACAATAGTTTTAATCTACAGAAAGGATTTCCTACTTTTTCATCATCATTGGGAATGTTCATGAATTTATCGTCAATTGTCTTATCTCTTGGGCTTCATAAAATGCTATTTTTTAATTGAAGAAGGAAATTTTTACTTAAAGTTTATAAAACTTTCAAATGGTTAAATAAATACCTGTATTTGAGTAAATGAATCTCCACAATCACTTTTACAATTGCTCAGCATTGAGGTATCTTCACCCTAAAACAAATAGAGTAAAATTAATCTTAATGTAAGGTTTTTTTTTGTCTGTAGCTGATTACGATTACTACTGAACCGATTTTGTTCTCTATTTTAGGGAGGCTTTACATAGACCATGTGATTTAAGTCTTGAGATTGTTTTAGGCTATTTTTTCTGCTTTACCCAATCCCTTCGAATGCATAACCATAGAGGAACGTATTTTTACAGTAGAAGTGCGTATTTAAATTTTTAAAACAATGTTTTAGATAGGTACCAAATTTTAAAATTATAAAAAAAAAATATTTAGACAAACCTGATTATTTGAAACAGCAGCTTCTTGTTTTAGAATTTCAGCTACCAAAGTATTTTTTAGGTGTGCTAGAAATCTAAATGAATTGCAACACAACACAAAATCGCGGAAAAACTCCTGTGCACCTAAAAAAATTATTTGTATTGCCAGGGCGCTTGCAACATCATCCTTATATAAAAGTAATAGAAAGTGTGTCTGTCTGTGTGCACCGAAGTATCTCGCTAACCGCTGAACTGATATGATTGTCCTGTAAAAAGAAGCTTGGGTCCTGTTGAGATTTATAACTATTTTTTGGGAGGGTACTACCACACTTTCAAGAGGAACTGACCCTATAAAAAAACCGACCCCTCTAAAAAATAATTTTTAAAAATCAAAAAGTTAAGGGTACCAACACTCCCTCCCCCATTCCTTCAAGTGAATAAATATAAACCATCAAGTTTAATAGTCAACTTCGAAGTTTGAAATCAAACTTATTTTACCTAGGAATGTAGGAAGAGGGCAGGGGCCTCCCAGCTGGCTAGGAGTGACCAGTCTGACCGCCAACTTTGCATACTTGACCGGGTCAAGCGTCTTGAGCAGGGACAGATCATCCTGTGCGTGTCCTGCTCTGGCTTGCCCTTGCAGCGGTCCAAGGTTTTCACCTCTGTTAGTAAACATAATTTTGTTATTTTGAACTTCTGATTCAAAGGGAGGGGGCGAAAGTGACACTTTTTGAAACCAAAACTAAAAGTTAAAGGAACTCAACTGAAAAAAGAGTTACAGGTCTGACATTTTGCATGGCAGTTGCTTTTTAGGGGTACAATATGGAACTGTAAAGAAACGGCGTCGCAACCGCCGAAAACCGCCGAGAAAAGGCAAAAACAAATTCGGCAGGAAACGGCGGTTTTTGGCGGTTGCGCCGCCATTTCTTCGCTGTTCCATATTTTACCCCTATAAAGCAACTGCCATGCAAAATCTCAGACCTGTAACTCTTTTTTTTAGTTGAGTTCCTATGTTTACTTTTAGTTTTGGTTTCAAAAAGTGTCACTTTCGCCTCCCCCCTTTTAAGCAAAGGCAATGTTAGTTATTTCTAAAAGCGAAGCTTTTTCTAATATTAGAGTCGATAACTGATGGTTCTAACAGTTCATTTAGGCATGTTGACTTGATGATTCCTGTGGCAGTTAGATACAACTCTATAATCATTACAAGTAAGTCCGAATGTTCATTTTAAACATACTATTTTTTAATTTTTTAAACGCAAATGGTATCCTATATTATATAGGTAATCATTCTGTTCACTTCATTTTTGGAATAAGGCTTCCATTGACCATTAATTATAATGTTATAAGACAGCATTTCTATTATCTTTATGGATGACTATCAATGTTATATGTGTGTGTATGATAAGGCTTCAGTCGTGAAAAAGAAATGAAAATGTCCATACCTACACATGGCAAGCATCTGATGTAGAAACAGGGAACAAAAGTGAGAATAGTTGACTGGATGTGGGTACATCTTCATTATATCATCAACCTAAACAAAGTTCAGTTTAAATATCATAAAACAGTTTCATTTTTAAATATATTTTTTGTTGTTTTGACTGAATTGATCTTATGTATAGGGATGATTTGTAAATATAATATTTTTAATATCAGCTTCACATTCTGATAGCAGACCCGTAATCCTTTTGAGAATGGCAGGTGTCCTGTAATTCACTCTAATGAACGGAACCTAATGTATAATTTATGCTTGTTTAATTGAAATCATCTTTGTTATGCTTGAAATGTCTTCCCATAGGACTGCAAGCGAGCACCCTAACAATATATCATGAAGCATCATATTAAAAAAGCACAAAAAAAATTCCGTTATTTAGCTGATTTTGGGAGTAAATACTAGGTAGCCCCAATACTATACCTGTACCAGAAATAACGTTTTTACCTGAGCACCAAAGACCAGAGAGAAATCATATTCCTTTCCTCTGTACTGTTCCTGCCAGCTACGAATCTAGAAAATAAATATTTTCCGTAAATAATGTGTGAGTGTGTTGTGATAATAGATCTATAGTATAGATGTTATACAGATAACTACCTCCCTTCTTTCAATGACCTTATTCGTCTGCAATCAAATTATTTCCTGCTACTTGGCTGTGTTAATACACACCACACCATTGGTTGATTTTCAATCACCCTTTTGAAAGTTCAGTGCGATGGGGAGATACAGTTACTTAACCCTTTCCCTCTCTAGTGTTTTAATCTAATGTTGTGATACAACGTTTTTGGTATTTATGTTATATCAGCAGTAGGAACCATTTTTACAGTTTTAGTTATGACACAGTATTGAGCCGAGATTTGTACCTATCACCTTCCCGACAACGCTCGGATACGCTACGTGTTTACCACAATCGCGGGTTTATACATGCTATTTTAAGAGACATACTTACAATAAAATTATGACGCATGTTTTGGAAAAATAATAACATATTAACAATTGTTGTATAAGGTATGTTATTAACTTAAAAAACGTCACTATAGGAAATATTGTTAGAAAAAAAACCTACCAGTGCATAAAACTTGTCTCTCTGTTTCTTAAAATCTTGGAAGGAGGAGGTAGATGGAAAATTGGACCTAAAAAATATTGTACAGAGTATTATGTATAAGGATTGAATAATCTAACAGCTAATCAAAGGTAGGTAATTTTATATTATGAAAATTTTAACCTAAATAATTAAAATGATAGATTCCTATATTAAGGGATAGTTGAATGAAGTGCATTTAACAAGTTTGATTGCTAGCATAAGTTATAAGAATACCATCTAACATATATAATTTTGTATTACAATAAAAATAGCAATCAATAAGGTACCACCAAAATAGTCTTCATGCTGTTTTTGAAAATAAGACAGCCATAATAAGTTGCATATATCCAAAAAAATAATTTTCAAATCTTGATATTTTTGAAACTGCCTGGTAAAAATTGAAATTCTTTTAAATATATATGTCCTATAGATCTAGTTTAAACTATTGAACAGAAAAAAATATACAGTTCACTAAATTCGGGATTAAATGCACTTCGTGCAACTATCCCTTTAATGGAAATGTTTGATACAGAATATTTTCAAATTCAAAAATTTTACTAAACAAATAAATAAGAAATGCAAAATATAATTGCAAAGGAAATATTGTGTAAGTTCAAGGTTTATAAAAGCAAGGACAAGTAGGGACTAGAGTAGCGGATAAGGTACCACGCAGGATTTTCACAGCACATTTTGACTAACATAATGATGATTGATACACTACACATGATAATTTATAGATATGATAATCCCAGCATATAGTACTTTTAAAATCATCCTGTAAAACTAAAAGTTACTATTTGGCTTCTTAGAAACAGATATTAAGAATAAATACAAATAATCCCGACGCCTTTTTTTGAACCAAGGCTCGGCAGCTTCTCTCTGCACTATTAATTACCTATAGAGTAGCCACGCTCAAAATACAAAAACAAAATACAATTCTTATCAAAATGTTGACAGAGAGATAGAAGAAAAAAACTAAGTGAATTTCCTGATTTTGACAGGCAGGGGTGTATATTCTACATGGGATCCCCTGCTCAGGGGGGGGAGGGGGGGGAAATAAAAAATAAGTGGTTGGAGGGGAAAAAAATGTAAAAATTAAGAAAACTGAAACCATTTTTTCCATTTCCCCCCCGCCTCCTTGGTGAAAAAAACTTTTAAAAATGTGTGGTAGGAGGGATAAAATAAATAAAATATAGAGTTCTTTAAATATTTTTTCATTTTCCCCCTACTTGGTGAGAAAAAACTAGGGGGGGGGGAGGAAATAAAAAATTTTGTAGCTGGGGAAAAAAAAAATAAATCTTGTGCAGAATATACACCCCTGTTGACAGGAGAATTATTTTCTTACCTATTGTCCGTATCTGCTTGGAAACTTACGTTTTTCACAACATGTCTGCAAAACAGAAAATTATTTTCAATTCAAAATTTAAAGAAAAACAGGCATATTTGCATTGAAACCAGATTTTTTTTCTTTCTTTAAGATTACAAACTAAATTCTTGTATGTGTGGTATTCTTTTACATAAAGTATTAACGGCTACGCCCATAGATACCTCTTGGGGCACTGGGAGGAAAAACGAGAGGCGGATTGAAAACGACCCTCGATTTAATTTTATTAAAAAAGTAAAAAAAAAATATTTTTTTTTGGGGGGGGGGCATTTTTTACTAAGAGCGATTTCTCTTGGGGGACGGAGGTACCCTACCCCGGAATAACTATAAAAATTCATTGTACCTAAGCTATTTATTTACTATGAAAACAAATACTGTAAAGGAGATCCAAATTAGTTTACGTTGTGCGAGGTCCTATATTTTACTACCTATTGATTTAAAATCTGATAATTTAGGCAGAATTGATGAGTACAATTTTAAACAAAAAAGGAAAACTTACTCTCGTGGTTTATTAGGACTTTCATCTGTAAATCCAGTCATTAAATCTAAACAAAAGGGATTAAAATTAATAAAATTTAAGTTTTCAAGGCATAGTTCATAAGAAGAAAAAAGTATTCATTGTAGATGGAAATTTCTTTTTCATAACAAGAATTTTAGTTAAAATGTTAAGAAGATTTGGTAATTCTTTTAAGTATATTTTGTAAAAAGTAAATTTTTTTACTGAAAAAGTACATTTTTACTGAAAAAGTACATTACTATTTTTTTATGAATGCCATAACGTTCTTCATAAGGAAAACATAAAGTTAGCAATAGTAATGTATTATTCTGTTAGTGGATAGTCTATGAGTGATGTTTTAAACAAGTATTCTACTGAACAAAAAATCTGTTAAAATTAAAAATAGATGTAGAATATACGTGGATATTTTGACAGGAGAAAAATTGTCGTCATTAAGCTCGCAATATCCCCTCACATTTATTGGCCGGGCCGTTTATCCAGTAGGAAGGGAGGGGATGGAGTAAAGAAGGGGGATGGGGGAGATCGTTATTTCAGCCTGCTTCAGAGTTCACCTCATAATAAATCATGAAAATCTGGTGTAATAATAACCAAATAATAATAAACCCAATAAAATTTGATGAATATTTGTTACCTTCAAGATTTGAGCATAGTTTGTCAGAAAATTGCTGAACTCTCGAGTTCTCTGTCAGTAGTTTTAATGTTGATCTAAAAAATAATGAAAAGTAATTGTTAATCAATCCCCTTGTATATTTTAAACCTTGTTTTTTTAATTTTTTCCCTAACAGTTTTAATCCACAAGTCTATTATGCTGCTTTTAATATTTATAAAATTTTAGGTCCCCCCCTTTTTTTTAGTATTTTTCTGCAAAGAGGAATGGGACAATGGACTGTTTATTAGATTAGTCCCCAACGTTTTTTCAACAACTCAACAACTTTGGGGACTGTTCGAATTTTGATTGGTTGCTTCATTTAGTTAATGTTTAAACATTTCAACCATTTATCATTGGGGGTGTACATCAATTTAAGGGCCATTGTCTCATCCTTTTAGATCCCTGATTTTTCTGTCATTCAGTGTTATCTTATTATATAATCCAAAATCAAACAGAGTAAATAGAAAATAGGTTTAAAGGCCAAAAATTATTTTAGTTGTCTTATATTTTATCCTCCTATCAAAATAAATAACAAGGATGACAATATCCATAAAAGCGAAGCACTGAAACGGTAGGACAAACGGACATTAACACTTGTATAGTCCGGACATTACTTGTATAGTGTCAGAACTAAATAATCAGAATATAAATGTATAAGAATCGGAGCAAAATTGTAAGTAAATTTGATGAAAAACTGCTAGATACAGGATAATGTTTATGGACATACTTACATTTTAAGGACTTGATTATAGAGTTGCTTTGCTTATAACATTATTCCACGAATCAACATACCAAAAATCAGATCAATCGGATGATTAGATCACATAAAAATTTGTTGTTAAAAAAGTTAAAAAATAAACATATTTAAAATGGACGTACGGACATTCTAGTATGATTATAGAGTTGCTACGCTTTCTAAATCGTACCTAACAACTAAAGGAATCACCATGCAAAGTTTGAAATCGATAGGACAATTCTAACATGCATAAATTAACGAAAAAAGCTATCCGTTTGTGACGGACGTACGGACGGACCGACCCTAATTATAGAAAAGCTTCGCTTTTAAAAACCTCTTCAATAATACTCTCAAAATTAGAACTTTTTAAACTTAATATTTCAACAACATAATTTGTTTCTTAAATAACAAGATTTACAAGAAGGATTAACTTTGTAACACAGATATGGTATCTGAACAATAATCGTCATTGAAAGCCAGTAGCAGAGGGGTGTATATATTTTACATAATTCCAATAAGGATATATTTCATATTTCTACTCTATAACAAGGGCAATAGAATAATAATCAAATTAAAAGGTACAAATTTTGAAATTGTTCATTTTCAGTAGCAATGTCCACCAACATTTTTTGTAGATTAACTAAGAAGAGATTATTTCATGAAGAAGCTCAATTATGAAACCATTATATGTTTTAAAAAGATTATTTCTCTTTTTCTTCAGTACTCTTATTATTCTATTTCTAAGTGCATACTCAAATTTTAGATCCTAACACAATCAAGTTCATTAAAATTTTTTTTCCATTGATACATTTTTTGTGTGTTTTAATATATAATATAATACCTATTGGTTCAATAATTCTATTCCATAATTTAACTACATCAAAAAATTACCTATATGATATTGCCTATTGAATATTAATTTTTCTTTTATTACACAACGATTTTATTTTTGCAACTTGTAATTGCTTCGCTAATAATAAACATACTTTTCCTCGATTTGTACTATAAGCGAAAAAATCAATTATAAAAACAAGGATGACATCATACATCTATAGTCTAGGTTTAAGAACCCAAATAGTTTTTAAACACTGCTCAAATTTTACGCATTTTGTACGCCCAAGGGTTAAGGACGTTCACAAACTAAATTAACGATCTGAATTTAACACTGTATGACGTCACTTAACACTGCTAAAATTTAACCATGGGTACGATCGTTTTACATCATTAAACGCTCTGTAAACACACTTGATTTGGGTCACGTGACCATTAAAATACACTGAATTTTGATTTTGAAGATAATATTAAATGTCTTCTTCTCTATAAAAAGAAGGAATTCGATTCTTAATACATAACTATTATTTTTTAAAATTATTTTATTTTAATACAAAGATTAATATTTATTCTATATAATAATTTTTCTGTAGACATTTAGGTAATATAGATATGTTCTTGAATTTTTTTTCTCTTATTAATCAATTAAATTTACAAAGAGTGTAGGTAATTTATATAAGAAAAATACAAAGAGGAAATCCTTATACATAAGTAACAGGATGTCTATCCTGTATGTCCGTCTGTACCAAATGATAATTGAAAAAAATCTCTTTTGTTAGGACAATGTTTGTCTCTGTACTATGTATATATCTCAGAGAAACTGTGGCAGCCGCGCCGTTGCTGCAGAAAACGCCGCCGCCGGCGGAATTTTTTTTTAACATTTCTCGCCGAATCAGACAATATTGTATTATTTAAGTACATGTTATTTTTTTCCAAAAATTTTCCACTGCGGTAGGACTTAGTCATTTTTATGTTGAATTTTTATTTACTTAGGCTAAATCCTAATTTAAGGCTTTCAAAGTTTGGTTAAGGCCTACATAATAAAGCAGTTACATCCCCCTTAAAAAGAAATCAATTAAACTCGGTATTATTCCTATATGAAACGACGACATTAGAAATATTAATGCAAAAACATATGATTTTTCTATGGCAACCCTGAGCAAGCGATGTTTACAGAGTTTAAAATTTAACTTTGCTAAACGTTCATTAACACTGACGTATGTAAACAAATGAAATGTCCTTAACCCCTCGATGGTTAATTTGAAGAGTGTTAAGATTTAGCACTGCTAAACATTGTTAAATAAAACGATCTAAAACACTCAAAGTTCTTAAACCTAGGCTTATGATGGCAGTGTTAAAAATAAGACGGTCGGAGACAGTAATATGGACGTACTCACATTATAATATGATTATACTATCACAACATTACGATTTTAACGTAAAGTTGTGTAGGTATAGAAAAGCTTTGCTTCAAATAGTATAAAATTTGTTTGTTATTAGTACTTATTAATTTACCTGTCAAAATATTGTAATGTTGGGTGAACTATTTCTAAAACTTGTACACTGAAATACACACAATTGTGTACACTATGGAACAAATCTTCTAAAATAAAAATAATTTTGTACATATTTTTGTGTAAATTTTTGTACAGAAAGATATTTATAAATTTTGATATAACTACAGTGTGTTTTTTTTATGAGAACTTTTTTGAAAGCAATTTTACCCCACTTATAGTTATCAGAATTTAATGATTAATGGCTTATTTTCTTCGTTTTTTAAGGGAAATTATGAAACAACCAAAAAAAATTACAGTTTTTGTTGAAAAAGTACAGTAAAGTTGAAAATTAAAAACTTAGGTGACAACATCTAAAAATGGTTTTAGCGCATTTTTCTTATGCTCAAATCTTCTACCCTTTGCAAGAAAAAAATTGGATTTTCAGTAGTCGACTTTGGGGGGGCAGTACTTTCTCCCTGATTGAGATATGGCCTTCAAAGTAGATAGAGATATGACCTATTCTAGTACATGTCCCCAATAGTATCTGTATAAATTTATAGCTCTATATCTCAACTTTGAAGCGTTTTGCAGCCATTCTTGCAAAAGGTAGAATATTTGAACATAAGAAAAATGCGCTAAAACCATTTTTAGATGTTGACACCTAAGTTTTTAATTTTCAACTTTACTGTACTTTTTCAACAAAAACTGTAATTTTTTTTGGTTGTTTCATAATTTCCCTTAAAAAACGAAGAAATTAAGCCATTAATCATTAAATTCTGATAACTATAAGTGGGGTAAAATTGCTTTCAAAAAAGTTCTCATAAAAAAAAACACACTGTATTTCTAACGGATATAGAATATACGTCGATATTATGACAGAGAAAAATTGTCTTCGATTAAGTTTGCTAACATGGAACTCATTATTTGTCAGTTTGTTAATCCAGTAGAAGGAGCGGGGATGGGGGGTATCGTTATTTTAGCCCGCTTTGAGTTTCCTTTTATTTGATAATATGAAAATCTGATGAATATTCCAGTTATAATAAATCCATTAGTGTTAAATACACGTAATTTAAAAAAAAAGAAATTTCTTTTCAAGGAATATAAACAAAACTTTAATAAAAATCATCAACTAAGTATAAAAAATCTTAATCGCTTTTCATTTACATTTTTTGATGTAGGGCATTTTTTTCTTTTAAAATTAATCAATATTCAATATTTCTGTTCCTCTAGTTTTACAGAATGGACATTCTTTTATTTTTCAGTCGCAATATGTAAATTATAATATATAGGTATTATTTTGGTATATTTTCATTACAATAATGTTTCATAATATTTTGATAAATCTCATATTTTACATGCATTATTTTGGATTCAAAATAAAATATTACTTATCAATAACATATAAAATAATTTCTCGTATTCATTCGAATCCGGTGGATAGGAACCGGTTCTCATCCATACGAAAAAACTATGTCTAGCATCGTATTTTATCTAGCTTTCTACGAATATAAAAATGTACAATTATAAGATTAAAACCAGTTTTTTAGCCGGTGCCTTCGGCAACTCGGGACTAAAAAAACTAGTTTTAATGTTATAATTGTACATTCTATATCCGCGGAAAGCCGTTTATAATACGATGCGAGAAATAAATATTAATAAAAAATACCTTCGTCTGTTTGAATATCTACAGTTTCATTTGTTTTACTTATTTCTACCTATTAAAAAAAACATAATAATTGCTAATCATCTCAAATTCCTTTAAAAAAAATTTGAGGTGGTTTTAGGCTATTTCAAATTTATTTTTTTTTAATGGGTTTAGACAATTTTAAGATTCTATAGAGGCCAACTTGCTAGTCTGGATTAAGAGACATAACTATGAAAAATGAAGTTACAAGTATACAGGTAGTAGAGAATATCAAAATATTAAGCTTCAGACAGAAAAAGTTAATACTCTACATTTTAGGACTAGCGGTTACGTCCCTAGCGGCCCCTAGGGGAGTAATTTTTTATATATTAGTTTTAAGAAAATAGATATTCAGATACAATACCTGCAATAATTCTAAAAGAAAGTATATTTCCACAATATAATTTGGCATTAAATTGTTCATTATCACATACGAGTACAAAGACACCAACAGATCTAAAATAAAACATAAATAATACAAGATTAGTTTTTGTGAAAACTAAGGCCTATTTGAAATAAACATTTTGGAGACCACTGTTATTGAGGCCCTAAAGGGCAAGGCCAACCAATTAATGAGAAAGCATTTATGGAAGAAGTGAAAACTATAGGTATGCATTTTCAAAAAAATGCATGACAAACTTAACTACAGGGTGTCCCACGTAAACTGTTTTTTTTTAAATGCTTATTACTTCCTTAATATTTGAGCGATCTTAGTAAAATAAAAAGTATTTTGCAGCCTACTACTGACCATTTTATGGGATAATGATGAAAAATCCACAAAATAAACAGGAAAAAATCTACAAGGTATTACATAAGAGGTTCATTTTATTGAATTTAGACTAACCCACAAGAAAATATTTGCTTTGTGAACTTTAAAATTAGTTCGGGTCCAAACTGCTGGTCGCTCAGACTTTCTAAGCACAAAAATAGAACAATCGTGACATGGCATACTAGAAATTCTCAATATTCAAGAATCTGAAGTGTAATTTAAGTGAACAATATGTAAAAATGGGCATAATATTGATCTTCTTTGTTAATTTTTCATGTGAGTTCGCTTTAAATGCACACAAGAACCTGAAATATACCAGATTTTTTTAATTAGACTACAATGCCAGTTCTTATAATGTCAGAGTAAGTCTTTGTGATCCACCGTTTGACCACCAGCTGCTTTAAAAGTTAACTATTTCATATTTTTCTTGTGGATTAGTTTTATATTCACTAAAATCAGCCTGTTATGTATTACCTTGTAGATTTTTTTCTGTTAACTTTGCGGATTTTTCATCACTATATCATTAAATGGTCAGTAGTAGGCTGCCAAATACTTTTTTATTTTACGAAGATAGCTCAAATATTCAGGGAGTAATAAGCGTTTAAAAAAAACAGTTTACGTGGGACACCCTGTATAATACAATTTTCTTGATTTTTCAGTGAATACTATTTAATTAAACCAGATATTTTCCAACTTCCTACTTTTGTATCGCCTGAAAGGCTATTTGTTTGATTTATGTATATTAGATTTACCTTTAAACACAAAGAAAACAAAGCAAAGTAACCTAATAATTTTAATAAAAAAATGTTTTGAAGTAGAATAACTGAGATAAATAAACAAAATTACCTAATTTTTGTTGATGTGTTACAGCTTCCAATGATGGCTGAATCATGGAGACAGTTGACATAGATCTTGACAACATAGGGGTAAAACTAGAAAAGAATATTTTGTTAAATGAAATAGATTGTAAATTAACTAAGTACTTTTCTTGCTTAATAATACATAATAAAAATTTTGTGAAACAAATGTATGTATTTCAAGAATAAAATTATAAAAATATAATTAATTTGAAAATTGTCAGTCACAAAGTTATTGCCAAGCAAAAAACAAAAAAAAATCTTGTAATAAAAGAACATCCAATATTAGCTAAATATATTCTACCTTAAGTTAATTTTAAACATCCATGTTAGATGTCCAAAATCTTAATCCTTCATGAGAATTATTTCTAGAATTAGTTGATGATTACCTGTTATTCTTATTATTAGGTGTCATTGTTGTACCCGGCTTAACAGGAGTAGCATGACCATTCAGTACACTTGTACTTTTATATGGCGTCATATTTGTTTTGTTTGAGGTGGCAGCTGCTTCTCTAAACAGCTGCTGCCGGTCATCAAGACAATCTTCTCTGTTGATTTCAGCCACTCGAAATTGGAGGTTGCTGCTAGAGGTTGAGTGGGATCTACTCGTCACTTGACCAAAACCTAAAGCAATAATGTAATATTCAGTATTCACGAGTGTATTAGTTCAGGATCTTAAGAGATAAGCCAATGGACGATAAGTTGATGTTCATCCCAAATGATAATGTATATGAAAATCATTAGTTGAAAAGTATGTACACTGTAGGTTGGAACAGGAACCAACCAATCAAAATTCAATAAAAGATTTAAGTCAATTCTTTCTTTTTTTATGCCCCTAGTGGCCTCTAGGAGGAAGGGGTGGGAGAACCCCCCCCCCCCCCCCACTATCATATTTAGTTTTAAAAGAAAATGTAAAAAGATTGGAGGAGACTATTTCTCTTGGGCGGGTTGAGCGGTTCAGTAGTTAGCGAGATCCTTCGGTACACACAGACATCCTGTTACTTGTATAAGAATTTATTTGTGTTAGTGAAAGTTAGTTAATAATCCATCTTACACATAGTAAGTCTTAACACAAAATAAACAGTTCTAAGAATCTCTTAATATTTGAAACTAATTGGGGTATTATAAAATATTTAAATTAAGAGAGAACAGAAAAAGAATAATTCATAATATGTATTTTATAAGATCTTATTACAATATAGTTAGACTAGTATCTTTGTCCCTAGCATCTAGAGGCTTCGCCCAATTAGGGAGTTGGGAATTTCCCCTATCTATTTTCTATTACATTGAAAAAGAAAACTTTTTTACCAAGCAGGGGAGGGGTAATTTATTTCTTTAGGCAATAACTTTAAGAATACAAGAAGGTTAAGTACTACATCCCCCAAAAAGTCTAAAAACCTGTCCTAGACAAAATTTATGAAACAACCAGTCTAGCTTATTAAAAGATCTTACAAGACATAAAGACAGACAGACAAACATCCTGTTTCTGTCTTTTTGGGGATTAAATTACTCATAACAAAATAATATATCTTCAAAAATATTATTTTCATACATTGATAATTAACTTTCTCGTATTTATTCGAATCCGGTGGATGGGAACCGGTTCTCATCCATACGAAAAAACTATGTCTAGCATCGTATTATAAACGGCTTTCTACGAATATAAAAATGTACAATCATAAGATTAAAACCAGCTTTTTTTAGCCCGTGCCTACGGCACCTAGGGGCTAAAAAAAATATATTTTAAAATTAGAAGAAATAAAATAAAATTATTTTCAAAAAAATAAGGACCATTACAACCATAGCAACAATTAAAAAAAACTTTTTAACTTACAAATCATATTTACATATATGAATTATTCAAAGTGCAGCTCTAATGCAAGTCTGTCGTGTTTGTTTTGAAAAATGAGCTTGACTTTGGAGTAGCTGAGCAACTTTTAACTATAATTGATTATTGAAACTCAACAAAAAAAAATTTGCCTGTATTATTTGAAGAACTACCAGCTAAAGAAATCGGTTTAATTCTTCGCTTCTTTTCATTGTCAGTATTTTGGCCAATTTCGGGGAAAAGTTCCTAAAAATATTTGCATTTTATGAGATATTTAAACTCGGGTATTTTTTGTCCCAAGTTCTGTATTTTTCTGTAACGACAACGACATATAATTCTTGAGCTGGATCTTTAAATCATTTTAATGGTGATTTAGATCGGGGTGCGCGAAATTTCAGCCAATCACAGCGCGGCATTTTTAAAATGCCGCGCTGTGATTTGCTGAAATTTCGCGCACCCCGATCTGATTCACCACTAAAATGATTTAAAGATCAAGCTCTGGTATTTGAGCAATTTTGCCTTTGGGATCTTTTATAGTTGTAATAAATCAATAATTTATTTGTAAATAAATTTGTAGGTATGTCCTTATAAATCTTAAAAGACTAGTAGAATAATATCAAAAATGTTCCTTGTTGTTTAAAAAATAATCTCAAATTAAATCTTATTAACTATTTTATATACAGCTTCTCAGCGTGTAATATTTGATTCTTAATTTATATAAGCTTTCAGAGATAAATTGATGTACACCCCAAATGATAATACACAAAATTATAGTGGTTGAAACGTTTGGACACTCAACTAACTGAACAAACAAATCAAAATTAAATAACAGTCCCCAATGTTAGTAAGCCAACGAATAAAAAAACGTTATTATAGGACTTTGGGGAGTGTAATAAACATTCCAATGTCCCATCCATCTCCGATAAGCTTTAAAACCAAAAATCTGAGAAAAATAATGTAAAAAGAAGAAAAAATGTTCATTTAATCTCAGAGAAATGAAAAATAAATTCTACTTTTGTATTGGAGAAATGAGGTTTTGTTTGCTTAGGTTTTCCTTTACATTTACTATAAATGTGTTTTTAAATGTACAAATGTAAGAATAGGGGTACAATTATAAAAGTTTCTATATCATTTAATCTTTAACATTTTATTTGAGTTTCTTTTATTATAAATCTAAAAGTAAAGTAGTTGGAGGTTTGTTTGTTATTTAAGATATTTAAAACGGCAAATGCTTCAAAATAAATGTTTCATGTAAAACTTTTCAAAATCAAATTATTTTATTTCTAGCACAAAATTTGACTACCTACCTAGCGTAACAAGAATTTTAACTATTTTTTATTGATTTTCAATGATGCAATTTATAAATAAAACTTTTCTATGAGAATGGATATAAATAACTCTTCCACAAGATTTCCATGTTCTCTAATAAAGGGAAACTTGCAACGGGCTGAAATAACGATTTCCCCTTTCAACCCACCTTTATACTATCCCCTCCTACTGGATGAACGAAGTGACTAATAAACGAGCAACATGTTAGCAAGCTAAATTGAAGACAATTTTTCCCCTGTTATAATATCCAATTTTATTCTACATCAATGTCAATATGACAGTACCTATTATTAGCTCATTTTAGTAAAGTTGCCAATAATTATAAAACGGGTGGAGTTACATACCTTGTTATCAATGTCAAGTGAAATCTTTTGTATCACGCTCCTGTTTACATTTTCCTCGACTCTATCCAGGCGAGTCATGAAGCTGTCTAAGTTGACTGGCGTGCTACACTTGTTCACGCTCACGTGGCGACCATTCTTATTCTTTTTCGGACTTCTTGTCGTACTCGCGTTCCCGGTTTTACAGGCAACGGATATAAAATCGCCGAGGCTAAACGGCTGTGGCGACGGACTTGTCTTTTTTCGTGAGGATTTCTCACCGGTAGACCTGTTATCATAGAAAACTAAGAATGACAAGACAGGTAGCTTAATTAATTTGAAAATAAAAAGGTAACATTGATATAGGGTCGACTTTGTATTTTAAAATAAACCAAAATGACAACATCCAACATAAAAGCGGACAAGCGTACAATAATGAACGTAGAATAAAATTTCTTCGTGGTTGTAGGTATATTCTGCAAAATTGACCCTGCTAAAGTTGGGGTAAAAAAATAAAAAAAATATGAGAAAAGGAAGTGAAAAAAATGAAAGTAAAGATGTAAAAACACATTTTTCCCCATCCTCTGGGGGGGGGGGGGGGACTATAAAAATATGTGGGGGATGGGTAAAAAGATGAATAAAATAAGGAGAACTTGAAACATTTTTCCATTTTATCCCATTTTTCTGAGGAAAAAACTAGGAGGGGAAAAAAACTAAATATTTCTTAGCAGCAGGAGAAAAGAAATCTTGTGCAGAATTTACACCTCTGAATTTCTTTAAAAATGAATTTATTGCAATTTTCTGTAAACATATCTAAGTAATAATTCTAACAATCACCATTCTAACAATCAAGGCAACATTGGACCGACCATAAATCTAGAAAAGCTTCGCCTTTGAAAATATTTTAATTAATAATCTAAAGTTTTCTATGCCTATTATTGAACGAGTTTTCTTTTGGTGTGAAAACGGCGGAAGAATTTCCATTTGTCGGCGGTGTTTTCTGTTGATAGCGGCCATATTTTTCAATCGGTCCTACGCCATCAGTTTCGGCGCCAGGATCAATATTACTACTTCTTGGTCCATTTCCGCCGCCGCCTCCGCCAAAATCGTTACCGCCGTTGGCGGGAAATAGTTTGATTTTCTTCTTGTCCTTTCGTTCCTTTTTGGCCGGCTGTTCTTTACGCACAGATTTGACAGGAGAGTTGTAATTATATTTTGTTGTGGATTTTACTTTGCTTGGTGTTTGTTTACATAGGTTTTCTGATAAAATTCTGTAATAAAAATATTCAATAAATTCTTCCCTTGTTTATTGTTGGTTCAAAAGATAAATTATGAAAATTTTGCTTTCTTGTGACAGAGTTCTCATCCAAAATATTTGTACACCGATGAGATATAATCAGGAATAAATGGAAATTCTAATTTTTTAAAGATTGTTAAATAATAAGTGCTAATTTCTCTGTAAATTACACATTAGTAGTATTGTATCAAAAATATTAACAATTATAATGCATAAAACTTTAAATAATAACAATTTTTAAGTTCAAAAATGTAAAAATTTGTTGGTTTGTTTGTTGTTTAACTTCATCCCTGTTAATATAAAACTTACTTTGTAGTTTGTTCTCTGAGATAATTAATTAGATGTAATGGCAGCTCCTCTTTATACAACCATGTATGTTCGTCAATGCCTGGGGGTGGCGTTACATTACTCAGTATTCTAAATACAAATTATTTTATGCAGTTTTTGTTAGATCTTCAATGAATTGCTTATAAACACAAGATCATTTTATCTTTCTTAATATAAATACATAAAAAACATTTTTTTTTATTTAATACACTAATTCAACATCCTTCAGTGGCATAGTTTTTAGAATGACCTGTGACAACAAAATTACCTGTCTATTTTGTCAAATTTTTCAGCATTCTCTAAGAGTTTGTCCAGTAGTTCAGCCATTTTGTAAAAATTTACATAAAAAATAGTTCTGAAAAGTACCGATATATTTACATTTTACAATTTAGAATTGAGCACTGGTAACTAGGAAGCAGATACGTAATTATAATATTTCATGATTATTTAAGTTTTTATAAAAAAAAATATATGCATCATATAGTGGATTTTTTTTTTTTTTTACAAAATGCAGAACATTGAGCTTTAGCTGATAAGCCAAAATACAGGAAAATCTTGAACTGGTATTGGAAGGTCAAACTTGTAAATCTCTTCTGTGATACCTTAAAAACATTGAAATCATATTTTGATGAACAAATAAGCATATAATATATTATTTTAATTCTATTTATTTTAATGTACCTGTCCGAACATCAAACTTCTCAATGACCTTTTCGCCGGACCCATCAAAATCCAGGACATCACTTTTGGCGAGATTATACAGGTACGGCCCTTGACTGCAAGGTTTCTGTGCCTCGTTGTTTAGTTTTCCAACTTGTCGGAACTCCAACAGGTCTGTCTGAGACAAGTCAGTACTAGAAACAAAGTATGTTCAATTTCAATCCAATTTCTTTACCAAAATCGGAAGACAGAATATTTTTTATTGCATAGGTAATTATTTTATTTTATTTTCAGCGGTTTACTTACCTAAAAACTGTCTGCTGAAAGTTACACGTAAGGTATATAGTATTCTCATAACAAAATGCATAATGGAACTCGACATTCATTGGTATAGATCTAGTTAAAACAACTCTGTGAGTCCAATTTTCTTCTTGGTTGTTGTAAACATAAATGCTTCCATTCATTGCTACCACAAGTTTGCCCTAAATTGATTATATTCATATTATATTGTTACTAATTAAATGTTTACAATATTATTATTTATAATTTTTAGGAGACTAAACTAACAAAAACTATACCTCGTAAACAGTGGCTGCAATATTATATCCTCTACTTGGCATTTCTATTACTCTATGCTGGCCTGAATCCAAATGAAATACAAGCATGTCTGTGAGCATGACCCGGGTTCTACAAAACCCGCCAAGCAGGTACAGGCATTGACCAATAAGAACAGCTGTGTGGTGACGTCTTGGGGAAGGTAATGTTCCCAACTGAAAGTTAAAAGGTAATTTTTGACTAGGGTTATAAAACCTTTTAGTCATTTAATAATAAAAAGAAAAAGTTTGTCACCTTTGAAATCCTCCTAAGATTACCAGATGAATATTGGTACTTTATAATTTCCATATTCCAATTATTCTTTCCATATTTATATTCTCCACCAGCCAAAATAAAGCCGTCAGATACAGTTGTAATGCTTCCACCTTTATGAGTCATCATTCATAATTAACAAATAAATAAAAGATGCCTAAATTTATTTGTGATTAAAATAAAAGATATAGGTAGGTAAACAATAAATTAAGGTTTGATCTAAAATTTAAAATGATGACCTTTCCTTTTAAAATTCCTTGTTCTATTCCCGTTAAGTTATCAATAAATTTAAACTGTGGAATCATATGTTTTAGACGTGGATTAAAGGAATAGCAAATAATGTCTTGTATGGAGTTTGGCTCACAGCGTAGCGCAGTTCCAAGCAGGCAGAGATTCGGCCAATTAGATCTGAAAGATAAACAATTAATTTTAAATTCTGATTATAAAATACTAAACTTTAATAAATACCTAACAACTTACCTAAAACTACTTTGAAATGCTGGTTCCAAATCTTTTATTTGGCAACTTTCATTTCTTAGACTTTTGAGATTCACAATTGTCTTGTTTAAAAATTCTTTTTCCTCAGATGTGCAATTAGAGTTTAGTGTCCATAATCGTTCCTCGACAATAGACCTAAAATAAAAATTAGTTTAATCGTAAAAAAACATGTAAGAACATTATTCTCTACATAAATATATTTACATTTGTCCTTTGCCTAATCATAATATAATTCAATAGACTTAAGAAAAAAACTTACATTTGGCTGGTGACAATGGCATTGTACAATCTGGTAGATATTTGCCTTTTTTCGGTCCATTTGTTGACAAGATTTAAGAGATTTGAATCTTTGGCACATGACAATTGAGCAAATCCTATCAGAGCTATCACGGTCTCTTCAGAAAAACAACAACTGGAAAAATAATCCTGGTCAATTGTGTCAAAATTTAGAGCAAGTCTTTCAAGGCATAAGTTAAAGAGTTGTTTAACACTCAAAACTTCCGCAACTTTAAGAACATCACAGAAATTATTTATATTATCAAAAAGAAGAGTTCTTCTATGTAATTCTTGAACACAGAGTTTACTGGCTTCATCAAATGCAAGAGCTTGAGCTGTTTCTAGGAGATTGATAAGTTCGGGAAGATTTCTGTTCAAATCTGTTCATCATCTTAATCTCATATATACACATTGAAGGGTACGTGAATGAATGGTTTTGAGTACCTAACTACCTAGAGATTCCAAAATCTTAATCAACATTATATGTACCTACACATAATTTAAAGGAGGGAGGGGGGAGAAAGTCTGAAAGAGATATTTAGACATTTGCCTTTCTTTCTTTAAATATTTACTAGAATATCCAACAAACAAAAATTGAGATCAATCAATTCCTAAGTGTCCACTTTGGCAGTAATTCAATATCAATTGGAAGTTGTCAGCGTCGACTATATCCTAGATAAAAAAAATTAAATAGGTACGCAGGTATTGTAAGGCATATAAAAATATTTCAGGACAAATAAACCGTTAAGTAGTTCATTATAATTGCAAATGTACCAAACAACAAAACACTCCAGTATATTATAGCCGCACTAACAAATCTAGAAGCGCATGCGTTTTTATCCTTAAAATTTAGTTATTTAAATTAGATACCTAAATTATATTTGATTTGTAAAATAAATTACCTTTATTGTTATGATCTCTTTGTTAGAATCGGTAAACATAGGATTAAAAAGAGCTTTAAAGTAATCTGAATGCTTCGACAAGACATCCTGAATGTAAAAGACATATTTAATAAAAGATAAAATATACTAGCTGTACTAGTGTAATAAATATTGTACAATGAAAATGTATCCTCACACTAAGGCTTTTTAAGAACATGCTATGTGAATTTGGATTGAATAAGGGATATTTCTCCCCCATTGTCGTTAGTATTTACAACAGTCATATCATCGTTCCACGGTCAACTGTGAATTTAACGAGAATTCATTCACTTAATCGCCAACGAAATCGTTTCTTTCAAGTGTCAATTTAGCACGTTATACATATGAAAGAAATACGCATCCTCCTTTTATTTTTAGCTGACTAACCCTACCTTCTTTTGTATGCATGCTGTATTTTAAATTATAATTTTCCCCCAACTACTTTTATTGCATGGTTAAGTACGTGCGTGACACCCATCAAACAAACAACTTTTAGATTGTACGACCTTTATTTGGAAAGCCCTAACTGTGCATTATGCTTCGTGTAGAGCTATGGTCGCGGGTTTAAGTTACTATATTTGTAATTAAGGGAAAGAAAAAAACAAATTTAACCTGATCTACATTAAAAACTGTATCGTTTATAGATATTTTACCGGCCATTTTTTGTGAATATTTCTAGTTCGCTATAATAACATTCTAAAAATATGCATAAAGCATAATAATTTTAACAAAAAAATATTAAAATCGTCATTTTTTAGTGAAAAGTATGATTAATCCACAAAATTATTAATATTTTCTTTTCTTTTGTTGTTTAAACGCTCAATTTGCGCAATTGCCGCGTCGTACTGTACAGGTGCAACTTTTAGTTTTGTCAAACATTTTCATAATCCGAAAACGAGTGTAAGAAATTATTTATAAAACTAAAAGTTGCGATATGTCTTATGGATTTAACGTCAAAACTCTTGTTGAGTCAAATTTATTTTTGTATTTAGAAAAAAATGTCATATTCACACATTCACGACAAAAGCTCAAGAATTAATAAAAAAAAAAAACTATTATAAATTCAGATATTATTTCGAATATGACAACGAAAAAGTAATTTAAAAAGTATTATGAAGAGATTATTTTGAGTCTTCGTGAAGTAAAAACTCAACCAATAGATAAATTAAATAGAAAAAAATATTTCGTAGTTTCAACTAATTCTGTGGGACTGTCCTAGTAAATACCCTTAAAAAAAAAACAGATGAAATTTCAAAATATTTTTTGGAATTAATTCTGTTGTTGTTTATTCGGACGTAAGTTGAAAATACATTTTATATTCTCTGGTATTTCTTCTCGGGACCATTTGAATATTATAAATAATTTTTCTCTGTTATACTCATTATCATAACCATAATTAATTTAATTACTCAACAATATAAACCGACTTCTTTCAAATGCCCAAATGCCGCAAGTATTTTTGTGTTTCCTTATCCATTTATTTACTTGATTGATCGATTATGTTTTAAGGGAGAAAAATTATGATGACATCAACATGTGGTAAAAGTGTGTTGGAGAGAAAAATCTCTAGAAAGTTTAAAAGTGTTTTGTAATGTGAAAGTGTATTAAAGTTAATTGGTTTATTAATATCTTCATGGTTTCTAATTATCATGCATTAATTTTATTTAACTCTTTAGTATACAGGTTATATTTTACATTAAATTGTGATGTACATTTATTAGCTGATTTAACTATGTAGATAATTTAGAAAAATAACATTTAAATTGTTAATTTAAGCATTATTCTATTGCCATAAAGCATTGGTGTCGTATATTCTTGAGGTTATAGATGTGGAATTATAAGATTTCTAATTAATTTATATATTGATAATAGTAACCTAAGAGATATATATTTTTTATGATTATTTAATTAAATATATTCTAACATACCAATTCTTTGAATTGAAATTTGCGGATTTTATTGATTAAAATGCGCGGAAACGTAACTGTTTGTTTGTTGTTGAAAGTTTCAAGGCTTAGTAATTAATATTTTGCCGGTATCTGTACACCGGTATTTAATTTAACTTAATTGTTGTACTTTTCTTTAAGGTATTCTCAGCTAATATTTATAGGAGTCAAGTTGCTGGGCATGGTTTTTGTTAAAGTTATCTTTTTGCAAGAAGTAAAGTCGAAGCTATTAGAATTATTTTGCAGGAAAGATGGGACTGAATTGTTACTTATTAGGTAGAATTAGATTAAACTAAGTTCGTTTAATAAATCCGCCGAAGTTTTGGCGGGAGAATATTGTGTCTCACACGTTTAACTTTGAGGGAGGACAATTTCAATGAGGAGAAAGAATAGTTTGTCAGGCCGGGAAAATTTCTATAAGTCACTCCTGGTTTGTTAACTAATAACTTTGCATAGCTGATGATAGCTCAGCAGAACGCATAAAAATGCCGCAACCCACAACAAAACATACGCTATAAGGGATATAATAATTTTATTGCTCTTATTTAAGCATTTTTTTTCATAAACGTCTTTGTTCTTAATGAAATAAATATTTTCTGAAATAAAAATAAAATTTTATTAAGTAAAAGTATAGGTAATTTTTTTGAGCATAAATATTACGAACTTTAATGATAAAATTAACACCTTTAGAATATAAATTTAGATTTTTCCTTTCATATTATGGAAGAAAAGAACATAATAAACCTATAATGATAATTTTTTTTTCAAACGTTTAATTCTAGCCCGCTATAATTTACCGGAAAGAAAACTTTATTTTATAATATTATAATTTTCTAACGTTTTTTTTTAGTTTTTTCCTTTTAAATCATAATAGAAATAAATATTCTTGTCAAATACATTCTTATTCTTCAAAAATATTGAAAAAGTAAAATACAAATTTATGAAATATATTTTGGAGTGAAAGTTTTACGCAAACCCTGTTAAATGATGAAAAAAATATTTTTTAATACACACAATACTTTTACTTGTAAGTACCAATGTAATTTAATGTAAAAAGCGATTTTATTTTATTTTTTAAAAATTTTATCGACAACCCAGCGTTGACAAATGTACGCGGCATTTTCGCGCACAGCAAATGTACAACTAGTGACGGCACGTTTACAGTTATAATTTAGTTTTTAATGTTGTGTGATTATTAAAATCAAGGGACTTAAGAATTATATATAGTTTCACCATAATATTCTGCTACGCTGGGCACACCAAACGGCCGTGAAGTATAGACTTGTTAAGAGTATTGTATATAAATAGATTAATTTCTCCTTCGCAAGGGCAGTTGATTGTAGTGTACGAGATAGAGAGCTAGCAATGACCCAGGATTTTCTTCAGCTACAGTGGCCAAGAAATTGATTCAGTGCAGGGGGCCGGGATGTCTTGGGATTGATGCTTGCTGCTCTTTATCGAGCCTAAGGGGCTGGTGCTTGTGGCACATTGTTGACCCTGAGGGGTAGGTGCTTGTAGCAAATTGTTGAGCCTGAGGGGCTGGTGCTTGTGGCACATTGTTGAGCCTGAGGGGTAGTGCTTGTAGCACATTGTTGACCCTGAAGGGTTGGTGCTTGAGGCACAATGTTGACCCTGAGGGGTTGGTGCTTGAGGCACATTGTTGACCCTGAGGGGTTGGTGCTTGAGGCACATTGTTCACCCTGAGGGGTAGGTGCTTGTAGCAAATTGTTGAGCCTGAGGGGCTGGTGCTTGTGGCACATTGTTGACCCTGAGGGGTAGTGCTTGTAGCACATTGTTGACCCTGAAGGGTTGGTGCTTGAGGCACAATGTTGACCCTGAGGGGTTGGTGCTTGAGGCACATTGTTGACCCTGAGGGGTTGGTGCTTGAGGCACATAGTTAAGCCTGCATGAGGGCTAGGTGTATGTTGCACATTGTTAGCCCTGAGGGGTTGGTGCTTGTTGCACATTGTTAACCCTGAAGGGTAGGTGCTTGTTGCACATTGTTAACTCCAAAGGGTTGGTGCTTGTTGCACATTGTTAACCCTATGGGGTTGGTGCTTGTTGCACATTGTTGACCCTGAGGGGTTGATGCATGTTGCACATTGTTAACCCTGAAGGGTAGGTGCTTGTTGCACATTGTTAACTCCAAAGGGTTGGTGCTTGTTGCACATTGTTAACCCTATGGGGTTGGTGCTTGTTGCACATTGTTGACCCTGAGGGGTTGATGCATGTTGCACATTGTTAACCCTGAAGGGTAGGTGCTTGTTGCACATTGTTAACCCTGAAGGGTTGGTGCTTGTTGCACATTGTTAACCCTGTGGGGTTCGTGCTTGTTGCACATTGTTAACCCTGTGGGGTTGGTGCTTGTGGCACATTGTTTACCCTGAGGGGTTAATGCTTGTTGCACACTTTGTATTCTGAAGGGTTAATGTTTGTTGCACATTTTTTACCCTATGGGGTTAATGATTGTTGCACATTGTTTACCCTGATGGGTAATGCTTGTTGGACATTGTTGACCCTGAGGGGTTGGTGCTTGTTTCACATTGTTTACCCTGAGGTGTTGGTGCATGTTGCACATTGATGAGCCCGAGGGCTAGGTGCGTTTGTACAATGTCAAGCATGAGGGCTATATGCTTGTTGCACATTGTTGACCCTGAAGGGTTGGTGCTTGTTGCACATTGTTTATCCTGAAGGGTTGGTGCTTGTTGCACATTGTTTAGCTTGAGGGGTTGGTGCTTGTTGCACATTGTTGACCCTGATGGGTTGGTGCTTGTTGCACATTGTTGACCCTAATGGGCTGGTGCTTGTGGCACATAGTTAAGCCTAAGGGCTAGGTGCATGTTGCATATTGCTGACATGACCCTGAGGGCTTTGTGCTTGTTGCACATTGTTGACCCTAGGGGTTGGTGCTTGTGGCATATTGTTGAGCCTTAGGGCTAGGTGCTTGTTGCACATTGTTGACCCTAAAGGGGTTGGTGCTTGTGGCATATTGTTGAGCCTGAGGGATAGGTGCTTGTTGCACATTGTTGAGACAAGCGTTGCGGAGCCACCATATTTAGCAGGAGCCGTTATTTTCGTTAAAAAAACGGCTCCAGCTCCAGGGTAGCTAAAAAAAGAGAATTTTTAGTATTTATAATTTGGTAACTCAGTTGTGTCGTGTGCAAATGCCCCATTTAAGTTATTAAAGTCCAATTTGTCAAAAATAGAATGTTAAAACATTCAAAAGTCAAAAATAGACTTGGTAAAAAAAAATATATTGAGTTTTTCTTGGTTTTAGGTCGGAGCCGGAACTGGAGCACATTGTTGAGCCTGGGGGCTTGGTGCTTGTTGCACATTGTTAATCCTATGGGGTTGCTGTTTATTGCGCATTGTTGAGCATGAAGGCTTGATGCGAATTGCTGAGCTTGGTGTTTGTTGAACCTAGTTTAAAGTATAGGTACTTTTGATGAGGTGGAGGCCTAGGGCTTGTTGCACATTGTAGAGCCTGAGAGCTTGGTGTTTGTTGTTATGAATTGATGAGATTGTGGACCTGGTGCACATTTATCAGTCTGAGTGCTTTGTACTTTTTAAGCCAAATGTGTGATTCGCAGTTTTGATATTAGCAATGTTTTGATGAATCTAGAGTGCTTAAATATTTAGCTTGTCTTTTTATGCTAAGAATTAGGAGCAAAGTGTTCTGTGATGGATTTATTCATCACGTGGTTTAGTTTTGTACAAACAAGTCTTCATCACTGTGTATTTGGTACACATACATTATATGGCAAAGCTAAAAATGTCCAAATTGTTTGTACACTTTTAATAAAGATATTTCTATAAGACAATAGATGCTCGCCATGTTCTAGATTCAAGTTTTAAATTGTGATTGCAATCTTTCATTTGTAAGCATGCTATAGTTAACTGTCTAGTAAATACTCACATAAAATTAAGAGGCAGTTTTGTACCAATACACTTGCAGTAACCTAGACGGACAAATCTTAATTGAAAAATTTCTTTTAACAAGGATGACAACATCCATAAATGCAAAGATCTTAAACGGTAGGACAAACAAACATTAACACCTATTGCGTGTCAGAACTGAACAAGTAGAACATAAATTTATACGTCTAACAAAATTAAAAGTAAATTTGTTGCTAAACTGCTTAAATAGAGGATATTGTTAAAGGACATACTGACATTTTTAAGACCTGATTATAGAGATGCTTCACTTACAACATTGTAACTTGTAATAGGAATCATAATTCAAAAAATCAGATGATAATGTAAGTATAAAACAAACAAAATTTTATAAAAAAGATTTAAAATCAACTTGACTTGAAATGAACTTACGGGCATTCTGGTAACGATTATAAAGTTGCTACGCTTTTTAAATTGTCATCATTATAAGAAACTTTCGCTTTTAAAAAGTTGTATGAGAAAATCTAGCTTTTATAAGGAGGCATTGTTCAAATTTTAATATAAATGTATGTTATTTGCGAAATATTTTTTTGTAATACATTTTTAGTAGCGAAGCTACTCTATAATTCACTTTGTCCGTCCGTCAGTCAGTCAGTCCGTCAGTCAGTCAGTCCGTCAGTCCGTAACGCTATGGGGGAAACGGGATTTACTCAGCTCCTATAAAAGATAGAATGCTGAAATTTTTTGACAACATTCCCATTATTAAGGAGCACAATTGACCATAAAACATCATTTGCGGTCGGACCGATTTTTAGCAGGTTTTAGGCTATTTTTATATTTTTCACATTTTTCTCCATATCTTCAGTGTTTATGGTCCGATTTTCAAAATTTTTTCAGTTACAGATATCAATATTAAATTTCCTGTCGTTTAAAGAAACAAGCATGAAGGCCAGACTGCCTTTTAGCAGGTTTTAGGCTATTTTTATATTTTTCACATTTTTCTCCATATCTTCAGTGTATGGTCCGATTTTCAAAATTTTTTCAGTTATAGATATCAAAATTAAATTTCCCGTCTTTTAAAGAAGACAACCATGACGGCCAGACTGCCTTTTCAGCAGGTTTTAGGCTGTTTTTTTTTATATTTTTAACATTTTTCTCCATATCTTCAGTGTTTATAGTCCGATTTTCAAATTTTTTTCAGTTGTAGATATCAAAATTAAATTTCCCATCTTTAAAGGAAATAACCATGACGGCCAGACTGCCTTTTTGGCAGGTTTTAGGCTATTTATAGATATATTTAACACTTTTTTCCATATCTTCAGTGTATATGGTCCGACTTTCCAAATTTTTAAAGTTTTTAAGGATTTAAAAATTAAATTTTTTGTCGTTTTAAGAAAACAACCATGGCGGCCAGACTGCCTTTTATCAGGTTTTTGGCTTTTTTTATTTCCCAAGATCTTTGTTTATTTTGATCCAATTTTCAAACTTTTATGGGATATCAGTATCAAAATAATTTTTCCCATTGTTATGAGCATCTTTAATATAATTTACTTTGACCATCGTCACCATACAAAATAAAACAAGGTTTCATATTTATCTTATCCAATAAATTTATTCTTGATTTTAGTAAAAACCTTTTAAATCTACCTGTACGTATTCCCATCTACGATTTTTTGTGCTTCGCTACTTATGGATGTTGTCATCCTTGTTCTCTTTACTATCTATCCATATTTATTAGAAAAGTAATTTTTGGATTGTAGGGTTATGTAGGCAAAGTTTTTTGTTAATGAATATGAAAGGATTATTATCGCTAAGAATGTGAGATTATTGGATATTCACACTTTTATTAGGCCAAATAGACATTCCATTCATTCATAACCAACCATTATAAGAAGAAAGGGATAAGTATAGAATAAACAAGGATGACAACATCTATAAGTAGCGAAGCACAAAAATTGTGGATGGGAATACGTACAAGTAGAAAAAAAGGATATTCTTTAAAATCAAGAATAGATTTATAAGAGAAAACAAGCACAAAACCTTATTTTTTTTAATATAATGACATACCAACGTTCAAAGTGAATTACATACTGGATGCTCAGAACAAAAGTAAAAATTTTTATGATACTGTCATCGCAAAAAAGTTTGCAAATCGGACCAAAAACACCAAAGATATTAGAAATTATGTAGAAATATAAAAATAGCTAAAAACCTGCTAAAAGGCGGTCCGATCACCATGGATGTGTTTTTTAAACATCAGGAAAATTAATTTTGATATTCTTAACTAAAAAAATTTTGAAAATCGGACCATAAACACCAAAGATGTGGGGAAATATGTAAAAATATAAAATAGCCAAAAACCTGCTAAAAGACAGTTCAACCTTCATGGATGTTTCATAAACAGCGGGAAATTTAATTTAGATATCCATAACTAAAAAAAATTTTAAATAGGACCATACATACCAAAGTTATGGTGAAAAATACAAAAATAGCCTAAAACCTGCTAAAAAGCAGTCCGACCGCCATGGATGTGTTAACGTTAATATGCTCCTTAGTAATGGGAATGTTGTCAAAAAGTTTCAGCCTTCTATCTGTCATAGGAGCCGAGAAAATAACGTTTCCCCCACTTTGTCTCAGACGGACGGACGGACATTTCGGATTATAGAGTAGCTTCGCTACTAAAAAGCTAGTGAGGGTTTATCGATCCGTTTATTTCATGATTTCATAACTACAAATGAGAATTATGAAAGTATTTGACCTTTCCGTATAAATATAATGTGTACTAATGTATAGTGTACTATATCGTACACTAGCGGCTACGCCCCTAGAGGCCTTTAGTGGCACTTTAAATGTTGTCTAATTTTCTAATAATTTCTATGTTGCGTTCAAGTCTCTACGTTAAAAAAAAATTCGATCTTTTTGTGTTCCCTCTTGGGAGGGCTGTGCTAAAATTTACTCGAACTACTAATAGCTAAAGTTCAATATTGCAGTATTGTAAAGTTAGTAAACATTTTGCATGTTATTTACCAACAAAGGCCTTCATGATTGCTTTAAATCCATCACAAAATATGGAAATGACATTTTAGTAAACAATCCATTTTTCCAATGTTTTTTTTTCATGCCTAAATCTATCATTTCTCTGGGCATGACTTTGTTAAAACCTTCTCGGAAACCTCTCTTCATTCCCCCCTTGAGCTGTTGGCTCTCAGAGGCGTGTTTTACAGTCAATCTCTCGCACTCGGAGAAAAATTGTTTCTCCCTCTATTTCTCTCTAGTTTAAAGAGTATCAGTCAATGTTTATACTTGCTCTTAACTAAGTTGAGCTCTTGCTGAGTGTCGTGTATAAACACTTCATCGGGCAGTTGCAAATTATATGAATCAAAGCTCTAAGAAAACGGAGAATATACACAAGTATATCATCCTGTTTCTGCAAAGATATACAGATGTGATTTGTTTATCTAAAGCCAAATCTCACCTCTTTTTCTGGCCAGAGTGTGAACGCAAACAATTTTCATTTCAGTCACTTTTTAAAGTGTGTTTGTTTGCATTAAAGGCTAGAGTTGTAATTGCACACATATCCAAACATTTAACACACATACACCTGTGTTTATTTAGGGTTGTGTTGTCTGTGATTCTGATGGACTAGATTTATGACGTGGATAAATAGTTTGACACACTTTGTATATAAATAAAAAAAAAAGATGCCCTGATGCTGTAAAAATACACATTATGTGATACAACTTACAGTTAATCAAAAATAATCATACAGGCATTGTATAGAAAAGTGTAATTGTTCTACTTTTTAAAGTACACATGTATAAAGTGACGAAAAATAGTTGTGTTGAATTGATGCTTTAGCCAAAGGCTTAGGAATGTTCTGACCAAGATAAATAGATTGTCAACTCCTCAGGCTATCCTATATATTTCAAAAAATTGAAAAGTGATGTTGGTAGAATATTAAACATTATATAAACCATAATGGAAGCTTTTTCTTGAAAAAAAAATCAATATATAAATAGGACAAAGAGAGGTGATTTTGTGCTGAGACAAAGATAATTTGTTGTCAAGAGATTTGTTATGTAATGAGAGAGATTGTATTTTTATTGGCCGCGTAATTCCTTTTACTTTTTCGGAGCACAAGTAAATTCAGGTAAAACCAATCTTTGTTTTCATTTTTACAGTCAATTTTCCTTTTTATTTTCACTTTTTTTCTGTGGCGAAGCTGATATATAATCAAGGAGGTATGTACTCCTCCCATATGAGAGATTCAGTCAAAAAAAATAAGATATTCTCAGCTGCTATAGACGAGAGAGGTCTTTTTTTCTAGTATTCTAGAAATATATATTAATTACCATTGTTATAGATTACTTTTTAGGAATATCTTTTCTTGCTTTTGCATGTTGAAGAAAGAAAATTCTTATAATTTTGCATTATAGATCTTACAATTTGTTCATTCTTTATCAGAATTTTCATACAAAAAAACTAACATGCTTAAATCACAATCCAATCCTGTATAATCTTTACTATGTTTAAAATCTAATGTTATGAAAAGAATATTTATCCCTGAAGGTATAATCTAATATCGAAATCCTAAACTTATATCAATAAATGCAAATTTTTACTATTTTATTCAACAAGCATCCTGTACCTAGTCGTTTCAAATTTCTGCAATTCAGTTTTTTACCAGATTTATCTTGATTTTAGAGGTTAACTAATTTAATGTTTATGTTGAATTTAACGTAAAAAGTTGTAATTTTTATTTAATCTAAAAATAAATGTCTAGGAATCAAAAGTCATGGCATATTGACTGTAACATAACATTTAATAGTATGTCAATTGACTTGATTTGATCAAATTCACTAAAAGGATAGCGGAGACATGAAAAAAATAATAAAAAATTATGGTTTCTTTTTGTTCATCCAAGCTTTTTATATTTTGCTGAGAAAAATAGTGCAGTTAGTCGGATTGAAGATAATGTCAAATAATACAGTTATGTTTCAATAACTTGTAGAGTACTAGCTGCTTCACTCCCTAGAAGCCTCTAGGGGCCTTTAAGGTAGGAAGGGTTATGTCCACACCCTCATTTTCAATTTAAATTTTTTAAATAATTTTTGGGTTGCATTTTTTTAAAGGAGAACCATATCGGCTCACCGGTAAGCAAGGTCCTTTGAGACAGACAAAAAAATATATTTTGTTTAATTCAACATTTTCTTTTTTGACAGTAATAAAGTACTATTAGCCTTGAAAAATATTTGCTTATTAAACCAATAATAGAATTGCAATTTTCTAATAACCGAGCCAAACTACGTCTGGCCGTTATCTGTGATCATTTTTGTTCCTTACATTATAACAAGTATAAGGTTATTTGATATTTTAGCGTTGAATTTCGAGGGTATACTTAATAGTTATTTTACCCAAGAACATTTTTTTGTTTAGTCTATTGCCTATCTAAGGTTATTTTATGTAAGGAAACTTTAGTTGAGCCTTGCATAGATAGGGTCTTGCAGGATTAGATGCCGAAGAGGCGAGCATCAAGCTTTTGAAAATATATTTATTTAGGGAGGGAAGGGGGGGGGGGTTACTCTCAAACTGTGGGAATACACTGTGTTATTATCTCGAAAATATTTCGTGTTGACCATTTTTTGTGATGGTTTTTCTGATTGATACTGTAAAGGTTATGTCTACCTTAATTTGATAAGGGTTCATCAAAAGATATTTTTATATCATTATAAAAAGGAGACCTAGTAATTGTCTTTACTTAATTAAAGATCTCACTAACTGCTGAACCAATAATTTTCTACCTTACAGTAGAGCATTTTATAGGTTCCAGGAAGGTTTTAATCTATTATTCCATTAGTAAATAAATTGACTTATATTGTGGAAGGATTAGATTATATCTAAATTATGCACATATAAAAAAAAACGCCAAGAAAAAACTTTGGAAAAATTATAGACCTTAATTCAAATTAAAAATGTTGCAGGTTACCACCCTACATGGCTATACTAACCTAATCTTTACCTAACCCAGTAATAGCAAATACGTTTCATTTAAAATGTTTGACCCATTGAATGTTGAAGGGGCCAGTTTGGAAATTCTGATTATGATAAAAATCCAAGGGTTTGGGTTTTTCTTGTTTCCCTCTTACTCAAAATTACCTAAACGTAACCTGTCATTCTTTAATGATAAAAATAATGATAATAATACCAATTATATAGAAAAATAGACAACCTATATATTTACCTTAGCGAGCATGTTTGTTATTATCTTTAAATTGTTGCTCTACTTGTGGGTGTTCATCCATTTCCCCTTATCATCACATTAGCATTTAGTGTTTTATACTTTACTCTATTTTAAAGTAGTAAGGTTTTTTGCTTGTATCTTAGGATTTCAAAAGCCACTGAACCGATTGAGTTCTCTATTTTAGGTAAGCTTTACATTGGTCCTTAGATATTTTTTAGGCTATTTAATTTTTCTATCAAAGTCTTGGATTGTTTTAGGCTATTTTCTTTCCTTCCCTACCCTTTTGAATAAATAGATCCTAAATGTGAGAGGAGTTATTTAAACATCAAATAAATGAGAAGTTAGGTAATGGTTAATAATTAGAGGTTAAATTCTGTGCTATTGAAATGATAAGTATTCTGATAATTTGGTATTGTAACAAATGTGCTGAATTGAATGCACACCCTATTTGTAATGTTTACCTAAGCCTTATTACCCCCAACAAGCTGAGTTTATTACTTAAAAAGTGTTGAAATGTGAAAAAATGGTTATTTTTCATCATTATAGTTGTTTATTTATTTTTAAAACTGACTTAATTTTTGGCTTATTGTTATAATGCCATTATAATAAGCATAAACTTTTCAAAAGAAGCATATTATGCTATGAAATTTTAATTGACGTATTTAAGGATTGGACTATTAATAGTAAAGTTGTAGAGTGTGGGTAGTTTACAAGTGTTCTCTAGACATAATCTAAATAATCGGATTAAATAGGTAGTTGTTTTTCATATTAGTATCAGCCTATCAAGGTTATACCTGTCCTTCAGTTTTATCAGCATGGCAACGCTACAGGTTGTCGAGATTTGTTAGTACGGAGCTTCTGACATTAATTTACTTGCAGAATAGAATTGCACATGAAACACGTTGGTGGACTAATATTGTATTTTTAAAAATAATCTTTATTTAAGTATACTAGCAGCTGCAAATCTAGCATATAAAAAACTTTATATTCAAAAGGGTAGAAAGGGGCAGAAAATAGCTTAAAACCATCCAAAGGCTTTAATTTAAAAAGAAAATGTTTAAAACTATCCTGGGACCCATGTAAAGCTTCCCTAAAGCTTCAGTTCAGTGTTAAATGAAATCTTCAGGTACAAAAAACCTTACTATTCATGTTTTATTAAATCTAAAGAAATTGCTGTAATAGATAGTCTCTTACTTGTTTAATATCAATTAACTTAAATGTAAAGTAATATTAATTTTAAAAAATATCCTTCAGTCAAAATAAACTATTTACACTTGAAATTTTAAATTTAACATCCGGCTTAATATTTGTAAATATTTATATATTGCAAATTCCTTCCATTTGCCAAAGGAATTTAGGAATATTTAAAATAAATAAATGTGAAGGTGTTTTATATTTTGATATGATAATTTGAACATACGTAATTATTGGAATAAAATATCTGATCACATTTTTTAAAAGTAAAGTTAAAAAATTAGTCCTAATATTAAAAAATAGGTATAATTTTTAGATTTTAACCTTTTTTGTTATTTTAATATCAGGCATGAAAATTCCCCCAAAAGTGTCCACAAAATAAATACAAATGTTATTCAAACATAAATGTAAATAGCCTGGCAATAAATCCTTAGATATTTGTTTTTATTGGACCCAAAATGTCAAAGATTACAATTTTCAACTGAATAACCTAGTAGAAGTGCAGGGATAGAGGGAAAGGATTTGTCCAATAAAAATATTATCTACAGAAGGGGTTATTTTGTTTGTCATAATTGGGATTATTAATTTATCGTCCATAGTTTTATCCCTTAAGTTCCCTGGGACGGAAGTGAGTGAAATTAGAACAAAGTTGATATACAAAATTTAATAGCAACAGTTTATATTTTTAATATTTTGTGTTTCTTAGAAAAGGACAAATTTTGTTTAAATTCTTGGATACAGAGATAGACGAATAGATGGTAATTTATTTCTGTTAATCCATATACAGTTAGGTTTTTACTCATTTTAGTGATATTTTCTTTAGAGTTCCACATTGTACTTAACTCTATTGTAGAAACTGTTAAGCAAATTCTCAGTTCTGTAACTCCTATGTGTAATATGGTTGGACTTTTTAATGGCACACAACCCTCCCCCACCCACCCTTCCAGATAAGACAAGTAGAAAATTATAGAATATTATTACGTTATTATTAAGTTATCTTAACGTATTTCTACAGATAGACGGACTTGCTGTATTTTTGCCTATAGATTAACTGTGCTTTCGAAACAGTCAAGATTCAAATAAAAAAAAATACTGCATTTAAATGCTAATAAATATATTTTATTTATATTTGAAAAATATTATAAAATATAATCTAACTCTTATAGAACCGTACTTGTTTCTAGTGAATTTTATAACTAGATTTTTTTTTCTAACATGAAACGTCGGTTGTAATTTTCCAATCGTTGGTTAAATTGAAACAAGGTGTCCACCTTAATAAAGCCTATTTAATCTTTTCTTGTATATCAATTTAAGTAGCTAAAAAAAATAACCTGCGACTTGTGGCACGTAGCTCATCTACTCGTAGTCGGAAAGGTAATAGGTTCGAGTCTCGGCCCAACATCACGTTAAAGTGGCTCCTATTGCTATGTCAGGTGCGTGACATAAATAGTAAATTCAGGCGCAACTCACTACCATGCACAGTTGGGACTTTTAAGCAAAGCTATGGTCGTACAATCAAAGTGTTGGTTGTCTATTTGGTGTTACCTAATCTGCTACTCTGGGTGTTTTGGCAGAAAATGAGAGATTTGCCTCCCCTTAGTTCTCCTTGGTTGTCGGACGTGACGTTAGTGTCATGGACAGTAGCCTCGCCCGTAACAATCCGCAATTTTAATCCATTTTAACCATCATATGGATATTCTCCCTTTGTAATAGGAGAATATTAGGTTTGTGGTGGTAGATGTTAATTCTCATAAATATTCTCTTTTCCTGAAATGCTTTGTGTATAGATAGAATGAAAGGAATATTTCTAGATATTGGAAGCGCATACCGCAGGGTTTATATTGTAGAATAGCTTCTGTATAATTTACCTTGCAAATGTATATGAATATATCCCCAAATTGGGATGAAAATTAAGCTTCTTAACAGCGTTTCGGAGCCGGGAGCCAGGAGCAGCAACATTTTTGGTGGAGCCGGAGCCGTATTTTTCGTTAAAAACGGCTCCGGCTCCAGATTAGCTAAAAATGATTTTTTAAAGTAATATTATAATTTGGCAACGGTCTATTTCTATATAATAAACTGAAAAGCTATTGTTACTTAACAAATAGACACACATTCTTCTACTTTTATATAGCTTTAATCAATTGAAAGCAAAATATTTTATATTATTTATATTATTTTATTAAATTCAATAATGAACAAAAATTTATATATTAATTTTAAGGTAGGAGCCGGAGCCGTATTTCCAGATACGGCTCCGCGGAGCCGGAGCCGCATCAAAATTAAACGGCTCCGAAACGCTGCTTTTTAATATTAACTGGGTTGTTTCTTATACAGGGTAGCAAAGTTTTTTTAAACAAAATATTTCTTGGGTACATTTCATTAGCCTCACTTACAGGATTTATGCCCCTTACTACAAAATGTTTTCTTCTATTTTAAAATGTTAATCATTTAATGGATTTATTATTACTTGGATCTTTCATCAGATTATTTTGTAATCAAAAAAAAAGAGAGACTTGTAGATGGCTAAAATAACGATCCACTTCCTTTACCCCATCCCCTCCCCTCTTGATAAACGAACTGACCAATAAACAATGTCCATGTAAGCAACATAAAATGACAATTCTCCCCTGTCATAATACCACATATATTCTATAATTATTTGTTATTGGCCTGTTTTAGAACTTGGCTGGTCAATGATGAATGTTTTTATCCTTGTTTATCTTGTGATATCAACCATCATTGCTGATAAAGAAGAATATCAAAAGTATATTGTCAGAACATTTTTATAAAAGATCAAGCATTTTTGTGGGAGAGAGAGGAATTACGTTTTATCACCTAAAAGTTGTTTCGCCTCTAACCTGTATTGAAGTGCGACCGGCGTTTAAAACCACCACAAAATATTAAAACAGTTTTCATACCAGCTAACTATGCAAAATTTATGTATTAAATTAAACATTGGTTGTCAGTCTATTTGGACGTCTGCAACTTAAACATCATAAAGAATTAAATTCTAAGCTGTTTTTTTTTATTCTGATCCAAACTCATACACACCCTTTATAGTTTATTTTTCGACTTAAATTCGTTAGAATATTACATTTACTTAAAATGTAAAAAGAGATTATGATTAATATTGCTCTTGTCAAAGCTACAGACAATAACTAAATAAAAAATTATAAAATCTTTTCTCGTATTCATTCGAATCCGGTGGATAGGAACCGGTTCTCATCCATACGAAAAAACTATGTCTAGCATTGTATTATATCCAGCTTTCTACGAATATAGAAATGTACAATCATAAGATTAAAACCAGTTTTTTTAGCCGGTGCCTTTGGCACCCCGGGGCTAAAAAAACTAGTTTTAATCTCATAATTGTACTTTCTATATCCGCGGAAAGCCGTTTATAATACGATGCGAGAAATAACTATTCCAGTATGGCTTCGAAACTGATTTATATTTGCTGGAATAGATCCGGTTCTCGGTCATACTAAAAAATCATGTATAACATCGTATTACAGACAATTTTCTACAAGCATTAAAATTATAAAACCGGTTATAATCCCATAAATTTCATTTTTATATACACACTCAGTAACCTGTCTGTAATTCGATGAATTTTTGAAGAGGTTTTTGAGTTTTCTTTTGGAAAATTCAATCTGTTAAGAAGGCACTCTAAAAAAGCATTATTAGAAAGTATACAATAATTTCCTATTTTATCCTATCTTGTAACGACTATAGAGTTGCTACACTTTCTAATTTATGTGAGTAACTGTTACAGAAATAATCCTGCAAAGCTTGAAAGTTAATTATTGATATAAAATCATGTTTAATTCCATACTTTTAGTCAGGGTGCCGGAGCCGGGAGCCGTGAGCAGCAACATTTTTGGTGGTGCCGGAGCCGTATTTTTTGTTAAAAACGGCTCTGGACTAGCTATAAATGATTTTTTAAAGTAATATTATAATTTGGCAACGGTCTATTTCCATATAATAAACTGAAAAACTATTGTTACTTAACAAATAGACACACATCCTTCTACTTTTATATAGCTTTAATCAAATGAAAGCAAAATATTTTATAGGTATTATTTATTTTATTTTATCAAATTCAATTATGAAAAAAAATTTATATATTAATTTTAAGGTAGGAGCCGGAGCCGGAGCCCCATCAAAATTATACGGCTCCGACACCCTGCTTTTAGATCTTTTATATTTATTTTTCTTTCTAATAGGAAGATTTACAATTATTGCTTTTGACAGAACGTCTCAAAAGTTTCTTTAATTAATAACTCAGTCATTTCATAATGATTCAGTTTTCTTAATGTCAAATACTATTACATAAAGTAGTAAGTTTTTTTTGTCCGTAGCTTGGAATTTTTAGAACTACAGAACCGATTGAGTTCTCCATTTAAGGGAAGCTTCACATAGGTTTCGGAAGTATTTTAAGGCTGTTTTATTTTCATTATTAAGTCTTGGGAAGGTTTTAAGCTATCCCCCCACCCCTTTTCTACTCCTTCTAATACAGAGCTCCTAGATGCTTGGGGAGCAACCGCTAGTTATAGATGTTGCAAACTACGTTTAATGGTTATTTTTGTTATTGATCAATTGTATTAAATCATCTTTTTATGCATTAATAATATTTTAAGAGCGCCTACTGTTAATATTTTTTTTCCCTAGGTTGTATGTTATCCATTTTTGTAATTTGTACCTCTAGAACCTCTTTCCCCATTAAGTGTAAACAGAAAAACTTGCCACTAACTTCTACTGGGCTATATCCCAAAGGGCTCTTCTAGCCCGCCCTTGTTTAATCTAACCAAACCGTTAAAACTTTTTCTTCAATGTTTTTGGGGGGTTTTGACTAAGTTATTCACCTTCTTCCAAAATAATAACAATAAAAACGAAATTATGTGCCATGTCCTAATATTTCTTTTTAAGAAATATTCTAAAAGTTGTCTATTTTCTGATTTTATTGTCACTTCTATTTTTTTATGCATAAAAATTATTCTGAATTGGGTTACTAATACTGAAATTGACTCACAGATTTTCTATTATTATTATGTCATAGATTTTTCCTAGAATTTTATTCTTTTTCTTTCAATAGAATATTTGTTTGTATTTGTTTCTTTGTTGCCCTATTATGTGGATTATAAAAAAAATAATGTACACTTTTCTTTCTTTTAAGACCTTTACTTTCAAAAGATTTTAATTTTAAAATAATCCATCTTCTTTATTATTTCAGAAGAATGGAATCTTCCATTTTTCCTTGGACTCCGAGCTTATCCGTGGCCTTCGTGTGACCCTGGAATGGAACGCTTACTACCTGTTTACCTGACGCAGAAGTGCGTAAAACTGACTGATACCCATGGGTGACGCACTACTGGCGCACAAAAACTCTCGCAAAAATGTTTTTCGCAGGAAAATGAGTTTATTATTATTTCTGAATTTTATTATACTCTTTAGTAGCGAAGTTACTCTTTAATAAACTATAATTTACTTAGTCTGTTGGTTGTGTTATACACAATTTATTTCTCGTTGATCTCTTTTTTTTATGACCACTAAAACCCTTACTTTATCCGTTTGTATCCTTAGGAATTGTTTGTCCTTCACTGCCCATGGTTGTTGTCATCCTTGTTTCTAAATGAAAAAAGTAACATTTTACAAGAAAAAGTTGTAAGTTACTTCAAAGATATAAATTTTCATCTTAATGAATTCTTAGATTTATCTTTCAGTGACCTTTCCTTGGGATTTTTAGTATTAAGTATTTACTTTAATCTCGATCTAAATCTATATTAGCTATGTTCAATGAAGTTTTGTACTTTATGATTATCCTATTCTTAAAATGCAAATATTGGTGCCCACTTTTGACCATCAAATATAAAATGTTTGACCAAGCAACCCACAATTGAAGAATTACTTGATGGCTTGTTGCAAATTAGTGCATTTATTATTTTTGGAATGGCCTTCATTTTATGGCAAAATAATATTAGTGGTTGTGTAACTAAATATTTTGCACAACAACATTTGTTTTGCACAGTTTTAAAAAAGGCATATAGATTTTACTATTTCCACTAATAGAAAGGAATTTGTAATGCTTTCTTGTCAATATTTTTCTTTCTGTGGGACCTTCAAAACAGTTTATTTTGTGTGTATTGACAGGTTTCCTCCAATTTATGTACTTTGGTTAGCTTTCATTTCAAATAGCTTTGCTACTACTGGAAGTAATCATCCTTGTTTATCATAAAAGTAGCAGTGTTGCATAATTTGGGTTTCTGTTGTGATTGTAGTCAAAGAGAGGGGGGACAATGGGCTGTTTATTGCACTGGTCCCCAAAGTTTAATAGTAACGTTTTCTTATTTTTGTTTAAACGTTTCAACTACTAATTTTAATTTACAGAAGGGATAATTTTGTGTATCATCAAAGGGGATTTACATCAATTTATAGGCCATTGTCTTATTTTTCTAGATATTGTAGTTCTTGGAAGGGAAATGTTGCCTTATTAACGTGACTCCAGAGCATACTGCAGGTTTATGCATTTACATTGTAAATACTTGTCACTGGTCACGTCATTTATTTTGATCAGGGGTGTGCGGGATGGGGATTATTTGGGGATGTTGACACCCCCCGAAGAAAACAATCAATTTCTTATTTCAAAACTTCACCACTTTGTTGAACAATTACAGGGATTGTTACATGGAAAAATTACTCAAGAACTTTTTTTGTATTTTAGAGATTGACAAATCTTTCATTGATCTATTCCTGTCTGAATTTTATACCTGTTGGGGGTATTAGTAACTATTTTGTTTAACGTAGGTTATATTCTAACAGATTGTAGGTATTTGTAGATTTTTTTACACTTTTCATTTCATGTATTTAGAAATTATCACCCACTCCTTTAGCTAAATTTATCACAAAATATAGTTTATAATCTAAGCATTTAAGATTTTAGAGTATTTCTTTTTTAAAAACTGCTTTAAAAAATCAAGGGAAATCTAGTATATTGACCAAAAATTGCTTTTATTCATTGCTGTAAATTTTTTTAACATTCTGATTCGTGCACACTCCCTTAACAAGATATTCATATGATACTGGTAGAAACCGCAGTTTGGTCAGAATTTGTGGAATGTTCGCTGTAGCTGAACTATTTTCATAGTCTGCACCAAATATAAAAATACTAAGGAATTTTGATAGAGAAAACTAAGAATGTCATTATAAAACAGATTAAAGGTTATGTAAATTGCTAAATAAGAGAATATTATCTGCTGCCAGAGTTGGAATGAAAAACCCGGGGTTTTTTAAATACTTTTTAAACTCTATTTTGACTTATTTGTAGTTATTTACTTTAAGAGCATCAATATTAATCAACTTATAGACATTTTAGAACATATTAGTCAAATTATGGTATAAAAACTGCATTTGAAAAATCTTAAGGAACATTTTATGTAGGTATAAAAAACATTAAGTACAGTAAAAAAAAGTTAAAAACAGATTGTAAATACTAAGTACCGAATTTCGACGAAATGAAAAGCTTGTAATACTTAAAATATGCAATAATCATATATTTTTACAAAAAAAAGATCTAAAATAATTAAAGAACACGAATTATAACCCTGACCTGCAACGTATAAAATTCTTAATACATGTAAAAACAAGGATGACAACATCCATAAAAGCGAAGCACTGAAACGGTAGGACAAACGGACATAAACACTTATATAGTGTCAGAACTAAATAATCAGAATATAAATGTATAAGAGTTGAAGCAAAATTGTAAGTAAATTTGTTGAAAAATTGCTTTATACAGGATAATGTTAAAGGACATACTTACATATTTAGGACTTGATTTTAGAGTTGCTTCGCTTATAACATTATACTTTGTTGTCCCAGGAATCAATATACCAAAAATCAGATCAATCGGATGATTAGATCACATAAAAATTTGTTGTTAAAAAAGTAAAAAAATCAACATGTTTAAAATGGACGTACGGACATTTTGGTAATGATTATAGAGTTGTTACGCTTTTTACATCGTACCTAACTACTAAAGGAATCACCATGCAAAATTTGAAATCGATAGGACAATTCTAACATGCCTAAATTAAAGAAAAAAGCTATCCGTTACGGACGGACGTACGGACGGACCGACCCTAATTATAGAAAAGCTTCGCTTTTAAAAACAATACATGAAGAGCTAATGTAAATTCCATGGAAGGAAAGGAGAACATCTTGGTTTTAAAAGCGAAGCTTTTCTATAATTAGGGTCCGAGACAGATAGCTTTTTGTTAGTTAATTTAGGCATGATAGAATTGTCCTATCGATTTCAAACTTTACATGGTGATTCCTGTAGTAGTAAGGTACGATTTAGGAAACGTAGCAACTTCATAATTATTACCAGAATGTCCGTACGTCCATTTTAAACATGTTGATTTTTTACTTTTTTAACAATCTCTATGTGATATAATTATCCGATTGTTCTTATTTTTGGTATAATGATTCCTGGGATAACAAAGTACAATATTATAAGCAAAGCAACTCTAAAATAAAGTCCTAAAATGTAAGTATGTCCATAAACATTATTCTTTATCAAGAAGTTTTTCAACAAATTTACTCACAATTTTGCTTTTTCTCTCATTTATATTCTGATTATTCAGTTCTGACACTACATAAGTGTTAATGTCCGTTTGTCCAACCGTTTCAGAGCTTCGCTTTTATTGATGTTGTCATCCTTGTTAATAGATGGTCTTAGAATTTACTTATAATATTCCTAAAAGGTCTTGAGTAGATAAACTTAACATTGAATCTATAGGAAAATATCTCATGATATTTTTTATATATTTTATCTACGAGATGAATTTAATTATATTTTTAACCTTTGATGATTTTCTTATTTATTCCTCCATATACCCCCCCCCCCCCCCCCAACACCGGAATTTTAATTAAAATTTAAATATAATGATATCGAGTTTCTATATTACAGGATATTAAAGAATATTTCTTTACAATTAATTTGAGTATGTAAAAATATCTATTCCTATCACAAAAAATATATCAATTAATAAATGTAATTTCCCTCCAAGTGCCTATCAATCTCAGAACTGCCCCCCTTCTCCCACTAATTTAACTTCTTTTTTAATAGATTGAAAATGAGAGTGGGGAGTTTTTTTTTCTTATGCCTAATCAATGCGGTGGGATTAAAACCAGTACACAAAATAACCTAACCTTACCTAAAGAAATAAACTAAATTCTCCTCCCCCACCAATTTATTTCCAAGTTTTTCATATCATCGACCTGGCCCCTTATTAAGGAAAACCGACGTTTTGTTAATGTAAAAATAATATATTTACGAGGTATGGTAATAAACATTAAATTAAATTAATCATTTTTCCAAATTGATTTTACAAGATCAAAGGATCAATATTCAATAGCATTACAACTTTAGCGTCCTAATAATTTAACTTTTGACAGGTAAATAGTTGACCTAATCATATTAGCTTTCATAATTCATGATATTAAGAAAATCTTCATAAACTCATGCACCCCACAGAAAACTGCAATCCAAATTCTACAACTTCCTGGAGCGTCCAAGCAGCCGGCTGGAGATCCTGTATCATGTTGTTCTCTTCTGCATTGTATTCGTCTGCATCGCTCTCTCTGTCTTCTCAACTATCGACGCTCATGAGAAGGAGGTAAAATTGTTCTTATGACATGTTGGAACTATTATCCATTTTGATATATTTAAATCATACAATTTTTTTGTTCTGTAAACATTTTTTTCTTGTCGTCTTTTTAGTTGAAGATAAGGGTTAGATGACACAAGGATGTCTAAGGGGGCGTTAAAAATTAAGTGGTCCTTTTTTACTTCTTGCAAACTTTTACTTTCTTCGGTATGAAGCACAAGAACTGATAAAAATTACACTGATAACCTATAAAAGACCATTCTCGTGGCTCAAGTATTTTCTTCCCAGTTTGCAAACTACATTTAAACAATTTTGTGTAATTTTTGAGTACTGAAAGATAAACATTCAATATTGTACCTTATATTAGGCTTTTAAATGTTTTAGATTCAAATATGTCTGAAATACAAATCTTTTACAATAGAGGTTAGGATTTCTGAGAACCATGTTAACATAATATATTTTTCAAAGTTTTATTTTTAAATTTTCAAAAGCAGAGTTTGTTCTATAATGCTTGCTTCTCTTACTCTTTCTGTATGAATTGCTAGTTTATTATAATCTTTTTGGTTGTTTGTTGATGTAGTATTTTTTTTAATTGGTTGTTTATTAATGGGCAAAATTGTGCAACTTATGCTATACAAGTCTTTATAAGGCACGATCTTTTTAGATTTCGTTGTGTTAGGAAAGATATTCTATTTTAATGCCCTTTGAAAATAATTTCATTACTTTTTTCTCATTTGTCCGGTCCTTGGAACATCTAAAACGATAGTCTCCAAAAAGTTTCTCGGTCCGTTACGTTTTTTTGTTTGTTCCTTACGTTCGTTACACCCATGAATATATAGGTTAATAGTTTTCAATGACTAGACTTGAGGTGGGTTTTTTTAAAAACATTATCAGAAGTTAAATTAGCAAAGTTATTTTGTAAAACATCTTCATATAAACATTTTTTATATTAACAAGATTACTAACACAAAAGTTTTTACCTTAATGTTAAGTTTTTCTTAAATGTTGTAAGAGTGTATATTTTCACCGTAAGAATTGCAAGATTTTCTAGAATTTGTCAACAAATGTGAAAGTTCCTCTTGTCTGTTTGTCACATCTGCCAATTTAAATTTTAAAAATTCACAAGAGAACAAAGTTTCAAAAGCTGTTAATTTTCAACTTTTTTTCTCATTTGTTGAGTGTTGAGATTCATTTTTTCACTGTTCAACAATTCTGAATATATATATTTTTTGTCTTTATGACATAATAACAAAACAAGGATGACAACATCCATAAAAGCAAAGCTCTAAAATCTAAAGGTAGGACAAACGAACAATAACTCTTATAGACTGTCAGAACTTAATAACAAATCGGGATTTAGCAAAAGTACCCAAAGTTTTTATGTTACCAAATTAGAGAACAGGCATGTAAAACTTGGGGTACCCGTGTAACTAAATTACAGGCTAATGCCGCCCCCCCCCCCCTCATGCTCTATAAAAATCTTTCTGTTTTTTTTTAAACCTGTTCTTATATTTCAGGCAGGGGAGGTGTTGTACCATCTGGAGATTTTTATTGTTGTCTGGTTCACCATCGAGTTCGCCGTCAGACTCTGGGCCGCAGGAAATTAAACATTTAACAGTTATTTCTCACATCGTATTATAAACAGCTTTCCGCGGATATAAAAGGTACAATTATAAGATTGAACTGGTTTTAATCCATCGGATATTAATCGGTTACAAATGAATTCGAGAAAAATACTTATCAAGCATTTATTGTTTTATTGTAGATTTTCTATTTTTATAAACAATTTAGGGGAGGGTTCCTTAATCCTCTCAAGAGATTTCCCGTCTAGAAAAATACCATTTCACTCCCTCAAAAAAATTTGATTTTAATTTTAAAACGAAAATATTAAGTGGAGGGTTGACCACTCCCTCCCAACATTCTTTTGAGTGTATCTAGAGGCCTCTATGGTGTATTCGCCTTTTTTTACATTATTCTATAGGGCGGGGTGTAATAGGTACATTTGATATATAAAGACAATTTTTCTAGCTTTTATTTCAATTCACAGGTATTAACTAATTTTTATGAAAATGAATCTTTTTATATTATTCTTTTCAATAAAAAAAATATTTTTTTAATTGTCTCTCAGTCTTTTACTTCTTATTAGCCTTTTAATGCAGTCTTTTGGTTTTTAAGACAGGGCCAAATATGCTTTAGATAATGATATGGAAAGTTTTAGTAATTCTTAATTAATTCATTAATTTCTTAGTATGACAACTCTATTGATAACAATGAGAAGAAAGAAATTATTTCTGAATTAATATCAATGATTATTGGAAATAGAAATAATTGGACTGATTAGAGTAAGATTTGATTCAATTGACTTTTTTAAAGATTAATAGTTTTACTTTTCAAATTTGATCTTATATTTTATATTAGTGATTTCATATAGAGAAGAGAAACAGCTAAAGGGTATAATAGTTATTGCCCGCATCGTATTATAAATAGCTTTCCGCGGATGAAAAATGTATGATTATAAGATTTAAACAAGATTTTTTAGCTCCAAGATGCCGAAGGCACGAGCTAAAAAACTGTTTTTTTATCTTATACATTTTTATATTCGTAGAAAACTGGATATAAAACAATGCTAGACATAAATTTTCTGTGTGGGTGAGAACCGGTTCTAATCCACCGGGTATTAAACGGGTTCGGAGTGATACGGGAAAGAATTGTTATTATTAAGAGCTCCTTAATGGTCTTGCAGATTTAACAAAATGTAAAATGAATTGTTTTTAGTGTTAGGTTAAGAATGGAATGGCATGTTTGAAAAGTATTGGAAATCAATAAGAAATGCAAGTTTTGTTAGTTCTAGGTTGACTTAACCACAAATCTATACAACTATTCTGAATTGAAGATAGGATAGAGAAAAAGATTTAATATTTTTTATTTACAAACAATCAACCCTTTTAATTCTGCCAATTCATTAGCTATATCTTTAAGTTCTACCCTCACTGTGTCAGTGTGTATTAGAATAAAGAATTGCCTCTAATATTCTTAATATTGGTTTATTAAAGCTCCTTACATAACAAGAGTAGGATCAATAAGTTAACAATTTAGTCTTTATTACAAACTTAACAATGATCTATTTCCTCTTTTTTCAAGATACCCAGTACTCTTGCGTCTTGAGATCCTTTCTTTAGATTAGGTTAACCATTGTATCGCAGTGTTAAAACTCTCCCCCCCCCCCAAAAAAAAAAGATAAAAAACATAGCCCAATCAGCTATGTTAAAGCGGTTTCAATAAATATAAAATTCTTATTTTTTACTCAAAGAAAAATATACCTTTTAAATAAAAAAAAATTTACTGACTTTATTTCCATCCTTATTTTGATTTCCTTGTACTTGCACTTCCTAATCCTTAGTTCCTGTACATTTGACCAATCTTGGTCTTCTCCTAAATGCAAATAATTTTTCTTTGTTATTATTATCTCGGCATGCCATCACATCCGCGTAAATATTATCAGCGCAAGTTTGTGAACGGTTGATAACAACGTAGGGCCAGACTTTTGAAGTAGGTCACAAAGGCACTTACATCCCATATGTTACAGACAGCCAACCCTTTGATTGTACGACCTTTGTCCAGTAGTCCTGACTGTGTATGGTAATGAGATGCGCCTGTTTTGTTGCTCTTACTTTGAAATATCTCTCACGAAATCAGAAAAGCATATAAGTATCAGTATTTAAATGTTGTTCAAATATATATATTATATGCTTTCTAAAATATTTAAACTCCAATGAAAGGTAGATGTTTATCTTTTTGCCTATTAGTAATAATTTTGCTGTTCGATATTTGTTCCTTCTGATTTTGGCGATTCTGTTAACCTTTAAAGTTAGTGATTACACACCTATTAACTCTGCATAAGGGAACAATTTTGCATTTCCAAATTATATTTGCACTTCTTTTTTTTTGTTTCCAGCTGAGACTAGCTTGCAAATTGAGTTGTTAGATTCTCACTGAAGAGAGTGCTTACTCTACTAGATAGGCATTTCTCATAGCCCCGCCCTTTCCAACATTTCAAGGTGAAATAATTTACCTTTAATATACCAGACAAGTTTTTTCATTATTTTTAACAATTAAAAATTGGTGTAGTATCAGGAATCTAAAGAAATAAGACAATATTTTTATACAACCCCTATAATGATGCACAAAATTACCCCTATTACAATTAGTAGTTGAAACGTTATTATAAAACTTTTTGGACTAGTGTAATAAACAGCCCAATGTCACCTCACCTCCCTCCCTGGGTATTCTTTTCTTAATTAATATATTTCATTACATAATTATGCTTTTTTTTTTATAAGTAAAATAAGGTTAAGTTAATGTTACATTAAAACATATTGTAACAATTGAACAATAATTCAATTTAATTTGATGTTAAATATTTACATAAGGAGGATTAAAATTGTTTTGAAATATTTTTTAATCTCTCAAGTTGTCTTGGTTATAATGATGTCATGTTAGATAATCCCTTTTAAACAAATTATCATATTCGACTACCGCCGAGTTTTAGGGAATGGCAGTCAAGGGGGGGGGGGAAGTTCTGACACATTTGCGTAAACCTGGTGTATAGGCTTTATCTTTGGACTGAGAATATAGGTTATTAGGGATAAAATCATTCTTATATGATTAATTTCCCCCAGATTTAAGATTTTTTGGATAGGCCTCCAGGTTCCTGAGCTCCAGGCCTCCAGGTGGTCTCTGTACAGGTAAAAATGAAAAAAAAAAAATTTTTTTTAAGAGTTAGATGTCAGCTTATTAAACTAAATATGTATGTTTTTTCTTCAAATATGTGAATAACAATCAAAAAGAAGCATATTTTGTTTTAAAAGTTACCTAACCTCTAAATCTTCAAAAAAAAATCTTATTTTTAATTTTTACCTGTACAGAGACCACCTGGAGGCCTGGAGCTCCGGAACCTGGAGGCCTATCCCAAAAATCTTAAATCTGGGGGAAATTCATCATATAAAAATGATTTTATCCCTAATAACCTATATTCTCAGTCCAAAGATAAAGCCTATACACCAGGTTTACGCAAATGTGTCAGAACTCCCCCCCCCCCCCCTTATTGTCCAAAAATGTCGCGAATCAAATACAAATTGCTTACTGCGGCTTCCAATACTGCTGAACGCGGTTGTGGCTGTCGAGCCCTACAGAATATTATGCTGTGCATGTTTATTTAAAGTCCTCTGTTTATACATAAATTAAAATTTTGCTGCTAATATAAATACAAAATTAAATACATTTGCGGGCTCTTAGAAAACTTTTGAAAGAAATATAATTTCCAGGAATTTGTAAGGAAATCTGAGAAGAAATTAGCTCCAGACACCTTCTACATTTACTTTAAGCTTATTCATATGAATAAAAGATGTTTTTTATTATTATTAGAATACAAAATGTATGAATTATAGTAGATATAACATGATAAACTAGTGAATAAAATTTTTAATTAAGTTTTATAGTTCTATAATTTTTGTTCGCTTTTATAGAAATATTAAAATCCACAAATTGACATTGAAAACTTAACCCTTAACGGTCGGGGGGGGGGGGGCGTTGAACGCCCCCCCATCCGGTTTTTTCTATCTCATTTTCTGTGTGTGAAAGATAAAGAGCCCAAACTGCTTGACTTTTTAAGTATAGGTATGACACATAACTGAGAGTTGGAATTTTTTGAATATCTCCATCCTGGCGGGCACAGGATGCCAGCAAACCTGGCAGGGTCATCCAGGTAAAGAGCAAAAATATTTTTTTTAACTAAAACAAAGCATTTTATCATACCAAAATACTAAAAAATCCTCTAGTAGTACATCCTTATATGAAATACAGGTGTTCAAGTCACTTTCAGGTTCCAGGTATGATCCTGCAGGTCCTGATCCTCCAGGTCTCCAGAAATCTTTAAAAGGCTCCTGTGGCCGCAATTTTTGACTTAGAGACTTCAAATTTTAAACTTAAGCTTTTCTTACATGTCTACATAACGTATTAAAATTTCATGAAGATCCGCCGCCGTTTTCCCGCCGACCGCCGACTGCGGCGGCTGGCAGCTGCCAAGTACAGCAGCGGCCGCTGAAATTTATATTTTGATATTTCTAATGTAAAATTTACATAAAAATAAACATTTTCTGGGAAAAAATTTTTCTTCTAGCTTCAAAAATAAGAAAATTACAGCCGTTTGAAATTTTTAAATAAAAACAAAGGTTGTTAAATAAAAGGGTGAAGGAAGCGAAAATTGACTTAGACTTAAAAAAGGTCGGAAATTCATTATCAAACAGGGGACTTGCACAAAAAAATTTAGCTCTCTAGCTCTAATAGGAACTGAGATAATTAGGGGGGGCGTTGAACGCCCCCCCCCCCCCCCCCCGACCGATTAAGGTGCGGCAAGGAGCGCGACTGTAAAGGGTTAAATTAATCTTCAGCATAAAAACAAACACCAAACAGTTTTTCTGAGTAACCTTCTCAAGAAGGCCTCCAAATTATCTGAAATATCCAAAAAACTACAATCAACAGTTATCTAGCAGCCCACATAAATGCGCGAGAAGACTTTTGTACGTATTTGCTTTAGTCCTTTTTCTCTATATATAATGCAAAGTAGAATGATGTCTGTCTGTCCGTACGTCCCTTAAGATCTCGGTAACCACTGAACCGATCGGATTCTACTCTTCAGGGTATATACCTATTGGTCCTATGGTGGTTTAAGCTATTTTCTTGGAGGTGGGACACCCCCAACCCCCAGTAGTACTTAATTTTTTTTTAAATACCTCTTAGGGCAAAGCCCCTAGAGGCTAGGGGCGAAGCCGCTAGTTTCTTAAACGATGCACTGCACAGGCTCAAAAGTACGGCCAGCCGTTTTCAGACTATATAATCATAGTTTCTTGTTTGGATAAAATAGATCCCAGAAACATTCTACCGTAAACTGCTTCAGATCCAGAGAAATATTTAAATGTTTATATTTGGACGCTGCAGGATGTAGATCCAGGTTCCAGGGAGTCCTGGGCAGGCTCAAGTTTATCAAGTCTCCATTCTGTGTTATTGATATTGTAACAATATGTGCCTCTGTAATTGTTCTTTCAGGTCAGTGAATACCATGTAGTAGAGAGGTACCCAAAGTTTTATAACCCCATTAATTTTATCTTATTAGTTGGCTCTAAAACTTAGGGTACTTTTATTATACTCGCGGCTACGTCCCTCGAATCCTCTAAGGGCATTTAAGGTAGGAGGGGGAAAATTCGACATCTTCGTATTTTAAATTTGAGTCTCAAGAGTAAAAAAAAAATTTGGGGGCGGGGGTGAAGACACCCTTTCATAAATAGTTTAAAACCTTCATAGGACCTATAAGAACCTTCATTGTAAAGAAGAACAATATCGGTTCAGCGGTTTGCGAGATCCTTCGGGACAGACAAAAAACGCTAACTACTTAATTTATATAATAGAATTATGAATTAATAAGCTCCAAATTAGTTTTGTACTAACTTCTCAACCAATAATTTTAACAGAAGAATTTTGTTTATTATCATTGTATTGAAGATAGCTTCAGAATATCCAATTTTTCCATTCAAAGGACGAAGTGTAACTTATCAAAAATTGTGAAATATTGAAATGAAAAAGTTACATAATAGTGTTTTATTTTGCAAATTCTGTCTTTAACAGTCTAACCTTAATGGATTTAATTAACCTTTTATTAATTCATTGACTTTAGATAATTAAAAATCAAAATTATTTTATTTGAATTGGAAATTTTTTAAGCCTAGAGGAATAAGGTTTAAAACTAATATTTTCCAGATAGGACATTTTGGATCCTCTTATATAAAGTAGTAAGTTTTTTTTCTGTAGCTTAGGATTTCAGTAACTACTGAACCTATAGTTGGCAGAAGGCTTTACTTAGATACAAGTCTGTTTTTAGGCTACATTTTCGGCCTTTGAATAAGGGGCGCGAGATGAAACAAGATCAAGTTTTGTTTCCATGAAACTTAGTATGTTTTGAAATTTCAGTCTCGTTTTATTCAGGTTTTGGTGGTCAAGTATACGCAACTTCGGCGCTTCGTGGCCTTCGGTTCTTCCAGATCCTACGGCTGGTGCGGGTTGACCGCAAGGGTGGTACATGGAAACTCCTTGGCTCTGTTGTCTACGCTCACCGACAGGAATTCATAATTGAAATGCTATTGTGAATTGGCTATAAAACCGGATAAAGAGTGTTATGTCTTGATAAATATTAGATTTTCTTGTAACAAGCTACGTAAAAAATTGCTTGCTTGAATTATTTGTAGTTATGCATGACATTACTACAAAAAGTGTCACATCCATTTTTTTGGTATAAATTTAGACATGTTAGAATTGTCCAATAAATTTTCAACTTTGCGTTATGATTCCTGTTTAAGTCTCGTACGATTCAGAAAGCGTACCAACTCTATAATCGTTACCAGAAAGTTCGGACGTCATTTAAAACATTTTGAAACTTTTCATAATACAATGTTACTTAGACTTAAATTGATATCTTGCCTATTTAGTTTTGACACTTTACAAGATAACATATTTGTTTCTTCTACTGTCTCACTTTAGAGCTGCGTTTTTAAGGATGATGTCATCTTTGTTTTTTATATTTGTTTTATGAGGAACCTGGCAGAGATATAAATCTATTAACATCTTAATTATAGTTATATACCTACACGTGGACAAATATGATAATTATATTAGCATATAGATTAATAGCTGCTACGCTCCTAGAATCTAGGAGCTCTTTATTCGAAGGAGTAAGCTAACATAGATAAGATAATTAAACAGCCTAAAACCAACAAGGAACCTATAAGAAGCTTCCATAAAATGGAAAGCTCAATCGGTTCACTAGATATCGAAATCTTAAGCTACAGATAAAAAAATACCATTCTACCTTGTATATAAAACTAGCTACTTCTCTTCTAGCCTCTAGGGTCTTTGCCCCAAGAAGTAATTAAAAAAAATAAAAAATAAGTAAAAAATTGGATCTGCAACCACTGATTTCGAACTTTTCGGGAGTAAAATGAGAGGGATTTTTTTGTTTTTTGGGGGGGTTGGGGGTGTCCCAACACTAAGGAAAATGGCTTAAAACCACCACAGGACCAGTAGGTATATTCTCTGAAGAGTAGAATTTAATCTGTTCAGTGGTTACCAAGATCTTAAGGGACAGACAGACAGACGGACGGAGAGACATCGTTCTACTTTGTATTATAGATATAAAAATAATAACAGGATGTCTGTCTGTACCGAAGGATTTTGCTAACCATTGAAATGTACCTTCTCATAGGTCCTGGGAAGGTTTATAACTCTCCCACAGTTCACTCGAAGCGACAGTAAGAGAAAAAAAATTTCCCAGACATAAGGCCAACTGTTTCTAAAATGTCCCAATGAACATATAAATTTAGTGGAAAAACGAAATTCTTAAAATGAGGCCTATTTGAGAAAATTAGATTTGAAAATTTCAAGTTCAAAATCATCCCCTAGGAGTTACCGCCAATTCATGGCAAGAAAAGCAAAGATTATTTATTTAAAATTTTGAATAAGTTTGCTTTTATAAAGTTCTTCATAAAACCACTCCTGAAGGGAGTTAATTAATGGCCATTTTTATCAGTTGCTTTGCTAAGGTCACGGAAATTCAGCCTTAAATAATTCATATATTGAGAGGTTTTATGAAAGACTGTATAAAAGCAAAGTTGTTCAAAATTTTAAATAAATAATCTTTGCTTTTCTTGTCATGATTATTCAGTAACTCCTAGGGGGTGAAAATTGAACTTGAAATTTTCAAATCTAATTTTCTCAGAAAGGCCTCGTTTTAAGATTTCAAGTCTTTTATACTAAATTTATATGTTCATTGGGACATTTTAGAAACAGTTGGCCTTATGTCTGGGAAATTTTTTTTCTCTTACTGTCGCTTCGAGTGGACTGTGCTCCGTGAATCATTAATTTAGCATTTAAAATTCATTCTAATGATAATAATAACTATTATATTTCAAACTTAGCAAGTATTGTAAATGTAATTTTGGCAACTGAAATTCAAGATAAATTCACTGAGTGAAAAAGTCTTTGATACTTCCCAGCTATTTATTGAAATATATTTCGGTGGACATTGCACCCTCTTCAGTCTTGAGTTTAGTTGGATAAGAATTTTGCAACATTTTTAAATCGATATTTTGCTCAAATTTTATAATTATATTAAAATTTCAATTACTGACTAAATGTTATTGTTCGTATGTCCGACTGCCTTATTTGGTGACCCTACTAAGGATCTTGTCATCCTTGCTTTGCTTTTTTTAAAGGAAAATATATTTATTATTTTTGTTTATCAAATATTGCATTTATTTTTCTAAAAGTTTATATAATTTCAATATAAAAAATAAACAAATATGTTTGTTTTAAATTTAGTTTTGCATTATTGACAAAATATTGAATAATAAACAATGAAATGTGTACTTAAATAGAAAAGTATTTACAGATAATTATGGAACAATAAACTTTCTCGCATTGTATTATATCCAGTTTTCTACGAATATAAGATGTACAATCATTAAAACCATATTTTTAGCCCGTGCCTTCGTCATCTCGAGCTACAAAAACTGGTTTTAAAATCTTATAATTGTACTTTTTATATCTGCGGAAAACTTTGAGTAATATGTTTCCATCAAAGCTTCCCTTTGCCAGTTTATAGGAATTTGTATATGACTTTTTAGACGTTAAAGTTCTATGGTGTTTCTAAATGTACCTTTCAAGTACTTGATTATTACAAAAACACTTCTTACTTCATTGACAATTTAAATTATGAATTTACCACCAGGAGTTGTTGACAACGCTGTACATAGACTTCCTGATCCTTGTGTTCTCCTCCTTCACCATGTACCTAGTAGAGAAGGATGTGAACGCCGAGTTTGACAGCTATGCGCATGCGCTCTGGTGGGGTGTCATTACTCTCTGCACGGTCGGGTATGGGGATATCACTCCCAGAAGTTGGCAGGTAGTTATTATTTTATTATCACAAATAATTTAATTTAAAGTTTAAATGCAGAAAGGAGTTGCATACACCCCCATGGCAAAATTAAGAGGGCTGGAAGGTGTACATTAAAAAATTAAGACACTCCTTAAATTCATTGGTTAATTGTGAAAATTTGTACGCTTAGCACGTCACTTTATCAAACAAAAGGACGCTTGTTTGACTATTGAGTATTATATTGTTTTTTCAAATGAAGGGGGGAGGGGGGTTTTACTCCGAGTGGGTTGTATCCCCTCACACCTCCCTCGATTTGAGTTTAGGGGGAATGTCATAATTTTACCCCTAGGGCCAAACTCAGTGCACGCCACAGTTTAAATCTTTTATTTTTAAAAGCGAAGCTTTTCTATAATTAGGGTCGGTCCGTCCGTCCGAGATAGATAGCTTTTATTCGTTAATTTAGGCATGTTAGAATTGTCCTATCGATTTCAAACTTTGCATGATGATTCCTGTAGTAGTTGGGTACGATTTAGAAAGCGTAGCAACTCTAATCATTACCAGAAAGTCCGTACGTCCATTTTAAACATGTTGATTTTTCTACTTTTTTAACAACAAATTTTCAAGTGTTTTAATTATCCGTTTGATCTGATTTTTGGTATATTGATTCCTGGGACAACAAAGAACAATATTATAAGCGAAGCAACTCTATAATCAAGTCCAAAAATGTAAGTATGTCCATAAACATTATCCTGTTTTTAAGCAGTTTTTCAACAAATTTACCTACAATTTTGATTCGACATTTATACATTTATGTTCCGATTTTTCAGTTCAGATACTATACAAGTGTTAATGTCCGTTTGTCCTACCGTTTCAGTGCTTCGCTTTTATGGATATTGTCATCCTTGTTTTTATTGTTTTTACCCAAAATTAAAATTGTGAAAATTAATGGTGAAACTGTTTTAGGGCAAAATGGTGGCCAGCTTTTCCTCCATAGCTGGTATTGCCTTCTTCGCCCTGCCGGCCGGTATTCTCGGCTCCGGCTTTGCCCTCAAAGTGCAGGAACAGCAACGCCAAAAGCACATGATCCGCCGGCGAGTGCCAGCCGCCAATTTGATCCAATGTCTGTGGCGTTGCTACGCAGTGAGCGAGGGCCATGAAAGTGCCGCAACGTGGCGAATTCATATGATTCCGCCCAAATCGCCGCCGGCATTCAAGAACAATACTTCCTTTGTGCACCGGCTGTCCATACGGCGGACCAGACAGTCCATGAGGTCGCCTGTCATGGACCACTTTCGAAATAAAATCAAACAGGTAAATAGATTTTGTTTTTGGATTCAGTTTGCTAGATAAAGATAACACATGTCCAATGTTTTTCAGTGGGAAAAGACAATGGGCGAAAAGTTTAATAGGTCCCTAATTATGAAAAATGCAAATATTTCTTTTGAAGATATATTGATAGTTGAAAAGATTCCGTAACAGAAAATCTTACATCATCTAGATAAAAAGGGAATTCTCATATACGGATTTTAACCCTTCTATCTTTACCTAAGTGGCTATGCCCCGAGGTCTCAGGGGTACTTAAGGAGGGGGGGGGGGGGGGGGTATAGTCGACGTTGTCATGGCAGTAACTATTAACAAAACAAAAATCTGTCAATTAAAACATTTATTTTAGGAGAGCAATGATTTTTTCCCTGAGGATGGTTTGTACAGCCGGAAGAACAGTATCTGGGAGGAGGAGGAGGATGGGGGTTCCACTCCCCCAACTATTCTCAATCATAAACACAAGGTAGTTCATTTTTAGTAGCGTAGCTTCTCTCTTATTTCTACTCACAGTGGATTTTATCTCAACAACTCAAAAACACTACAAATCTTGTGTTTTTGCAATGTTTATTGGTTAAAAAATACCTTAATTTGTTGCTTTGTCATTGTTTAGTTACTTCGTCTATCTCTAGGGTCCCCCCCCCCCCTTATAAGGCGATGCTAATCCCACAACATTTTAATTTGCAATAAAAAAATTGGTAGGTATACACCGGTGTCCTGGATAGGAAACAGGTTTTTTTTGACATACGTCTCACAAGACCTATGTAGTCATGACCGGGAGACAATGACGGTTCAGTACATGACTTTCGTTAAATTACAGCTGATCATTTTTGTGGCTTTTTTTGAAAATTACTTTTATACCCAAATTTTCATAGTTTTTCCTTCAAAAATCAAAATTTTCTCACATTTGCAGCTTAGTTAACTTAAATTTACACAAGAAAAGTATAATAAATACAGCTGAACTAAAAAACTGTGTTATCATTAATAACAAAATTTTTAAGAATCTTGAATAATCTAAGATTTGTAGTCTAGAAATGAAATAAGAGTTATTTGAAGTAAATATTTGAATTGATGTCTAAACAACTCTTGTAATTAACTTTTTAAAAAATATTTCATGTCCCTGTTGCATGCCTCATGACATATTATATTTTTAAAACAAGTTTCCTTGAAATATTAACAAGTTATCCTGCTCAATATTGGTTCCTGGCTGATTTGATGTGTCAACATCAAAACAATATCTGCTTGGAGTATAACATATATATCCACAACCACAGTTGCCATGTTTAAAGTCTTATATTACCATATATACCAGGCTACAATTGAATATACAACCAGTCCTTGGTTCAAAAGAGCTTAGTAGAAGGTTAATATTTTTAACTAGTGGGATTATCACTTGTAAGTGTTTGACATGAACTTGGAATCCGTGTAAAGACCAGTCTATAGCTGGTCTTGATTGAGTCTCTGCCTTTTGTACACACTGCTTGTCTTTACTACTGATTAAATGTCATAGTGCGACCCATGGAAGGTTTACATAGGTGAACCTACAGAATGATTATAGATACATATTGGATTCTAAGCTGGATGAATAATTTGCAAGATAGTGTATTCAAGATAGTGTAAGAGCAGCTAACTGACAGGAAAGCACTTGGCTCATAGCTTGAAGAAAATAATAGTAGCTTATTACTAGAGTGAATGTGAATGCTGGTTACATGATCATAACTGGATTTTATTCAAGTGTGATTTCCAATGACGACTTTAAAATCCAATTTGAAAATAAACACAGGCAAGTTCTTTGTCCTAAGCAGATCAATACTACCCTTCCTAAAAGCTACCAGTAGTAAAGGGACCTAGGAAGGTGTTGAACAGGAAGACCAAAATGTAGGATTAGCAAAGAGAAAATAAAGGGCAGTTTGTCTATCAAGTGGTGTTAAATTTGTAATCATAGACCCACCTGACTTTCAATCAGCAGAGTAGGCGGAAACCATGGTGAATTTCTGAGTAATAGAGAATGAGAGGATATGAGCTCTTAGCTGAAGTAACTAAGGCAAGGGAGTCTTAAAGACCATGTAGCTAGATGCATGGCAGTCTTGGCTTTCATTCATGGAAAGATCTCTCATGACAGTAGTTGGTTCATAGGAAACCAAAGGAAGTAAAAAGTAAGAATACTTGAAAGTTTATTCTGAATCTTGAGGTTATCCCTTTATATGGCAAAAGTCAAGCCACAAGTTCAATAGCAAACAAGTGCCATAAAGAAAGAGTCAAAAGTGTGTGAAATTGTTGATTAACAAACAAGGTCAGAATTCTAAACTGACTTCCATCAAGATTTATAGGCTGGGTGAAACATGTCAGACGGCTAGAATAGAGGTCTGGCTATACCAGGGTGGAGAGAGGTACCCTGTTTAGTGGAAAGTATTATGAGGCATACTTGTTAAAGTTGAAGGACAGGGACGGTAACTTGAACGTCTTTAAACAAGAAGTTTAACATGTGGATTGATAGGAGATAATGTTTTAGTGAAAAAAATTTGAGGGCAATAACTTTATGTTGTGAAGTCAAAGGCAAAGTCAGATAGATTGAATCATGTTAAAGTCAGGTGAAAGCCTATGGAGGCTAGAAGCAGTTCTGACATTCAAATTTATTGTTGAACATTAATTCAAAATAATTAACTCTTACTCAATTTCTAGACTACAAATCTTATTCCATTGATTCTGAAAGATCTTGTTATAGGTGATAGCACAATCTTCAGTACAGCTGTTACTTATTATACTTTTCTTGCGTAAATTTAGGCTAACTAAGCAGCAAATGTGAGAAAATTGAGATTTTTTTGGAAAAACTATGAAATTTTGGATAAAAAAGTAATTTTCAAAAAAATCCACAAAAATGATCAGCTGTGATTTAACGAAAGTCATGTACTGAACCGTCATTGTCTCCCGGTCATGACTACATAGGCCTTGTGAGACGTATGTCAAAAAAAACCTGTTTTCTATCCAGGACACCGGTGTATACCCCCTTCATATTTATTTTTGTTGGAAAATATAAAGATTTTTTAGGGAGGTTTCCGAAAATGTAGAGCTCAATCGATACAGCTATTACCGAGATCTCAAGCTTCAGAGACAAATTGATTATAAATATAAATATTATATGAATGATTAAACATTAGTTCAACATTTTTTACTATTTCATTTTTATCGATTTATATTTTATCAGAACAAAAAAGAATACGTCCGTACGTCCATTTTAAACATGTTGATTTTTTTTTTTACTTTTTTAAATAGCTTTTTTCGTTAATTTAGGCATGTTAGAATTGTCCTATCGATTTCAAATTTTGCATGGTGATTCCTGTAATAGTTAGGTACGAGTTAGAAAGCGTAGCAACTCTATAATCATTACCAGAATGTCCGTACGTCCATTTTAAACATGTTGATTTTTTACATTTTTAACAACAAATTTGTATGTGACCTAATTATTCGATTGGTCTGATTTTCGGTATACTGATTCCTGGGACAACAAAGTACAATATTATAAGCGAAGCAACTCTATAATCAAGTCCTAAAAATGTAAGTATGTCCATAATCATTATCCTGTATCAAGCAGTTTTTCAACAAATTTACTTACAATTTTGCTTTGACTCTTATACATTCGCATTCTGATTATTCAGTTCTGACATTATACAAGTGTTAATGTCTGTTTGTCCTACCGTTTCAGAGCTTCGCTTTTATGGATGTTGTCATCCTTGTTTGACGAAAATTATCAGGAAATTTTGAAATAATATTTTTTTCTTAACAAAGACTTGTTTATTGTTAGATGTAACAATCAATAAATAGTTAAAATTTCAAAGGAAATTGATATTGGATTTTAGGCTAACCTATCAATACTAATATGAAATACAAATAACAGGATTTTGAAGACATGTTCAGGGGTATATGTTAGTTGTAAGACACCCCCCCCCCCCTCCCTTTTTTTAGTATATAAATTGGGGTGGTGATTATAAACCCCTGGAAAATGTAGTTAGATGTCTGAAAAAGACCTTCCGTTTATAACTAACCATCCATGAAATTTAGGATATGACAATCTGACAAGAGTTTTATCAATTCTATCATATAAAATTAGTGCCAAATAAATTGTAATATGATAAGGGGGACGCGGAAGTGACTCTTTTTGGAACCAAAACTAAAAGTCAAAGGAACTCAACTAAATAAAGAGGTACAGCTCTGAGATTTGACATGGCAGTTGCTTTTAAGAGGTATAATATGGAACTGTAATTATGTACTTAAGTATATTTTATAAAAGGATATTTTTAAGTAGGAGAGTTTTTTATTTCTTAACTTTAGCTCATGGTAGCTCATTCAGATAATTTTACTGCATGTTTGACAAAAATAGAGCATTTGATAATTACCAATCACATCGGAATAATTCTTGAATACATTCCATAATTATAATTTACCTTGTCTTATGTCTTGTAAATCAATAGAAAAGAAATTGACAAAACAGATTTTACCTAGTGAAGATCTTTTTCGTGATATGTTCCTTTTAGTCAGAAGGATAAAAGAGAATATTATATAAGGTATTGTCCACAGACGTTTAAACATTTAATTTTCATGTTACAAATGTGAAACATGAATTAATTATTATTTTATATCTTTGATGTTATGTTGTGGATGGAAAGGTTAAATAAATGGTCAAATCTTTTCATGCTTTTCAATAGATTTGATTAAAGAAAGATTCTGACCATAAGATGTATATAATTTGATTTTTTACGTCTTAGTTAAAAACTAGCGGCTTCGCCCCTAACATCTAGGAGCTTTGCCCCAAGAGGTTTGATCAAACCGATTTTTCGTATTTTAGATTTAAAAGAAAAAAAAAGAAAAAATTTGGGAGGAAATTTTTTTTTTGGGGGGGGGGGCTTTTCGATGTGACAAACAAACAAACAGACAGACATCGTTCTACTTTGTATTATAGACTAGCGGCTTCGCCCCTAGCTTCTAGGGGCTTTGCCCCAAGAGGTTTGATCAAAACAATTTTTCATAATTTAGATTTAAAATAAAAAAGATTTTTTTTTTCATTTTTGGGGGTGTTTGGGGTGTCCAACCCCCCAAGAAAATAGTTATAAACCTTCCCGGGACCTATGAGAAGCTACCCTGTAAAGGAGAACCCGATCGGTTCAGCGGTTAGCGAGATTCTTCGCTACAAACAAACAGACACACAGACAAACAAACAGACAGACATCGTTCTACTTTGTATTATAGATAGAATCCTATCTGTAAGTGTACAATACACCTTTGTGGCTAATATTATTTTTAGAAAAGGGGGGGGGGGGGGAAATGTGGTGACTCGTGCCACGACATACCAGCAATTTTATTTTGGGTGCTACTCCCTTAGTTTTAGAGATAATTGGGTGAAATCTTTTGGGCTGGGTCACTAATTACCCCAACTAGTGGTATCTTTAAAAAAAAACGGCGGTGGGTCCGCCGCTCCCGCCGTTCGCCGCCATTTTCCGCCGCCGCCAAAAAAAAAATTTTTATTGCATTTCTCGCCGAATTAGGCAATTTGGAATCATTTGAGACCATGTTATTTTTTTCAAAAATTTTTCCCCTTATAACCAACCCTGCGGGGGGTCATTTTTTTCAAATTCTCGTTTATCAAGGTATATCTTAAATTCAGTGCCTCTCCTAAGCTTTTAAACATATTGAGACAAAACCTTTTGAGGTAGATCAGTAAAAGATATTTGAATAAAAAATGGCGGCGGTACCACCGCTCCCGCCATCCACCGCCAGTGCTTAAATTCAGTGCTTCTCCTGTGCTTTTAAAGATATTGAAACAAAATCTTTTGAGGTAGATCAGCAAAAAAATATTTGAATAAAAAATGGCGGCGGTACCACCGCTCCCGCCATCCACCGCCATTTTCCGCCGCCCACAGGACGGCTTGTAAGGGGAAAATTTTTTGAAAAAAAAATAATATGGTCTCAAATGATTCCAAATTGCCTAATTCGGCGAGAAATACAATAAAAAAATTTTGGCGGCGACGGCGGAAAATGGCGGTGAACGGCGGGAGCGGCGGTACCGCCGCCATTTTTTACTCAAATATTTTTTACTGACCTACCTCAAAAGATTTTGTTTCAATATCTTTAAAAGCTTAGTAGAGGCACTGAATTTAAGATATACCTTGATAAAGGAGAATTTGAAAAAAATGACAAAGTCCCCCCGCAGGGTTGGTTATAAGGGGAAAAATTTTTGAAAAAAATAACATGGTCTCAAATGATTCCAAATTGCCTAATTCGGCGAGAAATGCAATAAAAAAAATTTTGGCGGCGGAAAATGGCGGTGGACGGCGGGAGCGGCGGTACCGCCGCCATTTTTTATTCAAATATCTTTTACTGATCTACCTCAAAAGGTTTTGTCTCAATATGTTTAAAAGCTTAGGAGAGGCACTGAATTTAAGATATACCTTGATAAACGAGAATTTGAAAAAAATGACTAAGTCCCCCCGCAGTGTTGGTTATAAGGGGAAAAATTTTTGAAAAAAATAACATGGTCTTAAATGATTCCAAATTGCCTAATTTGGCGAGAAATGCAATAAAAAAATTTTTTTTGGCGGCGGCGGAAAATGGCGGCGAGCGGCGGACCCGCCGCCGTTTTTTTTGAAAGATACCACTAGTTGGGGTAAGGGGGGGGGCACATCTGACACTTTTGCGTAAACAGGGATTATAGGCTTTGTCTTTGGAGTTATATGATAGGTTATTTGGGGAAAAAGTTTAGGTTTTGGGTGTATTTTTCTTATATTTAAAAAAAATTTTGATAGGTCTCCAGGTTCAGGTGCTGCAGGCTGGAAGGTCACTTCTGGACAGGTATAAATGAAAAAAAAATTTTGTTTGAAGAGTTAGAGATCAACTTATTAAACCAAATATGCATCTTTTGGGATGTTATGAGCACATATGAAGAAAAAATAAAAATCAGCCTCCAGGTTCAGGTCCTGCAGGCCTCCAGGTGAATTCTGGACAGGTAAAAACTGAAAATTTTAAATTTTATAGTTAGAACAAAACTTATTTTTCAAAAGTTGCTACTTTATGGATGGTATGAACTAATTTGAAGAAAAATTTGAAATCGGGCTCCAGGTACAGGTACTGCAGGCCTCCAGGTAAATTCTGGACAGGTAAAAACTGAAATATTTTACTTTTGAAGTTAGAACAAAACTTATTTAACAAAAGTTGCTACTTTATGGATGGTATTAACATATTTGAAGAAAAATTTGAAATCGGGCTCCAGGATCAGGTACTGCAGGCTTCCAGGTAAATTCTGGACAGGTAAAAATTGAAAAATTTTAATTTTATAGTTAGAACAAAACTTATTTTACAAAAGTTGCTACTTTATGTATGGTATGAACTAATTTGAAGAAAAATTTGAAATCGGGCTCCAGGTTCAGGTACTGCAGGCCTCCAGGTAAATTCTGGACAGGTAAAAACTGATTTTTTTACTTTTGAAGTTAGAACAAAACTTATTTAACAAAAGTTGCTACTTTATGGATGGTATTAACATATTTGAAGAAAAATTTGAAATCGGGCTCCAGGATCAGGTACTGCAGGCCTCCAGGTGGATCCTGGACAGGTAAAAACTAAAAAATTTACTTTTATAGTTGGAACAAAACTTATTTAGCAAAAGTTGCTACTTTATGGATAGTATTAACTCATTTGAAGATAAATTTGAAATCGGGCTCCAGGTTCAGGTACTGCAGGCCTCCAGGTTAGAACTAAATCTATTTAACTAATACAAAGAAAAATTTGAAATCGGGCTCAAGGTTCAAGTTAAATCTAACCATTTTGTTACATTTTGAATTATATCTGCAAAAAAAAATATTAAGCATTGACTAGAATATATATAAAAAAGCGTACTGTCAACAGGTCAGTCACTAAAGGAAGCCTGCAGGAAATACACTGCTCTAACTGCGGTAAAAATCCAACCAAAATCCAACACAATACCCTCAATTTGATACAAAAAAGTTATTGAAGCTGCAGGCTTCAAATTTGGGGTATTAAGCCTTATTGTGGCAGTCTTTCAGCAATTAGAGCGGCATATTTCCTGCAGGCTTTCTTCAACTATCAAGTATAAAAAAAAGGGGTATGAAAACTTTCTGACAAAATTAACTTAAAAGTAACAAACAAACCAAACAAATTTTGTTAAAATAGACAATTAGAACTAAGATACAAGTTAGACATCATCTATTCATTGTCAGATTGAATTGCCAATAAAACCACATGTTTCTGCACAAACTTCTCATCAATCTCATGAGGAGCATGAGCATCGTCGTTGAGAAAAAATCTGTCGCCAATCTTTTGCACACAAAAATTGTGCCCAAGATTATTTGAATGAAGACTAGAAAAATCTTTTTTTTTACATTCAATTCAAGTTAAATGCAGCTTCAATAACTTTTTTGTATCAAATTGAGGGTATTGTGTTGGATTTTGGTTGGATTTTTACCGCAGTTAGAGCAGTGTATTTCCTGCAGGCTTCCTTTAGTGACTGACCTGTTGAAAGTACGTTTTTTTTATATATATTCTAGTCAATGCTTAATATTTTTTTTTGCAGATATAATTCAAAATGTAACAAAATGGTTGGATTTAACTTGAACCTTGAGCCCGATTTTAAATTTTTCTTTGTATTAGTTAAATAGATATAGTTCTAACTCTTTAGTTAAATATTTTAATTTTTACATGTCCAGAATTCCCCTGGAGACCTGCAGTACCTGATCCTGGAGCCCAATTTCAAATTTATCTTCAAATTGGTCAATACTATCCATAAAGTAGCAACTTTTGTTAAATAAGTTATGCTCTAACTTTAAAAGTGAAAATTTTTAGTTTTTACCTATCCAGGATCCACCTGGAGGCCTGCAGTACCTGAAGCTGGAGCCCGATTTCAGATTTTTCTTTAAATGAGTTAATACTATCCATAAAGTAGCAACTTTTGCTAAAGAAGTTATGCTCTAACTTAAAAAGTACAAATTTTTAGTTTTTACCTGTCCAGGATCCACCTGGAGGCCTGCAGTACCTGAACCTGGAGCCCGATTTCAAATTTATCTTCAAATGAGTTAATACTATCCATAAAGTAGCAACTTTTGCTAAATAAGTTTTGTTCCAAATATAAAAGTAAAATTTTTTTGTTTTTACCTGTCCAGGATCCACCTGGAGGCCTGCAGTACCTGATCCTGGAGCCCGATTTCAAATTTTTCTTCAAATTAGTTCATACCATCCATAAAGTAGCAACTTTTGTTAAATAAGTTTTGTTCTAACTTCAAAAGTAAAAAATTTCAGTTTTTACCTGTCCAGAATTTACCTGGAGGCCCGCAGTACCTGAACCTGGAGCCCGATTTCAAATTTTTCTTCTAATATGTTAATACCATCCATAAAGTAGCAACTTTTGTAAAATAAGTTTTGTTCTAACTATAAAATTAAAAATTTTCAGTTTTTACCTGTCCAGAATTCACCTGGAGGCCTGCAGGACCTGAACCTGGAGGCTGATTTTGATTTTTTCTTCCTATATGCTCATAACATCCCAAAAGATGCATATTTGGTTTAATAAGTTGATCTCTAACTCTTCAAACAAAATTTTTTTTTCATTTATACCTGTCCAGAAGTGACCTTCCAGCCTGCAGCACCTGAACCTGGAGACCTATCAAAATTTTTTTTAAATATAAGGAAAATACACCCAAAAACTAAACTTTTCCCCCAAATAACCTATCCTATAACTCCTAAGACAAAGCCTATAATCCCTGTTTACGCAAAAGTGTCAGATGTGCCCCCCCCCTTAGTGACCCAGCCCAAAAGATTTCACCCAATTATCTCTAAAACTAAGGGAGTAGCACCCAAAATAAAATTGCTGGTATGTCGTGGCACGAGTCACCACATTTCCCCCCCCCCCCCTTTTAAGTTTTTTCTCTGAAATACATAGAGCATTTAAGATAGGATGGGATGAGGGTAGGTGAAACTCTTTCAGGGAGATATGGGACATAGGACTAGAATTAGATATTACCCCAAAGTTTTACACTCATTCGTTAGCTTTTTATACTTTGGGTACTTATATTAAATGTTATCAGGTTAGTTCAAATTATTTGTGTCCAAACTTTTAACCGAAAAGTTACTAATATGAAATTCCAATTAGAATTGAATCCTTGTAACTTTAAGTTAGTTATTATGTGTAATTTAAAAAAAAAAAATTAATACATTTTTTGTTAAATCGCATAAGTTTAAACTTAAAAGAAATTTCCAGCATTTGAATGTTTTAAATAAAAAAGTTAATTATTTTTAAATAATTTTCTTTTGATCAAAAAGTATGAATTGTCAAAAGGAAATAGAACGGCAAGGTAATTATCTATAATACAAAGTAGAACGATGTCTGTCTGTTTGTTTGTTTGTAGCGAAGGATCTCCCTAACCGCCCCTTAAAATGAAAAATACACCAAAAAAAAAATTTTTTTTTTTTTTAAACTAAAATTAAAATAGTGGGGTCGACTACACCCCCCCTAGATATACCACACTTTTCTGGGATCTTGCAAGATCAAGTATCAACTGTGGGGAATACCAAAGGATGACTCCATGCAAAATTTGAGCCGGCTCCGGCCAAAACCGGCCGGGATTTTTATAAAAAAACCGTTTTTTTCCGGTTTTTAGGGGGTATCCCCCCCGGGCCCCCCCCCCCAAAAAAAATTATTTAAATTTTCTTTAAAATTTAAAGCACGAAAAATTAGTTTTTTAAAACCTCTTGGGGCAAAGCCGCTATAGGCTAGGGGCGAAGCCACTAGTATTTAATAAGTTTATAAGCATATGAATGCAATATTCATTATTTTCATACTTTTATTATTTTTTGAAAGGTTCATTAATTCTAATTGATTTGAGTTATTCTTTTTATAATGCTAATGAATTCTCAGAAAATAAGAAGGGAGAGAGGGGAGAAAGGGATGTTTTTTACACTAGTACCCAAAGTTTTCTTATAGCCTCTCTTCTTTAAAAGTTTTCGTATAGCTTCAAAATTAAAGGACTTTTATTGAATTTTGATTTGTTGGTTCATTAAGCTAAGTGACCAAGCGTTTCAACAACTAATCTACAGAAGTGTGATTTTGAGAATAATAAATGGGGATTTACATCAATTTATCGGTCATTGTCTTATCCCTTTAGATCCCTGGAAAATTAGTTTATTTCTAAAAGCGAAGCTTTTCTATCATTAGGGTCGGTCTGTCCGTACGGCTGTCCGTCCGAGACGGATAGCTTTTTTCGTTAATTTAGACATGCTAGAATTATTCTATTGATTTCAAACCTTGCATGGTGATTCCTGTGGTAGTTAGGTACGATTTAGAAAGCGTAGCAACTTTGAAATCATTACCAGAAGGTCCGTACGTCCATTTTAAACATGATTGTTGGTTTTTACTTTTTTAACAACAAATTTTTATGTTATCTAATTATCCGATTGTTCTGATTTTTGGTAAACTGATTCCTTGGACAACAAAGTACAATATTATAAGCAAAGCAACTCTTTAATCAAGTCCTAAAAATGTAAGAATGTCCATAAACATTATCGTGTATCAAGAAGTTTTTCAAAAAATTTACTCACAATTTTGCTTTTATTCAGTTCTGACACTATACAAGAGTTAATGTACGTTTGTCTTACCGTTTCAGAGCTTCGCTTTTATGGATGTTGTCATCCTTGTTGTAAATATATTCTCAGTGTACAAAACAAGTTTTAAAAATGTAAAAGCAAATAACTTTGTGATGTTACTGAATATCAGCTTGGAAATAATGGTTAAAGTTTGTTTCTAAAGACCTCGTACAACCATTAAACTAGATTATATCATTTGTCTTACAGAGGTGACCCTCATTTTGGGTTCACTGCAATTTAACAACTAGACCTTAAATTAACAAATCACTCTTTTACGAAAAATAAAATCATTTACCATATTTCAGAAAATTCTTTTGACTTTGTGTTTTAGAAAGCGTATTAAGTAATTGACAATTTCAAGATTATAATCCAATCTGAAAATTTATTTTATGTCTTAAACCACAAATACGTTTGTACATAACATTTTTGGTAAGGTCCATTTTTTTAATGAAAACTAATGCTTCAAAAGGCTGTGTTAATTGTTTTTTTTTTAAAACATTGCATTGTTGTTTTTAGAGAAGTAAAACAAAATATTTAATTTAAAAATCTTTTTAGAATTTACATCCTTCCCCCGAAGGGTTACAAACTTTGAATTGAAATGCTGATAAAAAATGAAATAATGATTATAAGTTTGTCCAAACTTAGATAACTTTTCTACTAGGGATGACAATCCGTCAAATGTTTGGACCAGATTCGGATTCCTACAAGAATCCGTTAAAAAAAAAGCAGATTACTGCGGAATCCGGATTCTTATTTTTGACGGATTCGGATTCCTGATTCTAGCAATATTTTTAAGGCTTTTTTTAAATTAAAAATTTAAGTGCTACATATGTCCTATAAATTAATGTTCTTGGTGTTCTCTATAATTCACTTCTGAGAATAGAACCAAATTTTAAAAGATATTATAAATAATGATGATAATCTTTTCCTTCAAAAAGGCGGAGTTGAAAGAAAAAACTCAAGACGCTATTTTTAGCCTATCAATTAAGAATCCGAATCCGCTATTAAAAAACGGATTCCGGATTCGGATTCAAAAATTGGCTAATAAATTGGGCGGATCCCGGATTCGGATACGGATTGCCAACCCTATTTTCTACATTAGAAAATGTTTAAGAGACTGCAAAGTTTTTGGCATTATATTAATATGTGGTATAGGTTGTGGTTTTACTTTTAAAATTTAGTTTTGTGTCATTTATACATTATTAATTTTCCTTATCAGTGCATTTTTCGTTTATTGGTTCTAATTTGTTGTTCTAACTCTGATTTTCTCACTAGAAAAATACACCATGAAACAACATAAATTTTCTGGAAGAAAATGTTGGATGATAACTCAATCTAGAATGTATTAATACCTAATTGACGAGCTGCAATTAAACGAATAAAACAAGCATGCATTTTTTACTCATAAAAGCATTTTATACCTAGTAAATTTTATATATATTTTTTTTTTCAATGTAGCCTCCTATTCCCTGGATGTTAAATATTTTTTTTTATAAGATGGTTCTTCATAGTCCTCCTTCCTTGAGATTTTCTAAATAATCACATCTACCCTTTAAAAATTTTATCAAATACTTTGGTAAGTTAAAATAACAAAAATCATATCCATAAACAGATAGGTAATATTTTAATACTCAGCCTAAAAAAATACCTAAAAATTATAATTCGGGATGCTAAAACCCTCCGGGGCTACCCAGTACCCCATACAACCTAACCTTAAGTAATGATCAAACGGAGAAAAATAACCTCTTTCCCTCCCTTGTTGTTAATCTATTTCCAAAAAGAAAGGAGGGTTTCTGTGCTTGACAAGGCAATTTGAGGGAAATTTCTAAATTAGCGATTCAATTGCTTTTCTAACTTATTATTTCAGGGTGCTATCCGAGCCATAAGAAAGCTGAAATATTTGGTTGCCAAGAGGAAATTCAAAGAAGCTTTGAAACCATATGATATCAAGGTAACTAATGTTTTTTTCCCGTATCGCTTCGTAACCGATTAATATCCGATGGATAAGAACCGGTTTTCAGCCTTACTGAAAAATTATGGCGTATCATCGTAGGTACTATATCCAGTTTTCTACGAATATACATTATACAAATGCACAATCATAACATTAAAACCATTTTTATAGCTCGTGCTTGGTATCTTAGGGCTAAAAATAGTTTTAACCTTATAATTGTACATTTTATATTCGCGGAAAGCTGTTTATAATACGATGCGAGAAATAATTATTTTATTCTCCCACTAATGAAATTTCAAAATTCATCCTTTTGAGAAAAAAAAAACTACAATTCTATTATGAAAAGATAACAGTTAACTGATATGCAGTAGAAATATCTTTGTTTTTAACGAACTGTAATACCGCTAGACGAATTCTTACAGTTTTAGAATTGTTTAAATGAGCCTAATAAATCTCGGACACTACGGACGTTCGCCTTTTTTTATGTCCGTCCATTTGGACGTTTGTCCGTCCAAGTAAGTTATTAAAAACTAAAGCCTAAATCAATCTATGACACTTGGTTTGTATGTCTTTATACAGAAGGGCAGTAGTCTTTTTTTTTCCTGTTCAAAAGGCATCAGTTTTCATGAACACCAATCTTGTTTTCTTTATTTTTCCTCTAATACCTACTTAAGTTGGACATATTATGTCATTTTCAATCTTTGTCAATGTTATCATATCTTTATATAGATTAGGGATGGCAATCCGCCGAAGTTTTAGGTCGGATTCGGATTCTTACAAATCCTCCAAATTCTTGTTATTTTTGCGGATTAGTATATACCGAAATAGTACCCACCCCCTTATAAAACCAAAAATTTAAATTCCTTCAAACACAGGCATGTTGCATATCAAAATGACCGCATTGAAATGCTGATTACAAATCTGAAAACCGTTTTAAAAAGTATTGCTCCTAGTTCGAATAAGATCTCATTAAGTACCTAAAACAGCTGATTTAGTCAAAAATTGTTCATTTTAGTAGGTTATTTGAAAATCATTTCAGACTGAATCAATATTTTTCAAAACGATTTTCAGATCTGTAATCAGCATTTCAATGCGGTCATTTCGATATGTAACATGCCTGTGTTTGAAGGAATTTCAATTTTTGGTTTTATAAGGGGGCGGGCACATTTTATCCCCCCCGCGCGCCCGTTGTTTTTTAATTAAAAAACCTCTTTTAAGTATTAAAGGGTTTTATATTGGCCCAGTAACCCTTGCCAATGTCTACTAATGTGAAATTCCAAAATCGACCCACCCTACTACATATGTCCTAAAAATTAATGTTTTTGGTGTTCCCTATAATTCACTTCCGAGAATCGAACTAGATTTTAAAAGATATTATACATAATGATGATAATGAGAAGTAGGATCATGGAAAGAAAACAAAGTCATTCCTTAATTAGGACAGAAGTCACCTTCCTAGGAAGGACATAAGTAGCTTCCCTTATGTGAGAATTTGTTAGATGAAGGGCATAACTTGCCTCCCTTATCAAAGATTTTGCAAGATGGAGGACATAAGTAGCCTCCCTTCACCACACAAAACCTAGCTTTTTGGTCCTTCACATAGCAAAATCTTGCATAAAATAGTTTATCTGTCCTTCACATAGCAAATTCTTGCAAAACATAGCATTTATGTCCTTCACATAGCAAATTCTTGCAAAACATAGCAAATTCTTGCAAAACATAGCATTTATGTCCTTCACATAGCAAATTCTTGCAAAACATAGCATTTATGTCTTTCACATAGCAAATTCTTGCAAAACATAGCATTTATGCCCTTCACATAGCAAATTCTTGCAAAACATAGCAAATTCTTGCAAAATATAGCAAATTCTTGCAAAACATAGCATTTCTGTCCTTCACATAGCAAATTCTTGCAAAACATAGCAAATTCTTGGTAAACTTAGCATTTCTGTCCTTAACATAGCATTTTGGTCCTTCACATTGCAAAATCTCACAAAACATAGGTTTTTCTGACCTTTTTCTAACAGGAGATCAGAACTAAATCAGAACACACATAACACACATAACAAGAGTTTTTACATAATACATTAAGATTATCAATTATGCATTTAACCCATTAATGACAATAGGGTCTTAAACGACGCACAAATTCAAACCTATACTATCACTCTATTTTTTTATGCTGTCCTTTTTAAATGTTTGTAAGTAACTGAATAGAGCTTCAAGTTTTGTCCTCTACATTGCTTGGCCTCTCACTTCATTCGATGACCAGATGAAATCATATTTTCATGGCAGAAGTGGAAAAAATAGGAAAAAATTTCCACACCAGGCCTAACTTTTTTCTTTTAAAGAATTAAAACATACTTATTTATAATTAATTATAGCATTTGTCATATATTTTTAGTTTCTGCTAAGTTTTCTTTAATTTTAGTTAGTTTACATACTTTTTTTTGATAAATTGTTGTGCGTCGTATTCGACGCATTCGGACTAATCATTTTAGCCATTGCGTCCTTTTTGACCTTATAGGACTAATCATTTTAGGATTTTACTGTATAATCTCCTATAATCTACTAGTTGCTACGCCCCTAACCTCTAGGACGTGTGGGGGATGTCAGGAAAATAGCTTAAAACCATCCCAAGGTATTTATAAAGCTTCCCTGATAGTAAAACCAATTCAGACCTTCAATTTCTGTAATCTTTGGCTTGAGCCAAAAAACCTTACTACTTTATAGTATGGAATACAATACAAGCAGCGGCTACGCCCCTAGAGGCATCTAGGGCCCCTTAGATTGCAGGGGGAGTCAAATCCCCTCTTTCAATTACAATTTTTTCAAGAAAAAGTTTTTTTTTTAATTTTTATTTTTTTTTTATTTTCTAGGGATGATTTCTCTTAAGGGATGGTGGTGGTACCCTCCTTCAAAATAGTTATAAACCTTACCAGGACCTAGTAGAAGCTACCATGTAACGGAGCACCATATAGGTTCAGTGGTTAGCAAGGTCCTTTGGTACACACACAAAGACATACAATAACATGTTACTTTATTTTAAGGATATAAAAGTAGTAGCGCAGATAATCTACAACTAGGGTCTGTCTGTACGTCCACCTGTCTGTATTTCCATAATTGCATCCAAATAAATAATAGCTACCTTACAACTAGGGAATGTATGTATGTCTGTCTATATATCCAAAATTACAGCCAATTAAAGACTGTAAATATGTTTATACTTCCGTAATTTTTATTGCAGCCTAGCTGTTAATATATTCATAAAAATAGCGCAAATACTCTACAATTATGGTCTGTGTGTCCGTCTGTATATATATAATTGCATCCAAATAATTAACAACTACGCTACAACTAAGAAATGTATTGGTTAGGGATCTAAAATAGTAAGTCAATGGCCGATAAATTGATGTACTTACTCAGGGATATTATACCATAAAATCTTTCTGTAGATTACATTTAGTGGTTGAAACATTTGGAACCAACCAATCAAAATACAAATACAAGTCCCCACAGTTGGTAAGACAACAAATAAGAAAAAGTTATTATAAAACTTTAAGGATTAACAGGGGCTGGGGGGGGGGGGGGTTGAGGGGTTGTCATGTATTGGGTTGTTCAATATAATTGTCGACAAAATCATATTTCTTTGCTAAACAGTGTAATAAAGTGAAAGGGTATCTATCTGTGTATCTGCTTAACTGATATGCTTCTTTTTTTACTATGTAGCTTCTCATAGGTCCTAGGAAGGTTTACAACTATTTTTGGGGAGGTTACCTCCACCCTCCAAAGAGAAATCGCCCCTTGAAAAAGACCCCCCAACACAAGAAAAAATAGAATTAACTTAATGAAATTAATTCTTTTTAAATAAAAAATATTGTTGTTGAATTCAATGACCTCTCCCCATCTCAAGTGCTCCTAAAGGCCTCTAGGGGCGTAGCCACTAGTACTAAATAATTATATTTTGAATTGTTTCATACAGACGAATGGATGTACAGACCGACACTGATTGTAGAGTATCTGTGTTATGTATCCTTTTAATAAAGTAACAGGATATACTTTCTACATGTGTCTGTGTGTTGTGTACCAAGGGATCTCACTAACCACTGAACCGATATGGTTCTCCTTTACATGGTAGCTTCTCATAGAACTTGGTAAGGTTTATAAATATTTTGGGGGAGAGTACCACCACCCTCCAAAGAGAAATCGCCACTTAAAAAAGACCCCCAACACAAGAAAAAATAGAATGAACTTAATGAAATTAATTCTTTTTAAATCTAAAATAAAAAATATTGTTGTAGAATTCAATGACCTCTCCCCATCCCAAGTGCCCCTAAAGGCCTCTAGGGGCGTAGCCACTAGTACCAAATAATTATATTCTGAATTGTTTTATACAGACGAATGGACGTACAGACAGACACTGATTCTAGAGTATCTGTGTTATGTATCCTTTTAATAAAGTAACAGGATCTAAATACACTCTACATACATGTGTCTGTGTAACCACTGAACCGATATGGTTCTCCTTTACATTTTAGCTTCTCATAGGACCTGGTAAGGTTTATAACTATTTTGGGGGAGAGTACCACAACCGCTCTAGGAGAAATCACCCCTAGAAAATAATAAACCCCTCTCATTATTTTTTAAAAATTTTTCTTTAAAAACTGTAATTGAAAGAGGGGGTTTGACTCCCCCCAAACCCAAGGGTCCCTGGATGCCTCTAGGGGCGAAGCCGCTGCTAGTATAGTGTTCCATACTATAAAGTAGTAAGGTTTTTGTCTGAAGCTAAAGATTATAGAAATTTCGGGTCTGAATTGGTTTTACTTATCAGGAAAGCTTTATAAATATCTTGGGATGGTTTTATGCTATTTTTCTGACATTCCCCACCCACCCTAGAGGTTAGGGGCGAAGCAACTAATAGATTATACAGTAAAAGCCTAAGATGATTAGTCCGATATGGTACATAATAGACGCATGGGAAAAATGATTAGTCCGAATGCGTCGGAAACGACGCAAAAAAAAACTTCTTTGGTATGCCACAAATCAAAAAACCTAAAAATACAAATGTCTTACAATCCCTTAAGGAAGCTGTGTTTAAAATTTCAAGTGATTCTGACGACAGGGGGGAAGTTCGGCACTAATGGGTTAACTCTGCATAAATTATGATAATTTATTATTATTACCCCCCCCCCCCCCCCCATTTAAAATTTACCCCTGCATAAATTATGATAATTTATGCTGAGTTAAATGTACTGTTTGAACTTCTATCTAACAGGATATGAGAACTTAATCAGAACACACAAAAGAGGCCAACTATGGTGCCATGTAGGAAAAGTGGCATTGCATTCTTGGGCCTAAAAGGCGTCATAGCTGGCCCCTTTTCAGTCCATCATATGACATGGGAAGGAGGTTGAGGAGCATTTTATGCAGTCTAAATACCCAAGAATGCAATGCCACTTTTCCTACATGGCACCACCTCCCATGTCATATGATGGACACAAAAGAGGCCAGCTATGACGCCTTTTAGGAAAAGTGGCATAGCATAGTGGAATTTAGGCTGCATAAAATGCTCCTCAACCTCCTTCCCATGTCATATGATGGACTGAAAAGGGGCCAATTGAATAATTATTAATTTGAGTGTACTATGTAAACACTCTTGTTATGTGTGTTCTGATTAAGTTCTCATATCCTGTTAGATAGAAGTTCAAACAGTACATTTAACTCAGCATAAATTATCATAATTTATGCAGGGGTAAATTTTAAATGGGGGGGGGGGAGGGGTAATAATAATAAATTATCATAATTTATGCAGAATTAAATGCATAATAGATAATCTTAATGTATTATGTAAAAACTCTTGTTATGTGTGTTCTGATTTAGTTCTGATCTCCTGTTAGAAAAAGGTCAGAAAAACCTATGTTTTGTGAGATTTTGCTATGTGAAGGACCAAAATGCTATGTTAAGGACAGAAATGCTAAGTTTTCCAAGAATTTGCTATGTTTTGCAAGAATTTGCTATGTGAAGGACAGAAATGCTATGTTTTGCAAGAATTTGCTATGTTTTGCAAGAATTTGCTATGTGAAGGGCATAAATGCTATGTTTTGCAAGAATTTGCTATGTGAAGGACATAAATGCTATGTTTTGCAAGAATTTGCTATGTGAAGGACATAAATGCTATGTTTTGCAAGAATTTGCTATGTTTTGCAAGAGTTTGCTATGTGAAGGACATAAATGCTATGTTTTGCAAGAATTTGCTATGTGAAGGACATAAATGCTATGTTTTGCAAGAATTTGCTATGTTTTGCAAGAATTTGCTATGTGAAGGACAGAAATGCTATGTTTTGTGAGTTTTTGCTATGTGAAGGACAGAAAAGCTAAGTTTTGCAACATGAAGCAGCCTTCCTAATGTAAGAATTTGTCAGACAAAGGACATAAGTCACCTCCCTTAAGTTAGATTTTGTTAGATGAAGGACATAAGTAGCCTTCCTTAGACCAATTTCCAGTGACTTCTGTCCTAATTAGGAATGACTTTGTTTTCTTTCCATGATCCGAGAAGTATTTTAAAAAAAACTCAAGGCGCCTTTAGCCTACAATTAAGAATCCGGATCCGCTATTAAAAAACGGATTTCGGATTCGGATTCCAAAACTGATCCTGATTCGGATTGCTAACCCTAATAAAAATTAACAATCTGAATCTGGTATTTGAATTGTGATTCGGGTTCTAGGGACAAAAATGAGGGCAACATTGGGCGGATTTCGGATTCGGATTGCCAGTCCTAGTTATCATATCTTCATAAAAATATATATTTAGAAGGAAACTAATCAAATAATCTTATAATCCAATTACACACTTTCTATGCTCACAAAATTGGTTTTCATAGTACACAAACATTTTTTAGAAGCGCAGCATATATATATCTAGGGTATGTCAGTCTGTCTGTTGGTAGTAAAGAATTCTGCCAGACTTAATCTGTATTAACATTTTTCAAAACATACTATCTCATTCATTGACTTAAAAAAATAAATCTTGTTTGTCCATCTTTTCCATCAATATTTTCAATCTAGAATGTTTATTTTGTTTATTATAATTGGGGATGTACTGTAATTTATCTTTCATTGTTTATTCCATTAAGATACCTTTCAATCTCATACAACGACCTAAATACAAATTTAAATTCGATGATTTCACGTTTATAAAGCCTATTGTTTAAATAAACATAATATTCAGTGAATATATCCTTACATTTCCTACAAACTATTGTATTTTACTAACTTTTAAGTCTTGTTACTTTTTGTTGCTGTTCTAATAATGGTTGGAATTAACCTTATCAAGATGCTTTGTTACTCACAGCCAGAAAGACGTCCTATTATTTTTATACAAGGATAGCTTTGTTTCTTACCCTTAGTTATATTTGTTGCTGTTATAATGGATATAAGGGGGGGGGGGGAAGTTTGTACACTTATAGGAAATGAAATTCAGTACCAAAGTTTAGGAGGGTCGTATGGGCTTGTTTTTAAAGTTATCAACCTAATTCTTTTTGTAGGCTCTCTTATATGACTTGATATACACGGAAAACTTTGAAAATTGAACTTCGGTACTTTCCTTCTAGGGGCTTGTGGAGCAAAAGACCCCCAAAACACTAAAAATATGAGTTCTGACCTTATTTTTAAAGATATCGACCTGATTTTTCTTTATAATACTTTTTTAACATACCCGAATCAACGAACCATTACAGATCATTTTGGGACTTTCCTTCTAGGGGCTTGTGGAGCAAGAGACCCCCAAAACACAAAAATATGAGTACTGGGCTTATTTTTGAAGATATTAACCTGATTTTTTTTATAATACTTTTTTAACATAACCGAATTAACGAACCATTACAGATTTCATTTTGGGACTTTCCTTCTAGGGGCTTGTGGAGCAAGAGACCCCAAAAACACAAAAATATGAGTACTGGGCTTATTTTTGAAGATATTAACCTGCTTTTTATACATAAAAATAATATTTAAACATAACCGAATCTACGAACCATTACAGATTTCATTTTGGGACTTTCCTTCTAGGGGCTTGTGGAGCAAGAGACCCCCAAAAATCATAAAAATATGAGTTGTGGGCTTCTTTTTTAAGATATCAACCTGATTTTTTATATAAAAATACTATTTTAACATAACCGAATCTACGAACCATTACAGATTTCATTTTGGGACTTTCCTTCTACGGGCTTGTGGAGCAAAAGACTCCAAAAACACTAAAAATATGAGTTCTGAGCTTATTTTTTAAAATATCAACCTGATTTTTAAGAAATAATACTGTTTTAACATAACCAAAATAAGAAAACATTAGAGATTTCATGTTGGGACTTTCCTTCTAGGGGCTAGTGGAGCAAAGATTCCAAAACCACTAAAAATATGAGTTCTGAGCTTATTTTTAAAGATATCAACCTGATCTTTTTAAAATAATACTTTTTTAACATAACCGAACTAAGAAGCCATTAAGGATTTCATGTTGGGACTTTCCTTCTAGGGGCTTGTGGAGCAAAAGACCCCCAAAACACTAAAAATATGAGTTCTGAGCTTATTTTTTAAGATAACCTGAGAACTCAATTTATTTTGTTTTGGAGGTGTTTTACCCTACTTTCCCCTAAAAGGAAAGTGCCAAAATGAAATTATTAGTGGCTACCTAGTTCAAACATGTGAAAAAAGTTTTCATGAAAAAAATGAGCTCAATATCTCTAAAAATATTTTTTGGGGGTCTTTTCCCCACTAGCTTCTAGAAGGAAAGTCCCAAAATGAAATCTGTAATGGTTTCTTAGTTCGGTTATGTTAAAAAAAAGTGTTCCTAAAAAAATCAGGTTGATATATTTAAAAATAAGGTCAGAACTCATATTTTTAGTGTTTTTGGGGTCTTTTGCTCCACAAACCCATAGAAGAAAAGTCCCAAAATGAAAATTGTAATGGTTCGTAGATTCGGTTATGTTAAAATAGTATTTTTTTATTATATAAAAAAATAAGGTTGATATCTTAAAAGAGAAGCCCACAACTCATATTTTTATGATTTTTGGGGGTCTCTTGCTCCACAAGCCCCTAGAAGGAAAGTCCCAAAATGAAATCTGTAATGGTTCGTAGATTCGGTTATGTTTAAATATTTTTATATAAAAAAATGCAGGTTGATATCTTCAAAAATAAGCCCAGTACTCATATTTTTGTGTTTTGGGGGTCTCTTGCTCCAAAAGCCCTTAAGAGGAAAGTCCCAAAATGAAATCTGTAATGGTTCGTTAATTCGGTTAAGTTAAAAAAGTATTATAAAAAAATCAGGTCGATATCTTCAAAAATAAGCCCAGTACTCATATTTTTGTGTTTTGGGGGTCTCTTGCTCCACAAGCCCCTAGAAGGAAAGTCCCAAAATGAAATCTGTAATGGTTCGTTGATTCGGGTATGTTAAAAAAGTATTATAAAGAAAAAATCAGGTCGATATCTTAAAAAATAAGGTCAGAACTCATATTTTTAGTGTTTTGGGGGGTCTTTTGCTCCACAAGCCCCTAGAAGGAAAGTACCGAAGTTCAATTTTCAAAGTTTTCCGTGTATATCAAGTCATATAAGAGAGCCTACAAAAAGAATTAGGTTGATAACTTTAAAAACAAGCCCATACGACCCTCCCAAACTTTGGTACTGAATTTCATTTCCTATAAGTGTACAAACTTCCCCCCCCCCCCCCCCTCTTACTCTTGTTTATGTAGTATGTATTTACGCTTTGATTTTCATGTACAGTATAGCCTGAGGTAATACAGAGCCACGTAATAGTTATTTCTCGCATCGTATTATAAACAGCTTTTCGCGGAGATAGAATGTACGAAGGCACCGGCTAAAAAAACTGGTTTTAATCTTATGATTGTACATTTTTATATTCGTAGAAAGCTGGATATAATTCGATGCTAGACATAGTTTTTTCGTATGGATGAGAACCGGTTCCTATCCACCAGATTCGAATTAATACGAGAAAATGTTTTCTTTTCAATCTATGTTAAAATCAGCAGTTTACTAAAAAAAATTACGGTCGCTAGATTGAGATTGTTATATTCTTTTGGATTTTTGATTTTGGATTCTTGTGAGGGTGTTTCTGCCCTCCCCATAAAAAAATATAAGTCTTCCCAGGACGAGAAGCTACACTCTAAAGGAAAACCATATCGGTTCAAAGCGCCAAATTTCAGCCAATCACAGCGCGGCATTTCGTAAAATGTTGTGCTCTCATTGGAGGAAAGTTGGCTCACCCCGATTTGGCGCACCATTGAAATAATTTAAATATCCAGCTCAGATTGAAAATAATTATGAGGGGGGGTTAGGTTTTTTTCCTATCTCTAGCCTCTGTGAGGTTTATACTCACTGGGCCCTAACTCTGCTATCAATATAACTTAACCTTATCTGACCTGAAGTAATAAAAAAAATATACCCCATTAACCCTATTTTTAATTTAACTCAGCAATGTTTAACAAGGTAGTTTGTGTAAAAACAAGTTGCACCAAAGGGAATTTATCAATTTTAAACTTATCAAGGTCCAAAGAAACGTTTATATGTTTATTGTAATCTTTCTTTTGTTGTCTGAAATCCAATTTCAAATAATTTCCAAGTTAAGAAATCGTTTTACAACTTTTCTAGACGTTGGTGAACCCCTGAGAGAATTGAGAAAACATGATACTTAATATCGATTTGTCTGTGGCAAATTTTAAAACTTTTACACTCAATAAATAACAAAGGAGGACCATTATGTTAACAAAATTAAATGACTTTAAGCTATTTATTTTACTTAATCTTGCAGTTGTATGACAAAGGGGGTAGTACAGGGGTGTATCCAGCCCCCCGACAAAATTAAGGAGTTAGGATACACCCATGAGGTCTTACTTAAAAACACCCCTCTACCTATACCTCCTTTGCAGGGGTTTACGCCCGCCCGAAATAGCCAAGTGGGTTTTTAAGGGGGGGGGGGGGGGTGCGAAAATGTGCCAATGTAAAAAAAGTTTTGACGTTTAACTTATTTTTGTCCATTTGTCTAGATTTGTCTTTATGAATAAATCACTCAATATGCTATCCTTAAAAATGTACATACACACAGACACAGTTGACTTGAAGAATAGCGTTGCAACTAAAAAAATGTCAGAATCTAACTTCTGAAACAAAATATTGAAATTGAATTTTGCTCAGGACTTGAATTTTCGTGAGTTAACATTATTACTTTACATTTTTCAATTTGTTTAAAAGTTAGGTCAGGTTTGTCCAGCCAGGGAATGGATGGATATCATGGAAAATTTTCTTCTGTGTTTGGCAAGGGATAAATAAATGGATTATGAAAAAGATTTTAAAACAAACAACAAATGTCTTTTAAAATCTTTCAATAGTTCTGTATTGCTAGAGGCACTTTATTTATGCTTTAACTCTTAAAAGTCTGACACCTTTCCTCACCTCAATCGGTCAGATAAAAGAGGGGGGGAGGGGAGGACGTTAAACCCCCCGCTCCTCTCGACCGAGTATGGCTTCGAAACCGATTAATATATGCTGGATTAGAACTTATCGCATCCATACTAAAAACTTTAGTATTGCATCGTATTACAAACAATTTTCCACGAATATGTACGCTGAGAAAACTGGTTTTAATCTTAAAATTCTTGTTTTTTATATCCGCGGAAAGCTGACTATAATACGATGCAATAGATAGCTATTATTAGTTCAACAAAATTTCCCATCTATTGAAATATGCAATTGTTCATAGGTATATTGCTGTTTGTAATCAGATTTCTAAAATTCTAGTTTCTACTCGTCTTTACGTAAAGGGTTTACACATTTTCACACTACACAAATATTAGTTCAAACATTGAATGCATTTTATTTCTGTTCTATTTTACAGAAAGAAAAATAGAGAAATCTTATTTCCTATCAGTGGCTATCTTATTACATCCTCTTCCAAAATGTTTGCATACTTTAATGCGAGAAATTTAAAACTGTATAAAACTCCGCCATTCAACTCCGCCATTCCATTATATAAAATCAACAGCAATTCTATGTGATAGCTGAATTTTATGAGCTCGGAAACCTCTGGACTGAACCCTCCCCGCAAAAAAAACTAAAATGCAGGGTGGCCACAATGTACGGATGTACGGAAATGTACGGATTTTTAAAAAAGTGCTAAAAAAATGTACGGATTGTACGGATTTTTCATTTTGGTGTACGGAATTTCCGAGCATGGTGTTATAATTAGTGTATTATCTTTAAAAATTAAGTAAAATGTATCATTTTTTGGGATCATGAAAAGAAAACGAAGTTTCCGGTTTCGTCGTTTTTTTCACAGTAGCCTTTCTCCTATTTCTAGCCCCTGTGGGGGGCTCTAGCCCTGCGGGGCATATTTTCTAACCCTGCGGGGCAATCATTGACATTTAATTAACCTAACCTAACCTAAAATAACCCTTCAAAAGCTGCTGTGAAAAAATACGATGAAACCGGCAACTTCGTTTTCTTTCCATGATCCATTTTTTGTTCTGTATCATTATAATATTTGTAAGTTACATTTAGATTTCACGGGAACCAGTTTGGACAAGAATGGTGTACCAGAAGTTGAATTATTCAAACTATTCAAGATTTGTCTTTGGAGTGAGAGGATAGGTTATTTGACAAAAAAAGTTTCCTTTTGGGATGTAGTTTTTCTATTTTTAAAAAATTTTTGGATTCGGCCTCCAGGTTCCGGTACTTCAGGCCTCCAGGTGGATTCTGGACAAGTAAAAAAAAAATTTCAAGTAAGAACAAAACTTATTTAACAAAAGTAGCTTCTTTATAGATGGTATTAACTAATTTGAAGAAAATTTTGAAATCGGGCTCCAGGTTCAGGTACTGCAGGCCTCCAGGTGGATCCTGGACAGGTAAAAATTGAAAATTTTTACTTTAAAAGTTATAACAAAACTTATTTAACAAAAGTAGCTTCTTTATAGATGGTATTGACTAATTTTAAAAAAAATTTGAAATCGGGCTCCAGGTTCAGGTGCTGCAGGCCTCCAGGTAGATCCTGGACAGGTAAAAATTGAATTTTTTTACTTTAAAAGTTAGAACAAAACTTATTTAACAAAAGTGTCTTCTTTATGGATGGTAGGAACTAATTTGAAGAAAATTTTGAAATCGGGCTCCAGGTCAAGGTACTGCAGGCCTCCAGATGGATCCTGGACAGGTAAAAACTGACATTTTTTTCTATTAAAGTTAGAACAAAACTTATTTAACAAAAGTTAATACTTTATGGATGGTATTAACTAATTTAAAGAAAATTTTGAAATTGGGCTCCAGGTTCAGGTACTGCAGGCATCCAGGTAGATCCTGGACGGGTAAAAATTGAAAATTTTTACTTTAAAAGTTAGAACAAAACTTATTAAACAAAAGTAGCTTCTTTATAGATGGTATTATCTAATTTAAAGAAAATTTTGAAATCGGGCTCCAGGTTCAGGTTCTGCAGGCCTCCAGGTAAATCCAGGACAGGTAAAAATTGAATTTTTTACTTTAAAAGTTAGAACAAAACTTATTTAACAAAAGTGGTTTCTTTATAGATGGTATTAACTAATTTGAAGAAAATCTTAAAATCGGGCCCCAGGTCAAGGTACTGGTAGGATCAAGGTAGGATCAAGGAACAGGTAAAAACGGAAATTATTTACTATTTAAGTTAGGAAAAATATTATTTAACAAAAGTTGTTACTTTTTAGCTAGTATTACCTAATTTGAAGAAAAAGACGATATCAAGTTTTGTTCTAACTTTATTAGGAAAAATTTTCAGTTTTTATCTGTCCAGGATCCACCTGGAGGCCTGCAGTACCTGAACCTGAAGCCCGATTTTAAAATTTTCTTCAAATTAGTTCCTACCATCCATAAAGTATCAACTTTTGTTAAATAAGTTTTGTTCTAACTTTTAAAGTAAAAAAATTCAATTTTTACCTGTCCAGGATCCACCTGGAGGCCTGCAGTACCTGAACCTGGAGCCCAATTTCAAAATTTTCTTTAAATTAGTTAATACCATCTATGAAGTATCAACTTTTGGTTATTAAGTTTTGTTCTAACTCTAATAGAAAATTTTTTCAGTTTTTACCTGTCTGGGATCCACCTGGAGACCTGCAGTACCTGGACCTGGAGCCCTATTTCAAAATTTTCTCCAAATTTGTTCCTACCATCCATAAAGAAACAACTTTTGTTAAATAAGTTTTGTTCTGGAGGCCTGCAGTACCTGAACCTGGAGCCCGATTTCAAAATTTTCTTCAAATTAGTTAATACTATCTCTAAAGAAGCTACTTTAGTTAAATAAGTTTTGTTCTAACTTTTTAAGTAAAAAATTTCAATTTTTACCTGTCTAGGATCTACCTGGAGGCCTGCAGTACCTAAACCTGGAGCCCAATTTCAAAATTTTCTTTAGATTAGTTAATACCATTCATAAAGTATCAACTTTTGTTAAATAAGTTTTGTTCTAACTTTAATAGAAAAATTGATCTTGATCAGTACCTAGTATGAAACCGATTTTACTAAATAATATATTTACTACTGGTAGAAAAATGTATGGAAATGTACGGAAATGTACGGAAAAATGTACGGATTTTTTTTTTAGCATGCACGGAAATGTACGGATTTTTTTTAAAAACCTTGTGGCCACCCTGAAAATGAAAAGTGTAGGGACCCCTCCTCCCAGGGTTGTCATATTGGGCACTTTTTTTGATATTGGGCGGCCCAATTGCCCAAAAGGGTTTTGGGCACCCTTTTTGGGCAAATGTCGTAAAAAGGATATAAAATAGCCTAAAACCATACTGAGACTTATTATTAGAAATAAAATGGCCTAAACCCATCTGAGGACCTATAAAATCTCCACTAGAAAGGAAAACCCTAGCGGTTCAGCGGTTAGCAAAATCCTTTTCTAGATACAAAAAAAGCTTACTAATCTATATAATAGTTAATATCACCCAAAAAATACGCCCGCCCCACCCCCCCTCTTTTTTATCCACTCCCTTTGTTTCAACCCCCAAAACGGGGGATGCCTATTTCTGCCCAAAAGGACCGCACTCAGAAAATATATGGTAAACCTTGATTAACTCCACTGTATAAAATAGGCCCGCCCCCCCCCCTCCTTTTTCACACCCTCCCCTTTTTCTCTCCCCCCAAAAGGGGGGTGCCCAAAACTGCTCAAAAAGGACTTTATATTGGCCGGCCCAAATACGCCCGCCCAATACCGCCTGCCCAAAAGCGCCCGCCCAAAATGACAACCCTGCCTCCTCCCCAATTTCTCACGTACTCCTAGAGGCCTCAATTAGTGAAATAGAGGATACTTTCAAATATACACAATTTAGTTTAATCTGCGGGATTATGTTAGATCCTGGTATTCAAAATAGATTTGAGAAAATGTTGGATTTGTGTGGAAAATTGTACCAATATTGTTCTACATTTACACATCTTTCGCACAATCCAATTTTTTTCTGCGTCAAAATATTGCTACGCATGGTTTTCATGTTTTCAGAAAAAAGTAAATTCATTGTCATTAAATACACTGTTTGACGAATATATAAAAAACATGATTCAATTATTTATTGGTATATTTTACGGTTCTATAAACAAGAACCCCCCCCCCCCCCCTTGTTTTTAAACAAATTAAGATATAGGAGGGGGGGGGGGATTTTTTCTTAATGCCAAATCCCTTAGGGTGACTGTACCAAATCTACCCATAACACATCTAAAGTGAAACACAGAACTACCCGGCCCCCTCCTACCCCTTAATTTCTAAATTACTTGAAAATAAGTACGTGCGGTTTTTTGTGTTCGACTATGCATTTTTAGGGCAACCATCAGTTTTAAACAAAAAAAAATTTTTCAGGATGTGATAGAGAGCTACTCTGCCGGTCATTCTGACCTGATGACCAAGGTGAAGTCTGTCCAGAGCAGGCTAGATGTCATTCTCGGTAAACCTGGCTCCAAGGTAAAATTAAAACACAAACCAAGGCTCTACAGCCGCGACTAAGCCTCAAATTCAAACCCGCTTGGAAGCTTTGAAACTAGTTTGTTTTAAACGAGGGATTGCCATATTCAGGTTTAGACTAGGTTTAGTTCTAGCTGATTTTTTAGCTGAGTCTTCAGGCGGCTGTCGCGCGGCTGCCGAGCCCTGAAACAAACCTTTCTTAACGCAGGCAGACTAACATCCAAGGATCTTAAGGGATAGATTTGACAGTGAACGATAAATCTATGTACATTCCCCATGATAATAAACAAAAATAAACTATTATTAGATTAAATTGGTTGACACTATTAGTTTGGAACCAATCAATCAAAATTAAATCAAACAGAGGTACCCAACGTTTTTGAGCTAACTTTACAGTCCATATCTCCCTGCGATCACTGAAGTGGTATTTCAATTGAAGAAAAGAGAAATAATTCATCTTTATTTTACAGATTTACCAATTTACAGCAATTTTACAGATTTATATGCCAAATAATATCAACAATCGAAGCTTTGTTTACTTGATGATGTAGAATCGGTGCAATTTTATTTATTGGATTTGTAATTTATTTGTAGGCTAAAGACACGTATGAAAGTAAGCTTAGCCTGGCGTCCAGAATAGTGAACGTAGAACGACAGGTGGACACAATTGAGGAGAAGCTGCAGAACTTCCTGGACATGTACCTGGAGGACAGGAAGAAAATTCTGGCCATCGCAGTGTCTACGGAAACTCTGCTTGGAGCGGTTAGTCAAATTATCCTATTTTGTGTATTAGTTTGTTTTGTGTGTTTATTAGTTAGTGTAATTGGTAACGTTTTGTTGTCTAGGAGGTGTAGGGTTCGAGTCTGGAACACACCGCGTCATACTAGAGACGTTAAAAGTAGTACCGACTGCTGCTATGTTAGGCGCGTGACATCTAGAGTAAGAGGAGGTGGAGTACCTTGGCCCATAAACAGGCGTAAATCATTACCATGCACAGTTATAAATTCCAGACAAAGATCATGCAATCAAAGAGTTAGTTGTCTGCAGCCTACGACCTAAGCCAATAGTTTACCTAATACAAAGAAGAATAAGTATGGTTGACAATCCCCTACTTTGAAAATTATTTTGTTATGTATTTTAAATTTACTCTCTTATATTAAGGGGGGGGGGGGAAGTTCTGACACATTTGCGTAAACGGTGAGTATAGGCTTTATCTTTGGACTGAGAGGATAGGTTATTAGGGATAAAATCATTCTTATATGATGAATTTCCCCCAGATTTAAGATTTTTTGGATAGGCCTCCAGGTTCCGGAGCTCCAGGCCTCCAGGTGGTCTATGGACAGGTAAAAAAATAAAAAATTTCTTATTTAAACAGTTAGAGGTAAGTTTATAAAACAACATAAGCTTTTTTTATATATTATTCATATATTTGAAGAAAAAATTACAATCGGCCTCCAGGTTCAGGTGCTGCAGGCCTCCAGGTGGCCTATTGACAGGTAAAAAATCAAAATTTCTTATTTGAACAGTTAGAGGTAAGTTTAAAAAACAACATAAGCTTCTTTATATATATTATTCATATATTTGAAGAAAAAATTACAATCGGCCTCCAGGTTCAGGTGCTGCAGGCCTCCAGGTGGCCTCTGGACAGGAAAAAAATCCAAATTTCGTATTTAAACAGTTAGAGGCAAGTTTATAAAACAACATAAGCTTCTTTTTATATATTATTCTTATATTTGAAGAAAAAATTACAATCAGCCTCCAGGTTCAGGTGCTGCAGGCCTCCAGGTGGCCTCTGGACAGGTAAAAATCAAAATTTCTTATTTGAACAGTTAGAGGTAAGTTTATAAAACAACATAACCTTCTTTTTATATATCATTTACATATTTTAAGAAAAAATTACAATCGGCCTCCAGGTTCAGGTGCCTCAGGCCTCCAGGTGGCCTCTGGACAGGTAAAAATCAAAATTTCTTATTTGAACAGTTAGAGGTAAGTTTATAAAACAACATAACCTTCTTTTTATATATCATTTACATATTTTAAGAAAAAATTACAATCGGCCTCCAGGTTCAGGTGCCTCAGGCCTCCAGGTGGCCTCTGGACAGGTAAAAATCTAAATTTCGTATTTGAACAGTTAGAGGTAAGTTTATAAAACAACATAAGCGTTTTTTATATACTATTTATATATTTGAAGAAAAAATTACAGTCGGCCTCAAGGTTTAGGTGCTGCAGGTCCAGGTGGCCTCTGGACAGGTAAAAAATCAACATTTCGTATTTAAACAGTTAGAGGTAAGTTTATAAAACAACATAAGCTTCTTTTAATATATTATTTATATATTAGAAGAAAAATTACAATCGGCCTCCAGGTTCAGGTGCTGCAGGCCTCCAGGTGGTCTCTGGACAGCTAAAAAAATTTTAAAAAATCATATTTGAACAGTTAGAGATCAAGTTTACTTAAAAAACAAAATGAGCTTATTTTTAGATGCTTTTAAGATATTAAAAGAAGCTTATGTTGTTTTATAAACTTACCTCTAACTGATTAAATAAGAAATTTGGATTTTTTACCTGTCCAGAGGCCACCTGGAGGCCTGCAGCACCTGAACCTGGAGGCCGATTGTAATTTTTTCTTCAAATATATGAATAATATAGTAAAAGAAGGTTACGTTGTTTTATAAACTTAACTCTAACTGTTCAAATAAGAAATTTTGATTTTTTACGTGTCCAGAGGCCACCTGGAGGCCTGCAGCACCTGAACCTGGAGGCTGATTGTAATTTTTTCTTCAAATATGTAGATAATATATTAACCCCTTACAGTCGGGCCCCTTGCCGCACCTTAATCAGTCGGGGGGGGGGGGCGTTCAACGCCCCCCCCCCCTTATTATCTCAGTTCCTATTAGAGCTAGAGGGCTAAAAAATTTTGTGCAAGTCCCCTGTGTTAGGATGAATTTGAGACCTTAAGTAAGTCAAGGTCAATTTTCGCTTCCTTCGCCCTTTTATTTAACAACCTTTGTTTTTAGGTCCTTTTTTACTTATAAATTTCAAACGGCTGTAATTTTTTTGTTTTTGAAGCTAGAATAAAATTTTTTTTGCAGAAAATGTTTATCTTTATGTAAATTTTATATTTGAAATATCAAAATATAATTTCAGCGGCCGCAGCTGTACTTGGCAGCTGCCAGCCGCCGCAGTCGGCGTTCGGCGGGAAAACGGCGGCGGATCTTAATGAAATTTTAATACATTATGTAGACATGTAAGATAAGCTTAAGTTTGAAATTTGAAGTCTCTAAGTCAAAAATTGCGGTCACAGGAGCCTTTTAAAGATTTCTGGAGACCTGGAGGATCAGGACCTGCAGGATCATACCTGAAACCTTAAATTGACTTGAACACCTGTATTTAATATGAGGATGTACTACTAGAGGATATTTTAGTATTTTAGTAAGATAAAATGCTTTGTTTAAGTCAAAAAAAATATTTTTGCTCTTTACCTGGATGACCCTGCCAGGTTTGCTGGCATCCTGTGCCCGCCAGGATGGAGATATTTAAAAAATTTCAACTCAGAGGCCTGCAGTATCTGAACCTGGAGGCCGATTGTAATTTTTTCTTCAAATATATGAATAATATATATAAAGAAGCTTATGTTTTTTTATAAACTTACCTCTAACTGTATAAATACGAAATTTGGATTTTTTACCTGTCAAGAGGCCACCTGGAGGCCTGCAGCACCTGAACCTGAAGGCCAATTGTAATTTTTTCTTCTAATATATAAATAATATATAAAAAGAAGTTCATGTTGTTTTATAAACTTACCTCTAACTGTTCAAATAAGAAATGTTGATTTAATTTTTACCTGTCCAGAGGCCACCTGGAGGCCTGCAGCACCTGAACCTGGAGGCCGACTGTAATTTTTTCTTCAAATATATGAATAATATATAAAAAGAAGCTTATGTTGTTTTATAAACTTACCTCTAACTGTTCAAATAAGAAATTTGGCTTTTTTACCTGTCCAGAGGTCACCTGGAGGCCTGCAGCACCTGAACCTGGAGGCCGATTGTAATTTTTTCTTCAAATATATGAATAATATATAAAAAGAAGCTCATGTTGTTTTATAAACTTACCTCTATCTGTTTAAATAAGAATTTTTTTATTTTTTTACCTGTCCATAGACCACCTGGAGGCCTGGAGCTCCGGAACCTGGAGGCCTATCCAAAAAATCTTAAATCTGGGGGAAATTCATCATATAAGAATGATTTTATCCCTAATAACCTATCCTCTCAGTCCAAAGATAAAGCCTATACTCACCGTTTACGCAAATGTGTCAGAACTTCCCCCCCCCCCTTAGGTATATGTAAAGTTTTATTACTTTTTATGCCCTGTGAATTTGGTTTGACTAAATACTTCTCCTTGAGTACGTTTTCTTAAGAATTAAGTGAAATGGGTATTTCACCAGCCTGTAATACAGTATTGATTAACTACTATTCACCAAAACCAGACGAGTGGAATTTACAAATACGTTGTCGCTCGTTTTCCTCAAATGAATGCAGCTTTTAGACCCATTGCTTATTTACAAATATACTTATTTTCCTTTTACAGACTTGAAAATTTTTATTTTCTTGTTTATATTGTCGTTTAAATTTTTTTGTATATCTTAAAAATGATCTTTTCTTATAGGGTGTTTTCTTTATTTATATTTGAATTGTCTGTTTGCCTATTAGAAAGGAATTTTTCTATGAATTTACATTTTTTATAATAGCTGACTGATAAGAATATATCCTGTAATACAAAGCAGTATTACTTACTATTTATGCCGCGCACCTAACATAGCAGCAGTAGGAACTATTTTTAACGTCTTTAGTTATGACGCAGCGTCGGCCCTAGATTCGAACCTATCACCTCCCCGGCGACGAGCAGATGCGCTACGTGTTGAGCCACGATCGCGGGTATCTTGGAGTGGTTTTAAGCTATTTTTTTTAACCTCCCCCCTAAAGGCTAGCGGCGAAGCTACTAGAATTATATACTATATATGGCAAGAATATAACAGTCACAGCTTTTCTACAACTACCTATTTTGTGATCCTGTACTATACTTTGCAAGTAATATAATTCATTATTAAAGCGAGAGGGGTGGGTTGGATCTACTAAGAGCTCTTGTACAACAGAATGTTCAGTACATTTTAAAAAGTATGTAGGTAATATTTTTAGGAAGCTATACATTTATGAATTTTTGGCTTTCTATTTTGTTTCTAAATGTTGTTTTACAGGATATCTAAAAAGACTAACCTTAAAGTTGTAAGATTTTTTTTGTCTGAAGCATAAGATTTCGAACTGATTTAGTTCTCGTTTTGGGGGAATCTTCGCATAGATCCCGAGTTGGCTTAATGCTATTCTTTAGATTTTTTCCTTGGGATGTTTTAGGCTATTTTTCTGCTCCTTTCTTACCTTTTTGAAGACAGAATCCCTAGATGCGAGGGGCGCAGCTGCTAGTACATTTGAAAAGCAGTTTAAATACTTCGCCCTGATGGATGAGATAGTTATTGTTGTAAGTGTGTTTTTGCAGTATGTTTGTTGAGGCTAAGCTCTAAATCCTTAGCCTACAATTACATTACATAATTCAAACTGGATTCACATATTTTAAAGTAAAACTTATCTAAAATTAAGTTAGGACGTCAGACTAATTAACGTTCAGCTACTCTAAAACATAGTCACTTTAACATAATAATATATAAAAGTAACCGGATTTTTGTAAGTCTGTCTGTCTGTCTATCTGTTTGTACTGAAGTATCTCGCTAACCTCTGAATCAATATGGTTCTCCTTTATAATGAAGCCTTTTTTAGGTCCTGGAAATGTGTACAACTATTTTAGGGGAGGGTACCACCACCCTCACAAGAAAAAATACCCCCCCCCCCCCCCACAAAAATTAGACCCAATTGTTATAGACCTGTTTCATATTTCGTAACAATTTTATCACCAATAAGATACTCGATGATTTTTGTCCAAATTTTGTTTGATAACAACATTGAGCTTCGCTTTTATATAAGTCATTCTTGTTAAATCTTTCTTTACTCAGTGATTTTTTTTCCACGAAAAAGATAATTTCTAAGTAAAAGTATATTCCTAAATATGTCGATCTTGCATTTTTAAAAAAGTATTCTATAACCTGGCTTCTTGTTAGGTCAACCATATTTGACTGAATTTGAGCCTTTCGGTTTTATTTAAAAATCCTACCATCCTGTCTTTTTGACCATTTTTAGTTACGAAGCTACTCTATAGTTCACTTTGTAGTGTCAGTACGTCCTTAATGCTGTGGGACTTTTTCGGCTGCTATTTCCTATGCCAAAGAACATTAAACATGTAATAATAGCCTTGGTCAGTCGGTATGTTATCATGCTTCAAAAGACACAATTATGTTTTTCCAAAGGTTTCGTGATTTTTGTGATTAATTTAGCGAATTTTTTGTTGTTGAGACAACTGTACAATGAACATCTGTTTTATAACTCACTTTGGCAGTTTGTCTATCCATGATCTGTTCACGCAGCACTACTTGCACTAATGATTGAATGGCACCTGTAGAAAACTGTTTTGCCTACTATTTTTCCGCCAATTAAAGTTATTTAATCTTCTTTTTTATGAAGTTTTAAGATTTTTTTTACAAATAATAAGATGGTTTGTTTTCTTGCTTTTTTCATTTTTTCAGTGTTTAACTGATGCTAGACCAATATTACTTTTCAGGGAAGCTTTAGAAATTAGCTCAGCTAATAAAATTAATATTTGTAGGATGCCAGTGTCCAGGAGAATGATGCAGCAGCTACGCCACCAGTTTTAGTGAAACCCCTTTCAAAACCTGATAGATCCGTCCTAAGGAATGCATATTCTATTTCATACAATACCATGGTGAAACATAAATTTTTAAATCTATATTTACTATATTAAGCATAAAGCTAGTATATTCAACAAAAATCCACTCAGGTTCACTGCTGGAAGGTCCTGAAAATCACATGTTCTCGTTCCTGCATATTCCTCTTTCGTAGCTCAAACGTTGTCTAATTGACAATCACTTTTTTTTTGTAATATATATGTGTACAATTTACAGTACACACAATAAGATGGAAATTTTCTTGAAATGCATCAAAGAAGTTCAACATAATGTATTTTACATTCAATTTGAGATTTTATTTTATTTTAATTGTTTCCATTTGATTGATGGTTTTAAAAATTTTAAAATAAATTCGGTTTTAAATTAGATTCGGTTTTAAATTAGATTCTTAATTAAAATGTAAGATTTAATTCAATATATTTTATTATTTCTTTAAAATAGATTAATGAAGCAATGAATTATTCATTTTTTTAGCCCTGAACATAAATAGCTTATTAAGCTTAATTAACTTTTTTATTTACATAAACTGCGTAGAAAGGGAACCAAATGTGAAAGAAATAACAAACCATGTGTAATAAATAATTCTGAATTTCAGTCCTCAGCTTAAATTAGATATCACTATCGTCATCTTAGGGTGTATATTCAGACATCAATGGCCGATAGATTGATGTACAACATCCCAAATGATGATACACAAAATTACCACACCTGTAGATTATAATTAGTTGTTCAAATAATTCAACACTCAACTTAATACACAAACCAATAAAGATTTACGACAGTTTTCAAAGTTTTTAAACCAACGAATAAGAAAACAATTTTAAAACTTTGGGGACTAGTGTAATAACCAGCCCATTGTCCTCTCCCTCCTTAGTGTATTTTAGAATATGCAACTCGTGTCTCTAGAAGCTCAACAGTTGGTACAATCCCAGCCTCAATCCTGCAGCAGGGCAACGCTGCTGCGGCCAAAGCCAACGGCCGGGCCACCACGGGTACAGGCGACCGCAAGATGGTCACGTACTCCACAACAGAGCTGAACACAGTGCCGCGCAAACCGTTGAAAGTGAGCAGTAGTCTGAAGTCGATTATGGTGAACCCAGGCGCTATACGACAGATACCCAGCTTCTCAAATCACAAGGAAAATTTCTTTTATTACATAATTATGGCATTCTAAATTTATTATTTTATGAATTATTAGCGGTATGTATCGAGGGGCTAACTATTTAAAGGGATAAGAAGGGGACAGATAAATGGTCAAAAACCAGCCCAAGGGTTAAAACTAAAAATAGATTAGCCTAAAGCTATCCCAGGACCTTGTACTTAAATGGGAACTTAATTAGTTCAATAGTTATTAAAATCTTCAGACAAAAAAATACTTACTACTTTACATAATTGTAAGTGTTTCATGGGTAAAAGAGTAGACCTCAACAAACTTAGTAATTTTTATTTACCAACCTTTCAATGGGTGCAAAATTAACTAATACCTATTGTTTAACATCTTTAACATAAAAATAGTATTTTTAGTTACTTATTTTATTTCATAAAATAAAGAAAATTTAATGTTTAGAATGTGGGCATGGCGTTTTCTGTGCCCCCCTTGGAGTGTCCCGCCTCAGCCCCTGTCACATCCACACAAATAAGATTCCCGCCACTCATCTCAGAACCTAGGTATTGTTTTTCTCGTATTCATTCGAAACCGTTGGATTAGAACCGGTTCTCATCCATACGGAAAAAAATTATGTCTAGCATCGTATCATATCCAGGTTTCTACGAACATAGAAATGTACAATCATAAGATTAAAACCAGTTTTATATCCGCGGAAAGCTGTTTATGATACGATGCGATAAATAACTATTATATATTTTATGTTAGTGGGGCTACTCTTCAACTTCATAATATTCATGTTATTTCAGACCATTAAAAACCAGTTTTGTATGGTTTTCTAACCTCCCATGATAATGGCTCAAAACCATAATATTGACCAGCCAGAAGGGATATTATCTTAAATATCCAAGCTCTGCATACATGTAAAGCTTACACAAAATGAAGAACTTAATTGGTTCATTAGTTATCGAAATCTTAAGCGTCAAAAAAAATCTTACTACTTTATATATTAGCATAAATGGCGACCCATTTTTCATAGTTTTTCTCAACATCAATGAATATATCTCTTAAACTTTTTATTATAAAACTCCTGAATTTATGTTTTGCTGTGTTTCATAATCCTCAAAATATATTCAATATCTTGTGTTTGATTTTAAATTACTTTTAAATAACACTGTTTGCATTTTGGCAATGCAAATAAATCAATTAAAGCTCATCCTGATAAAACCAATCTCAAGGAAATACACAAACTTAATTGAATTTCAAAATTCCTATAAATCTTATTACATTTCTTATAAAGGTCCAAATTAAAATTCTTTACAGGATAAAATTAGATTTAGAAAAATGAATGTAGTCCAAATGAAAAGCGCAAACTTTATTGACTTATTTTATAATTTATTTATATAAATTCGTTCTTCTGTGTTTCTTTATTTAATCAGATTGTTTCAGTTTTATAATGTAACATTGTAGTGCAGCTATTTTATAAAATATTAGTTGCTTCAGTCCTAGCTTCTAGGGAAGGGTGGAGAAGGTCAGGAAAATGTCCCCTTCCTTACCACCTGTGAAAAATACAACGAATTTCTGAAATCTTTAGCTCCAGACAAAGAAATACTTACTACTTATTATATCATAGGATTAAACATTAAATGCCCTAAAACTTTTTTGTTTCATGAAAAAGAAATTGTTATATTACAAAAAAAAATTATTAAAACGTACTGATTGATATATTACTATACTAAAAGTTTAAACTAAAGATTTTTTTAAATCGAGAAGAAAATATTTCACAAACTTTAAAATAATTTTCTTAATCTCTACAAGTTTTTTTGCTGGTAGTTTCCCTCAAAGCACCATATAAAGCATAGAAACTCCCTCTACCTTTTAAAAAGAAATTAAGAACTAGGCGAAGGGGTAAAATAGGTGTTTTTTATTACTTTAGTTTAGGTAAGTTAGGTTATTATGATTACTAGGTATAATAGCTGCAAAAGGGTTAGGGCCCCCCTTAGAAGATTTAGGGATTAGGGGATTGTCAATTTATTTAAAACAAGGGGTTGGGGGAGCCAGTGCTCGATTGGCACTTTGAGATAAAGCATATTTTTTTTATAATCCGGTGAATGAAAATTTGTTGGATACTCTTACATAAAAAGATATTAATTTTTTGACCAGAGGGTAAATATTAATTTTGTCTACATCAAATTCTTTCCATTTTTTCACATTTATTAAATGTACTATGATTATTTTCTTAGTTTTTTAGTATATCTCTAAATAAGATTTGTAAAACTAATCCTATAAGTAGTTGTTTCTATATCCACTACATGGTCTATCTCCAAGCTCTTTTTTTATGGGGAATAAAATAAAAATCTATTGAGGTTAAGTATAGATATATTAATAAAATACTACTGCACCCTCAAATTCGTTTGAAAGGGGTTAACACACCTTTACCCCCCCCCCCCCCCCCCCCCCCCGATCTCACTTCGACTTCCTTGTTTTCCTTCTTCCCAAAATAATGATACTAGTCAAAAGTAAGGTAGAGCAAACAAGCGAAATAAATCTAAAATTATATTTGGGGGGCAGATGTAAAGGTCGTCAATTCTACTATTTGTTGCCCCCCAACGACAGCTGGAAATCACGTATAGGTTTCGTGATTTTTTTCGAATTAATTTCATTATTGTTATAAGCTGGATACCAATATGGTTTATTTTCACTAAAACTTTTTTTTCAGTGATATAACACTGCAAGACGATGATGATGAACGTGAGATGAGTCCTGACGATGTAGAGATCAGTGAGGTTGCAGAGGACACGGAGGAGACCTGTGTCCTGCATCCTCTGCACGCCAGGTGGACCAGCAACCATACTGTAGAGACAAACCTGGACACACTCAGCTCAGATGATCTGGTGTAAAACTAGTTGACAGTAGTTTATAATTGTAAATATAAAAATTTCAAGTTAAACAGATTATTGACATGATTGAAGTTAGTTGACAGAATCGTGGAATTCAGCCATCCACAACTATGACCACTGAAACCGTTGCAAATATATATGTATATACATTAAGAACTTCTTGAAGAAGAATATCAATAAAGGAATCTTTATAAAGATTTTAGATCTGGTTTAAATTCAGATGTATTACAAATAAATTGCACTGACCAATAAGAAAATAGAAAGTAGATTAATTTCTAAACATCTTCATTGAAAATAAAATATGTTCTAATTTTATGACACAACCTTAAATGAAAATAATAGTATGTTTGTCTGTCTGTATCAGAAAGATATCACAGACCGCTAAACTGACATGTTTCTCCTTTGCAGGGACCGTCCTGGGAATGAATTTATATTTTTTGGAGGGGGGGGGGGGTTCCCCTCTTCACCATTTTATTTGAGAACTTGAATTTAAATTGTTGTAATTATCTATCATCTCCTGAAATGTGTCTCTAGAAGCATTAAATGGCGTAGCCGCTAGTTCTTAAATGAAGGAGATAACTATAAATAAAATCGTCCATTTCTTAAATTGTAAAAATTAACCTTTTACTTTCTGCTAATTTTTTTTTTTAATGTAGGCTCACAAAAAATTAACAATGAAATAAAAACATAAAATTGTGATAAAATAAATGTTTCTTGTCAATTTTAGGTTGTAATATATTTATTATTTAAATATTAGTTCATTAGTTCATTATCATAATATATTTTTTTTTAAGGAAAGTTTAATAGATTATCTTTTTTATAATACATTAACAATTAAATATATAAAATATACCTACAATTGTAGAATAAAGGTTTAAATTTTTTCAAAGTATTATTAAATATTTTGAGAACAATTACTTTTTTAAAAAGACAAAGTTTCTTGAAAAAATATTGAACTTATGAATAATTTTCATTTGAATGCCAAAATATAATTTGCACTTTAGATGTAAAAATAGTTTTTATAATTATAGACGCTTGAAATCATTAATTTTAAGGGTGGGGTTGATAACTGGATGTAAATTCAAAAGTACAGTAGACTACTCTAGTATCTAGAGATAGATTTATGTTTTCATTATATCTTTTTAAGTATGTATCAGTAGTTGATTTGTGACAAAAGTTTGTTGATTGCAATGTTTATGGGCGGGCATTTGAAGTAAGAGGGCCAAAATTAAATCTTGAAATGTAATAAATTTATTCAGATAATGTTTAATATTAACATAAAATAATGAGTCCTTATAATTGAAATTTAAATAAGGTTTTGGTACACCTAGTTAATATTCTATAACAAATAAAAATATTTAAAAAGAACATGAAAATATTTACTTTAACTAGACTTCGTTACTCTGCTTGTTTTTGCTTTATAGGATGTTCCTAAACGTAATAACTAGTTTGAGATCTTTAAAATAATAAAATGCACCTTTTATAAAAGACCAAAGATAAATATATTGCAATTATATTTTGTAATTTTCTTATTAAATCTACTCTTAGTTAGTTTAAAGCTCAAAATTAACGTACAAATTTTACTTCTTTCATTGTAACTTAAACAAAAGCTTGAACGTTCAATTAAATTTTTAAATCCTATTATCTTATTTTCAAATTATTTTATTATGTAATTGTACTAATTCATAGTTAGCTTTTAGCTTAAGAATGTTATAATATTAATATATTATTTATTTAAGAGCTTTCATTATTATTTTTATAAATAGAAATTTCATAATATAAACAAAATATATCTAGCTAGCTATTTCATTACAAAAATATTAAATTATTTTAGTACAAAAAAAGCTTATTTATTTAAGTATTACAAAAAATCAAAATAATCAAGTACAACTTTATTTAGTGTCATACCGTTGTAAATAATTTTAATTATTGTTGTGATAATTGTAAATAATTAAAAATTATGATAAATATGATTATATAAAGTTCTCAGTATTAGTCAATGTGATATTACATGTATTTTTGGATGGATATATATTTTCAGATAGATAATAATTGAATTATAAATAAAGCTATGGCATCCAGGAACGGGTGGACAAGTTTAAGTGAGGAAGCTTTGGATTCTCAGAACAGGTAGAGAACTGCAAAGGAAGGGATGAAGGGAGTTGACATTGGACTATAAATTACCCTGAATATTAAGGGGTGAATTGAATATTCTGCACAAGTTTCATTTTTTCCCAGGATGAAAATATTTTATTCCTCCCCCTCCCAGGGTGCGTGGGGGATAATAATAGGGGAAAAAATGGAGAAATTTTTCAGAAATCTTTATTTCACTCACATTTCCCCCCTTTCCCTCCTTTCAACCCCCCCCCCCCTCTTTTCAGCCGGGGATACAATACAGAATATACACCCTGGAATAAGTCTGTCTTTATTGTCTAATGTCTAATTCCTGAATAATAATATCCATGTACAAAGGTGATGGTATATTTACTAACAGCTACTGAATACATAAAGTATCATTTTTAACACATTATCAATAATCAAGTCTTGGTATAAATAAACGTATAAATCTCAGTTATATTAAATAAATGGCAATCTGTAACAATTAAAAAATATTGCTTTTTTATTGAAAGAAATATTAACAACATGACCTCATAATGGCAAAATATCACTTTTAGTTTTATAATGAGTAAGTTCTTATAAAATGCATAATAAAATCTGCATTTAAGCCGGACTAAAAGGGTGAGTTATTTCTTTAAGGTTATATTAATAAACATTCTTCAATAAAATTGAGTTAAAAATGATTTTATAAGATATTCGCCTAAATGAATGTTTTCGGCATTTAATGGGTAGAATACATATTCTCAACACCTCCCTTAATCCCAGGCTCCTATGAGGAGTGAGTCATTCATTACGATGACTTATGGGACACCTGCCATATTCGAAACCGGCGAGGTTGAGGTAATAACGAGGAGCTCTCATGCGACAGTGTGTCAAGTCATAATGTACTTGAACGTGGATCTTAAGCTGGCCCTAGTCCTAGTGACTATTCAAGTGTCTCGTTCTACTCCAGGAGTCTTAGGTCCAAACTCTAATAAACTATAACTAATCAATTGAAACATATTGTAAAGAAATGTGACAGTTTTTTAAGTACCATAAAATCTCAGAATTTTGAGTACTCTTTTTCATTTTAAGTAAGAAATATGGTGAATTTTCTAACTTTTGGGTGAATATCCCTAAGATTTAACAATTTAAGTTTTCTAATAACCAACCCACCTACCCTCTACTCATTGCACTTTGCATTTCAAGAAAAAAGTTGAAAGTTGAAACATTGTTATTAATCTGAACTATAGCAGTTAAAGCTTGAATAGGATTTTGATTTAAAAGTATTAATTGAACTTGGAGACGTAGATAGTAACTTTCATATCTTAAACCATATCTTAATTTACTTCAGGCAAATTTTTTAAACAGCTTATTAACTTTTACGAGATCGTAGAGCAGGTCCTTTCTCTCTTTACGGGCGGTAGTTTATCTAATCTTGTCTTGGGTTTTATATTCCTAGCAACGAATTTTTCAGTATGACTTCGAGAACGATAAGGGCGGGGGGGGGGGGGGGGGGGTTAATGCAACCATCTCGTAATGAATGATTAAATGGCACTTAGAATTCGAATTTCGAAATGAAATTTTTCATGAGTAATCCTTGGTAGGTCTATTTTCCCTAAATCTAACAAAAAGTTGGTAAAGTAACGGCTGGCGGCCCAGCCGTTTAGCCGTTTTTTGCCTATTTTCAGGGCAAATTCATCTTTAATTACGTAGGAATCAACTTTCTAAAACACATTTTTGGTTTAATTCATGCTAAATGATAGCAATAACTATTTTTTGGAGATAGGTTTCGTGACTAATTTGCTCTTAAAGATAGCCCAAAAAATGACAAAACGGCTGAACCGCCAGCTGTTAGCCGTTACTTTTCCAACTTTTTGTTCGATTAAGGGAAAATAGACCTACCAAGGATTATTCATGCAAAGTTTCAGATCGAAATTCGAATTCTAAGTGCCATTTAATCATTAATTACGAGATTGTTGCAATAGCCCCCCCCCCCCCCCCTACCGCTTAATTAAAACCAGTTCTAAGTAAAACTGAAAAATCATGTATCATCGTATTTTAGACAATTTTCTGCCTTATACCAGTATGTTAGCCCCTCATGGAAAACAAAACTGGAATTATTTTTTTATTTTGCCATCCGCGGAAAGGAGTTTTTCTTTAAACCAATCAAAAGGGGACTATCCACGAACAAGAGCAAGTGATTCTAAGCACCTTCCAGCATTGATCCATAGTATTTTTTTAGTGAACATGCTAGGTTTATGTTTAATATTTGGTTTATCGACTAAAAGTTAGGTTTCACCATGGTTTTATATGAAAAAAACTTTAAAATGTAAAGCATTTTTTAAAGCAATATCATCAAATGCTTTGTTGAGTTCAAAGGACAAAATAAAATAACACGGCAGAAAATGTTGTAAATTGCAAGAGTTCATTAACCCTTTTTCTAAATATATATTTTAAATCACAATAATATACTTTTGTGTCAAAGCCTTTAAACAGTTTGAACTCATCAAAACATTTGATGATATTGCACCAAACAATGCTTAACATTTCAAAGTTTTTTTTTCATATAAAACCATGGTGAAACCTAACTTTTTAGTCGATAAAGCAAATATTAAACATAAACCTAGTATATTTACTAAAAAAATACTATGGATCAATGCTGGAAGGTGCTTAGAATCCCTTGCTCTTGTTCGTGGATATTTCCCTTTAAAAAGTCATTTATTACATAGGTAAAAATATTACGTATTTACCGCATCCTATTATACCTAATATAATAGGATGCGGTAAATACGTAATATTTTTACCTATGTAATAAATGACTTTTTAAATTTTGATTGGTTTAAAGAAAAACTTGAATTTAAAACAAAAAATGTATGATCTCTCATTTAATAAAGGTTTATTTCTACGAAAAATATACAAGAGATTAATATAAAGAGAGGGGTAGGTTTCTGGTAAAATCCGTAAAGGTTATGTGTTATAAGTAAAGAACAGTAGTAGAACGATAAAAATTTATGTTAACTTTTTTTAAAAAAATTTTGTCTATAGTTCTTTTCAATAAGAAATACACATATTTAGTGAATATTATCGTTCTACTACTATTTTTAAGCCTTAAAACACACACCTTTACGGATTCTACCAGAAACCTACCCCTTTCTTATTCTTAAATAAGATTGAGGAAAATAGTTGGATGAAAAATGAAGCTTAATATAAATATAAAATAAAAACAACTAATTAGGATTAAGGAAAAAAAAGTCTCTTTAAAAGGCAAAAGAATTAAGCAAATGCAATAAAAAACAAATCAGCCCTCAAGTCTTACAGATAGGCTTTACAAATATAGCACAGAAAGTTTACAATGGACATGATAACAACTTGAAATAAAGAGTGGTCTTGCTACAAACATTCTATTCTGAGACTAGTTTCTATACTGTTCTGCTAAGAAAATTATCCAATCAAGCGACTTGATGAATATAATTTGTTTAAATCTGTCAGATGTGGTTCACTTTCACGCAAATAAGGATAAGAAAATATAGTGTTTATGGAGTTTAGAATGCATGGCGTTTTCCCTGAGAGTTTTTTGTTGAACACGGACCCACTTATTTTGAAACAAAACTGAAAATAAGTTGGTTAGTTTTTCGTCTGTTTGTTTATTATTCTAGGTTAGGTCTTATTGTTTACTGGGTGCCCTGTAGGTTTAGGGCATCATAGGTATGGGCTCCAATGGAATATGGCCTTCTGCAGGGGTTAGACATAGGGAAAAAATAACGCTGCCCCACACCTATTTTTTTTAAAGAGGTCCGTGTGGGGGGTTAAGCAATAAGCATGTTTCCAATTTTTTTTTAATAAAATTATTCCAACATTCTTGTTTAAATATAAAAACGAGAAATCAGTGTAAATGAGGACAAGAGCCGTCTTCTATAAAAGTTTATTAAAGGAAAATTACTTTTTATTACAGAAATTTCTTTTTAACCTTAGATCTGGGAGGGGACAATAGGCTGTTTATTACACTGGTCCCCAAAGATATAAATAACGTTTTCTTATTCGTTTGCTTAATAACGTTGGGGACTTTTATGAATTTTGATTGATTGATTAATTAAGTTGAGTGTCCAAACATTTCAACCAAAACTATATCAGCCATTGTCTTATGCCTTTAGATCCATGACCTTTAATATATACCTAATTTCTTTTTTTTGTAGGGAATACCATGAACGTCTTTCAGATAAAGCAGCATTTCTTAAATCTTTAGCTTTTGAAATAGGTAAGTTTTGAAATTGTATACGTTTGGGTAGGTATATTGATTTTGAAATAAAAGTTCTTGGAGTTAATTATACCCAGATGGTAGTAATATTTTTATTTAGAAAAGGCATAAGTTTTCGTAAGAACTTGTTAATTTTGTATTGTATTATTATAGAAAGTGAAGCTAAAGACCACCACAGGTTGTTGGATGATGTTGGTGGCGATTTTGACAGCAGTTCAGGTAAACAAAACAGGACAACGCAGTCCCCTTGATCCTATATTGATCTTGTAATCAGGGTTTTTGGCTTTTTCCTAAAAGATGCTAGCGATCACAGAACCCTCTCCATATATTTATCAGTTAAATTAAAAATTAGATGGGGGGGGGGGGGGGGTGTTTATTTATTTTCTTTACGTCTAACTCCTTGACTGCGGCTACCCTGTACCAAATATAACCTAACTTAACCTGTAGTTAAACACTAAAAACAATCTCCCCCTCCCATCTAATTTTCAATTGACTTTTTAAATGAGGGGTCTGTAATCGAACAGGCAATTCAAGGAGGTTTTAGTGTTTTAGAAAATGTGGGATTGAAAAAGAAAAAAATATCGCCGTGTTGATTTTGGGAGTGTAAAGTTTACACTGTAAACGTTAGTCAAATTCTTTTTTCCTTAAATATATTTTTACTTTACCTTGTTCAAAATATACTCTAGACATAAGATATAGAGATTGATATTGTTTGTTCATTTTACCATAAAGTTTAAAAACTTCAGGATAACTTTCCTGGTCTGATTTGTATTTTTTGTTAGGTTTGCTTGGAAGCACGCTTGGTAGAGTTCAGAAACTTTTGGGCTCGGGTAAAACAAACAGACAGGAACATTTACCTTTTTCTTTCATTCATTTTTTTAGGTGCGCAGCTACTCTTAAAATAGTATGTCGCACGTCCGTATGTTCCGTCACACAGAACTACTTAAGCCAAGCCATTTGCTACTTCGCTATTAAAAAGCTTTAAAAAATAAGATCATGTGAATTATTTTTAAACTAGTGGCTGCGCGCCTAGTATCTAGGGGATATATGGATTCAAAGGGGTATATAATTGGCAGATAAATAGCCTGATGGCATTGCAGGATCTAAGTGTTGCTTCCCTAAAAAGAGAAGTCCCATCAGTTCAGTAGTTATTGAGATCTTAAGCTTCAGACATTAACAAAACCCTACTTCTTTATGTAATAGTTCACTTTATTACCTTGTTTTAAAATTTTGTCATTTTTGTTGTTCCACTTCTTATTGCTAAAATCCTCCTTGATCGTTGCATAAACCAAACGTATGAGTTATGAAACTTTAAAATACCTAGGTACCTACTTTATTTATAAGTGCTACTTAATAGTATTATTTTTGCAATTAAAGCGCCAAAAATATTAATAAAGCATTAGTAAAACCGTATTCAACATTTTTTGTCATTGGGTAGTGTGTACTTATTTATTGAAATGGCGAAAATTCTCTTTAGGTATTTAATGTCGTTTTTTCTTTTTATTGTTTAATGAAATTACCTATTTAATATTGTTTTCAATAAATCCAAAAATTATCATGTTTTAAATGGATTGGACAAATGGACTTTCTGGTATTGATAATTGATTTAATACGCTTCCTTATTTGTGCCTTACACAGGAATTAACATTAAGAGTTACTTGTCAAAGTCGTACGGACGGACAGAACCAAAATGTAGTAAAGCTTCGCCTTTAAAAAAGACCTTTTTCTATATAGAAAATCCTATTACATAAGAACTTGTTTTATAACATTATAGGTAGAAAATAGATTTGTCAAATATAATTTTGTCAATTATCATCAGAAAAATAGCAAATATGTTTTTGGAGGACATTTTACATTTAGTTTCACTTTTAATAATATTTGACATGTTATCAAGTGTATTAAAGAATAATCACAACTTCCATAAAAGCGAACCTCAAAATCAACCCAATTATTTTAAATTTAATAATAAAGAATCTTTTGGAATAAGACAATAAACGTTAAATTGATCTATACTCACAATTATTTGAAGCAAAATTACCCCTTATGTAGAATAAAATTATTTGTGTAATTAAGAGATTTTGTGAATAAAATATTTTTTTAGGTCAAGGGGGGGGGGGGGAAGTTCTGACACATTTGCGTAAACGGTGAGTATAGGCTTTATCTTTGGTCTGAGAGGATAGGTTATTAGGGATAAAATCATTCTTATATGATGAATTTCCCCCAGATTTAAGATTTTTTGGATAGGCCTCCAGGTTCCGGAGCTCCAGGCCTCCAGGCGGTCTCTGGACAGGTAAAAAAATAAAAAAATTCTTATTTGAACAGTTAGAGGTAAGTTTATAAAACAATATAATCTTCTTTTTATATATTATTCATATATTTGAAGAAAAAATTACAATCGGCCTCCAGGTTCAGGTGCTGCAGGCCTCCAGGTGGCCTCTGGACAGGTAAAAAATCCAAATTTCTTATTTGAACAGTTAGAGGTAAGTTTATAAACAACAAAAGCTTCTTTTTATATATTATTTATATATTTGAAGAAAAAATTACAATCGGCCTCCAGGTTCAGTTGCTGCAGGCCTCCAGGTGGCCTCTGGACAGGTAAAAAATTAAAAATTTCTTATTTGAACAGTTAGAGGCAAGTTTATAAAACAACATAAGCTTCTTTATATATATTATTCATATATTTGAAGAAAAAATTACATTCAGCCTCCAGGTTCAGGTGCTGCAGGCCTCCAGGTGGCCTCTGGACAGGTAAAAAATCAACATTTCTTATTTGAACAGTTAGAGGTAAGTTTATAAAACAACATAAACTTCTTTTTATATATTATTTATATATTAGTAAAAAAAATTACAATCGGCCTCCAGGTTCAGGTGCTGCAGGCCTCCAGGTGGCCTCTTGACAGGTAAAAAATCCAAATTTCGTATTTAAACAGTTAGAGGTAAGTTTATAAAACAACATAAGCTTCTTTATATATATTATTCATATATTTGAAGAAAAAGTTACAATCGGCCTCCAGGTTCAGATCCTGCAGGCCTCCAGGTGGCCTCTGGACAGGTAAAAAGTCCAAATTTCGTATTTAAACAGTTAAAGGTAAGTTTATATAACAACATAAACTTCTTTTAATATATTATTTACATGTTTGAAGAAAAAATTATAATCAGCCTCCAGGTTCAGGTGCTGCAGGCCTCCAGGTGGCCTCTGGACAGGTAAAAATCAAAATTTCTTATTTGAACAGTTAGAGGTAAGTTTATAAAACAACATAACCTTCTTTTAATATATTATTTACATATTTGAAGAAAAAATTACAATCGGCCTTCAGGTTCAGGTGCCTCAGGCCTCCATGTGGCCTCTGGACAGGTAAAAAATTAAAATTTCTTATTTGAACAGTTAGAGGTAAGTTTATAAAACAACATAAGCTTTTTTAATATATTATTTATATATTTGAAGAAAAAATTACAATCGGCCTCCAGGTTAAGGTGCTGCAGGCCTCCAGGTGGCCTCTGGACAGGTAAAAAATCCAAATTTCTTATTTAAACAGTTAGAGGTAAGTTTATAAAACAACATAAACTTCTTTTTATATATTATTTATATATTATTTATATATTAGATGAAAAAATTACAATCGGCCTCCAGATTCAGGTGCTGAAGGCCTCCAGGGGGTCTCTGGACAGCTAAAAAAAAATTTAAAAATCTTATTTGAACAGTTAGAGGTCAAGTTTACTTAAAAAACAAAATGAGCTTATTTTTAGATGCTTTAAAGATATTAAAAGAAGCTTATGTTGTTTTATAAACTTACCTCGAACTGATTAAACAAGAAAGGGGTAGTTTCAAGAAATGCATTTGAACTTAATTTAGTGAACCGCATATTTTATCCTGGTTAAATGGTTAAACTACATTTATATGGCATATATTGGAAAAAATTTCAATTTTCTACCACGTAGTTTTTAAATTATCAAGACTTAAAAATCGTCTTTTTAAATTGCATATATCACAAGAAGACAATTTTCAGGTCTTGATATTTTAAAAACTACGTGGTAGAAAATTGAATTCATATCAAATATATGCCATTTAAATGTAGTTTACCCCATTAACTAAGAAAAAATATGCGGTTCACTAAATTAAGTTCAAATGCATTTCGTGAAACTACCCCTTTGGATTTTTTACCTGTCCAGAGGCCACCTGGAGGCCTGCAGCACCTGAACCTGGAAGCCGATTGTAATTTTTTCTTCAAATATATGAATAATATAGTAAAAGAAGGTTACGTTGTTTTATAAACTTACCTCTAACTGTTCAAATAAAAATTTTTGATTTTTTACGTGTCCAGAGGCCACCTGAACCTGGAGGCTGATTGTAATTTTTTCTTCAAATATGTAAATAATATATTAAAAGAAGTTTATGTTGTTTTATAAACTTACCTCTAACTGTTTAAATACAAAATTTGGATTTTTTACCTGTCCAGAGGCCACCTGGAGGCCTGCAGCACCTTAACCTGGAGGCCGATTGTAATTTTTTCTTCAAATATATGAATAATATATATAAAGAAGCTTATGTTGTTTTAGAAACTTACCTCTAACTGTTTAAATAAGAAATGTTGATTTTTTACCTGTCCAGAGGCCACCTGGAGGCCTGCAGCACCTGAACCTGGAGGCCGATTGTAATTTTTTCTTCAAATATATAAATAATATATATAAAGAAGCTTATGTTGTTTTATAAACTTACCTCTAACTGTTCAAATAAAAAATTTTTATTTTTTACCTGTCCAGAGGCCACCTGGAGGCCTGCAGCACCTGAACCTGGAGGCCGATTGTAATTTTTTCTTCAAATATATAAATAATATATAAAAAGAAGCTTATGTTGTTTTATAAACTTACCTCTAACTGTTCAAATAAGAAATTTGGATTTTTTACCTGTCCAGAGGCCACCTGGAGGCCTGCAGCACCTGAACATGGAGGCCGATTGTAATTTTTTCTTCAAATATATGAATAATATATAAAAAGAAGATTATATTGTTTTATAAACTTACCTCTAACTGTTCAAATAAGATTTTTTTATTTTTTTACCTGTCCAGAGACCACCTGGAGGCCTGGAGCTCCGGAACCTGGAGTCCTATCCAAAAAAATCTTAAATCTGGAGGAAATTCATCATATAAGAATGATTTTATCCCTAATAACCTATCCTCTCAGTCCAAAGATAAAGCCTATACTCACCGTTTACGCAAATATGTCAGAACTTTCCCCCCCCCCCCCCTTAATAATATAAGAAAGCTTCTTTATAAAACTATGCGGGATAGTTGAAATTCTCCTCTAAAATAAACCAACGGAATAATTTTCAACAGTCCAAAAATCAAGGACGAACGGACAGACTGGCCCTTAATGTAGAAAAGCCTCAAATAAAAAATTACATAATAGAACATTGTGAGTGAATTATTCTGAAAAAAAATCTGTGAAATACATTTGACACATTTATTACGTTATCTTTTTCTAAAACTCCAAAAATATGTTGTAATAAACACGCCTTTAATGTACCAAGATATTTCTCTCAATTTCAGATCTTACTAACATATTTAAATAAGCCCAAACAGCAAAAAAATCCTCTTGTAATCTTTTACATTTGATACCTTATTATGTAAAGTAGTAAGGTTTTTAGGCTATTCTATATTTATATATTTAGACTTGGGATGGTTTAATGTTATTTTTCCCCTTCGAATACTTCAACGTTAGATACAGAGCAGCTGCAAACATAATTATAAATATTGTTTTAATTTCTTACATAAATACCTATTCATTTTTAATCTTTTCATCAAAGAATATAAATGTTGAAAATAAAGTAAATGTTTTGTCTAGTTGATGTGCTACACAATATTAGTTGTTATATTCTTCTTTGTTCTCCTGTCATATCTCATATCAAAAGTCAGATCCTGAGCAGACCAGTTACAACTAACAAAATATACCTACACAACACTCCAGAAACTAAATATTTATTTCTCTGACACAGATTGGAAAGTTGTATTCAAGTATGGCTACGAATCCGATTTATATCCGCTGGATTTAAACTGGTAAAAAATCTTGTATAAAATCGCAATACAGACAATTTTCCACGAATATTAAAATGAAAAATTTTAAGATTAATAAAACCAGTTTTGTTAACCCCGAAGGAAAGCTGTCTATAATACGATGCTATAAATAACTAGTTTAGTATGGCTTGGTATTATATTCGCTGGATTAAAACTAGTTCTGAGCCATGCTAAAAATTTATATACTGTATCGTTTTATAGACCGTTTAATGAAATCTTAAATCTTTGTTTTAATTTACATTTTACTATTCGCGGAAAGCTGTTAATAATACGACGATAGATAATATTGTATTTCTTCAACTTTCCTGGTTTATAGTTGTGCCTTCATTAACAACTTTATCAACAATTATCTTTGATTCTTAATGGGAGGGATGGGATAGTGGCGTTGCAATGAATTCACTTTTTATCTTAAAAGGACTCTCCACAGAAAAATCAACTTTAGATTTTTGAAAATCTAACCTGAAATTATTATTCTCTGTTCAATTTTAGGCATTTTTTGTTTTTGTGGCATCGCGATCGAAGCCCTTTGAAATTTTTTACCTCCTTTAAGTGAATCCTCCCGCCATTTAATTTGTGCTGCTTTAGTGATTTTTAGCTTCTATTTTTGCCGCCGTTGCCGCATTCATCGCCCTTCTCCGCCGCTACTCCGCTGTACGTCGCTTTTTAATACATGCTCCCCTCTCCCTTGTTCAGAAATTAAATAGAGGCTGGGGGTGTTGTGTATAGCTACGTACGCAATGTATAGCGGAGTAGCGGCGGAGAAGGGCGATGAATGCGGCAACTGCGGCAAAAGATGGTTATATTTGGCGGAGGCGAACACAAAATGGAGGCGGCAGGATTGTCCAGTCAAGGAAGAGGATAAATCGTAGAGCGGCCGGTTGCAATGGAGCAAATGTTCTTTAGCGGCGAACACATATTGAGTGGAGGAAAGTGTAGTATATATTGTTATAGCGGCAGTACAAATAGGCGGCGGACAAAATTTTCAAAGGGCTTCGATCGCGATGCCACAAAAACAAAAAATGCCTAAAATTGAACAGAGAATAATAGTTTCAGGTTAGATTTTCAAAAATCCAAAGTTGATTTTTCTGTGGAGAGTCCTTTTAAGGGATTAGTCAATGGATAATAAATTGATAATAAGCAAAATAACTCCTTATATAGATTTCAATTTTTGGTTTAAAAGTTTTGCAAACTAACCATTCAAAATTCACTAATACTACCCAAAGTTTAAATTGACGAAGCTATACAAATTTTGGGAACTAGGGTAATTTACAATCCAATGCTCCCTCCCTCCCTGATTGAACATGAATACCTAGATTTCTATTCCTTTTATTTTTGCTCCTGGATTTTAATTATTTTTGTTTACCTACTATTTTAATAATGCAATTTTATGTTTGTAAAAGTTTAAATAAAGTAAATTAAGAAATAAAAACTTTATAGGTATTTGTCTGTGAAGTTTTTTATTTTATAATTTTTATTGTTTTGCTGGTATCAAATATTATTTTAGTGTTAATTGGTATTGGAAAATATTGTACGTAATTTACTTATTTTTTATGAAATATTTATATAGGTATGTAATCATTATTAATAATCTGATATAATCTGTGATATTTTATTTGTATCTCATTCCTGTTTTGTGATTGGAACATTTTTAAAAATAAATTAAACTAAAGGGACAGCTGAATGAAGTGCATTTAACAGTTTTGATTGCAAGCTTAAGCAAAATATGATTTTCAAGTCTTGATATTTTTAAAACTAAATGGTAGAACATTGTAATTCTTTCAAATGTACCTATGCTCTAAAGATGTAGAATAAACTGTTGAACAGAAAAAAATATGCAGTTCACTAAATTCAGGTTTAAATGCACTTCGTGCAACTATCCCTTTGATTTTTTAAATATTTTTGTTTTGATCATGAACAATCACAAAACAGTGAAACAAAATTTTAAATATTTGACGTATGGCAGTATATAGCTTTAAAATGTTTTAGAATATCATGCTTTTCAATTAAATTGTATTAATAGATTTTTAAGATTTTGATTAAATATCTAACAAATAAGTGTATTTTGTTCCCACTTAAGACATATTTTGATTTAATTGTAGTTATATTTTTAGTTTATCAGAGGTGTATAATTTCAAATCAAGCTGAGTTTCTTTCCCCATTTTAAAAATATCTTTACCATGTAATTTTTATTAAATTAAAATATTTTTCTATTTTCAGTCGAAGGGGGTGGGGGACATATGAACCACATTTTTGAAACCGTATCTAAACATAAATAATCTAGCATAAAGAGTTACAGCATTAGGATTATTATTTTGGTCGAGATTCTTTGGGATTTAGGCTGTGTTTCACAAAGTGCTTAACTTCCCCTCCCCTCCACAACATTTATTTATACATAAAAATATATTTATATTTAGTATTTATTTTATATTGTATATTAAATTAATTTTAGTAAGCTTATGTATACATTATATTTTAAATCATTTTGAAACTAAATTTTTATTCACGATCCACATCCCAAAGAATTCTTTTGATTCCAAGTGTCAATTTTTGAAATAAATAAGATAGACAATTACACCCTCCCCCCCTATTCTTTTCTAATTAACCTATTTCATGTTCTCGTTAAAATAATATATAAAAACCTATTTAATACACCTAAAATACTTTATAATAGTTGAAAATAAGCTCCATAAATTTCAGACTAGTTATCAACCCCAAGCATCAAAATGACCGAGGAGGACCTGAACTTTGATTTGTCCGCGAAGAAGAAAAAGAAGAAGAAGAAGACCGCCTTCGACCCAGACGCAACTGAGAAGGACATTGATGAAAGGGTAGGTCGTCTTTTACTTTTTTTTTTGTATCAGATCTAAAGTATAGATGTAAATATACAGGGCGACCACTGCATACTATATATACTATTTATACTATAAAGGATGAGTTTGGATACTATATCATACTATATGACCAAAATTTACTATATATACTATATATTATTACCTTTACTTGACCAAAATTTACTATATAATATTACATTTAATTACAACAAAAACGAATATTGTCAGTTTTGTGATAATGCCTCTTAAGGAGCACTTTGTCTTACTTTCACAGTAGGTCTTCTTCTATTTCTAGCCCCTGCGGGGGGCTCAAAAGATACTGTGATATGACAAAAATGCATAAAGCTCTAGGTACAGTATAAAAGAGATGAAGAAAATCCTTTAAAATATATTTTTGTTTGTGATTATAATTTAAATATCAGTTATTTTTCATAGAATTAACTTAATGGTGAGGGGAAGTTTTACCACTTTCGCTTACTCCGTGATTATTAGGCTAGGTATCAATGTGAGACTATAGGTTATTTGGGATAAAAGTTTACTTTTGGGTAGTAGTTCACTTATATTTAATAATTTTTTTGGATAAGTTTCCAGGTTCAGGTGCTGCAGGCTAAAAGGTGGTTTCTGGACAGGTAAAAAAATTGTAAAATTTAGAGATCAACTAATCAAACAGAATATGCATCTTTCAGGATGTTACCTACATTACCTCGTACGGGCGGGATTGCAGTACCGGACCTTATCGACTTGATGTACTGTCCAGGTCCTGGTCCAGCAATCCAGGAGAACTAAGGATGACTAACGCACCCTTCTCTGTCCAAACACCCAAGGATATTAGGCTAAGTAACATCCATCAGACAACCAACTCTCTGTGATGCACTACCTTTGTCTGAGAAGTCCCAACTGTGCATGGTAACGAGTTGCGCCTGTTTTGGGCCAAGGCATTCCCCCTATTCTAACTATTTATGTCGCGCATCTGACATAGCAGCAGTAGGAACCATTTTTAACGTCTTTAGTTATGACGCGGTGTCGGCCCGAGATTCGAACCTATCACCTTCCCGACGACGAGCGGATGTGCTACGTGTTGAGCCACGGTCGCGGGTCGCAGGATGTTATTAACATATCTGAAGAAAAAAATTAAATTGGCCTCCAAGTTCTGATCCTGCAGGCCACCAGGTCCACTCTGGACTGGTAAAAGTTCAAATTTTTTGTTTGAAGAGTTAGAGGTCAACCTGTAAAACATTTTTATATGTTATTAACATATCTGAAGAAAAAAATTAAAATTATCCCCCAGGGTCAAGCCCTGCAGGCCTCCAGGTCCACTCTGGTTAGATAAAAAATCAAATTTTTTATTTTAAGAGAGGTCAAATTATAAAACAGAATAGGTATGTATTTTTTTTGGATCTTATTAACATATCTGAAGAAAATATATAAATCAGCCTCCAAGTTCAGGTCCTGCAGGCCTTTAGGTCCCCTCTGAACAGGTAAACAATCAAATTTCTTATATGAAGAGTTAGAGGTCTATTTATATAACAGAATATGCATTTACTTGGATAATATTAACATATCGGGATCCAAGTTCAGGCTTCCAGATTTTTTCTGGACAGAGTCTACATGGAAGCCTGCAGCACCTGGACCTGGAGGTCAAGTGTATTTTTTCTTTAGATATGTGAATAACATCTAAAAAGATGCTTAAGGTGTTTTATAAACTAACCTCTAACTACATAAATAAGAAATTTGATTTTTACCCGTCTAGAGTCCACCTGGAGGCCTGCAGCAAAAAAACCTGGAGGTCGGTTGTCATTTTTTTCTTTAAACATATAAATAGCATCTATAAAGATGCTTATGTAGTTTGATAAACCTCTAACTCCTTAAATTTAAATTTTTTATTTTATTCGTGTACAGAGTCCACCTGGAGGCCTGCAGCTCCTAAACCTGAAGGCCAATTTTATTTTTTCCTTCAAATATATAAAGAACATCCAAGTATAAGCTCATTTTGTTTAACAAATATTATATACCAGTAACTGTTCAATTGAGGGAAGTTTGATTTTTACCTGTCCAGAGTCTGCAGGACCAGAACTTAGAGGTCGATTTAAATTTTTTCTTCAGTTATGTTATGTTAATCCAAAAAGATGAATATTCTTTTTTATAAGTTGACCTCTAAATCTTCAAATAAGAAATTTGAATTTTTTACCTGTCCAGAGTGGACATGGAGGCGTACAGGACCAGAACTTGGAGGCTGATTTAAATTTTTTCTTCAGATATGTTAATAGCATTAAAAAAAATGCATATTCTGTTTTATTAGTTGGCCTCTAACTCTTCAAATAAAAAAAAAATATCTAACCTATCCAGAGTGGACCTGGAGGCCTGCAAGACCAAAACTTGGAGGCCTATTTTAATTTTTTCTTCATTTATGTTAATAACATCCAAAAAGATGTATATTTTGTTTTATGAGTTGATCTCTAACTCTTCAAACATAAATTTAATTTTTTTTACTTGTCCAGAAACCACCTTCCAGCTAGCCTGCAGCACCTGAACCTGAGACCTATCCAAAAAATGATTAAATATATGTGAAATACTAACCAAAAGTAAACTTTTATCCTAAATAACCTATAGTCTCACATTAATACCTAGCCTAATAATCACATAATAATAATAAGCCCCTTCTATGTGAAATTGCTTTGATAACAGCTATGCTTTGAGTTATTATTGATGATGTATATACTATGTATTAGATAATAATTCTAAGTCCGATACTATATCATACTATATGAGTTAAAAAAAAATGTACTATATGGATTAAAAAAATATACTATAAAAATACTATATTTTTTTTGTTTTGGAGTGGTCGCCCTGAATATAGATAACTACTCCCCCTTGTCCAGTTACCTATTTCCTCTGCCAGCAAATTGTTTTCTGCTACTTGACTGTGTTCATATTCCCGACACCATTGGTTGATTTTCAAAGACCCAATTGAGAGTCGGCACAAGGTCATTTGGATAAGGAAATAAAGTCATTTAATCCCTTTTCTCCATCTCCCTAGTTTTTCATCCAGTAGGAGGGGATGGGGGTTGAGATGGTGGATTATTATCGTTATTTTAAGCCAGCAACAAGTTACACTTTATTATAGTACATTATAATCTGGTGTAAGATCTAAGTAATAATAATCCATTGCCAAGACAAAGCACAGGAGCTGGGATAGGTAAAACAGAAAAATAGCATAAATACATCCCCTTAGATTAAAATTATCTAAAGCCTTGTATTTTAAGAGGGAAATAAGGGGCAAATAAACAGCTCTGAACCATCCTGAGACTTTTAACTCAAATTAAATTAACAAAACGATTCCCTGAAAAAGTTCTAACTTGGAAAATTTAAATTACTTTGGACAAATATATCCTATTACTTAAAGTACATGCCTACTCGGCCTCTAGGGGCACTTCAGGGAACCTATACACAGGCTACAGAATAACACACATCCTGTTTTTTTTTTATATAATGATAAAAATTCTTAGGAGGAAGGAGAAGAGGCCGAGACCAATGGTGATAAACCAGAGAAGAAGGTAAATCATTTTTAAGTTAGACTCACAAACTGATTAATATCTGCTGGATTTGAACCGGTTCTCAGTCATACTGGAAAATCATGTATACTGTATAGCATAGTATTACAAACGATTTTCAACAAATATTGAAATAAAAATAATAAAATTAATACCTTCCAGTTTTGATAGTCCGGGCTTTCGTATCGGTCGCTTTTTAGCCTGTATGTAGAACTAATAAATAAGGGGGGGGGGGAGTTTTGACACATTTGCGTAAAACTGGCACCTAGGCTTTATCTTTGGACTGAGAGGATAGGTTATTAGTGATAAAATCATTCTTATATGATGAATTTCAAAAGTTTTAAGATTTTTTGGATAGGCCTCCAGGTTCCGGAGCTCCAGGCCTCCAGGTGGTCATTGTACAGGTAAAAATGAAAAAAAAAAAAAAAAAAATTTAAGTTACAAATCAACTTATAAAACAAAATATGCATCTTTTTTAATATTATTCACATATTAGCAGAAAAAAGATGCATATTTTGTTTTATAAGTTGATTTGTGACTTAAAAAAATTTTTTTTTCATTTTTACCTGTACAGAGACCACTTGGAGGCCTGGAGCTCCGAAACCTGGAGGTCTATCCAAAATATCTTAAAACTTCGTGAAATTCATCAATCATCATATAAAAATGATTTTATCATTAATAATCTATCCTCTCAGTCCAAAGATAAAGCCTAGGTGCCATGTTTACGCAAATGTGTCAAAACTTCCCCCCCCCCCCCTTAAATAGTCATCTTAAGGATTTTTCAGTCAGAAAAAAATATTCTATGATGCAATTAAGTGTTTGGGTAGTTTGCTGGTTTTGAAAAGGGAATTTCCAAAATAACTAACTTTTAAGTAATCAAAGTATTTCACATGAAGTTAGATATACCTATAATGTATTTTGCAAGTTTACTCAAAAGCAGCTTAATGACCACCGAACACAATTCACTTTAACCCTGTGTCACAGGTTGCCTTCGACGAGCCAGAGAACAATGAAATGGACATGGACGACATCGACCTGGAATCTTTTGGCAAGAAGAAGAAGAAAAAGAAGAAGCGTGAGGGACTAGAGGACATGGATGAACTTAAGGTATGTTAGTGAGGGACTAGAGGATATGGAGGAACTTAAGGTATGTCAGTGAGGGACTAGAGGATATGGAGGAACTTAGGGTATGTTAGTGAGGGACTAGAGGATATGGAGGAACTTAAGGTATGTTAGTGAGGGACTAGAGGACATGGAGGAACTTAAGGTATGTTAGTGAGGGACTAGAGGATATGGAGGAACATAAGGTATGTCAGTGAGGGACTAGAGGATATGGAGGAACTTAGGGTATGTTAGTGAGGGACTAGAGGATATGGAGGAACTTAAGGTATGTTAGTGAGGGACTAGAGGACATGGAGGAACTTAAGGTATGTTAGTGAGGGACTAGAGGACATGGAGGAACTTGAGGTATGTTAGTGAGGGAATAGAGGACATGGAGGAACTTAAGGTATGTTAGTGAGAGACTAGAGGATATGGAGGAACTTAAGGTATGTTAGTAAGGGACTAGAGGATATGGAGGAACTTAAGGTATGTTAGTGAGGGACTAGAGGACATGGAGGAACTTGAGGTATGTTAGTGAGGGAATAGAGGACATGGAGGAACTTAAGGTATGTTAATGAGGAACTAGAGGACATGGAGGAACTTAAGGTATGTTAGTGAGGGATTAGAGGACATGGAGGAACTTAAGGTATGTTAGTGAGGGACTAGAGGATATGGAGGAACTTGAGGTATGTTAGTGAGGGACTTAAGTATATGGATTAACTTAAAGTAGCTAGTGAGGGACTAGAGGACATGGAGGAACTGAAGGTATGTTAGTGAGGGACTAGAGAAACAAAATTAACCATTCTGTAGATTGGTTAAAACGATTGGACAACACTAAAAGACATAGGTATAAACTTTTTATTGTTAAATGAAAGTGCTATTTTGAACTATGTGGAAATAACCTAATCCAAAAGTGCAATATTTGTGTCAACGTTAATCTTTTAAGAAAAACTAATCCTTTCATAAAAGTGAAATGGCATCCACTTAAAAAACTTCTTTAAAAAAAAAAGGAAAAACTTTTTTCATTGTCTTCCATCAATGAAAAGATTTATAATTTCCCAATTTTGCCACTTCCCACCACTTTCCTTTATTTGATTCTTCACTTGCCACCAAGAATATAGGAATAGGTCAATGAAAAATTTTATCAAAGATAAAAAATCCACAAATTAATCTTCAAAAACAATAATTTTTTACTTCAATGAAATAGTTGATTGTTTACTTATTTTTATGAATGCAATGCGTTAAAAAAATTTTTACTATAAAATTTCAAAGTTTCAAAATGGGGGGTTGATAAATTTACCCAACCCTTTCTCCCTAACTGGCTCCAAATGAGAAGGAAAAAAACTTTTGTGCAGAGCACGGAGAATCAAACAAGTTTTTGGAGAGCGAGAATTTTAGAGAAATTGGAACTGGTACTTTATCAAAAATATTTGCTTAGGCTAAACTTTTCTACAGTTTGTCCGGTCCACGTGTAGTTAATTTAGGCATGATAGAATTGACACGTCTATTTAAATCTTAGTATGATGACTCCTTTGACGGTTTAGTACAATTTTGAAATCGTGACAACTATTTAATCATTACCAGAAAAAAAATAATTTTTAGAATGATGATTCCTAGAACCATCAGACACAATTAAGTTTTAAAATATAAATTTGTCCTTATTAATCACCCTGTAGCTTGATTATTTCAGGACTGATATATATATGCAATTTTTGTTTAAACTTTTAAATAAAGTTTGACTTTTATAATTTGTTGATGTTAGTTTGTCTGACATGATTGATTTGTTGAGCTGTACTTTTAAGATGTATTCCTTTTTTTTTGGGGGGGGGGGGCGGGCGGTCTAGTAATTATCCAAGCGAAGATATTAGTTAAACATCGTAGATTATGAGTTTTCCCACTTTTTTGTATAAAATTTAGGTATTTTGATAAATCAAAGATCTCTTATCTTTGCTTTTACCCATGATGAATTTTCTAAGAACAGGATTTTCTACTTTTTCACCATTTCTGATTTAAATGGTTTCAATGCTAATTCCAAATAGGACTTAATTAGACCTGGGTGGAAAACAAGAACAGTAAGAACTCAGGGAGGGAGGGGAAATTAAACTGTTTATTACACCAGCCCCTAAAGTTTATTTGTTAGATTAACATTTTTGGGGGTTGGTCAAACGTTTCACCCATTAATTGTAATCTACAGGAGGGGTAATTTTGTATGTTATCATTAGAGATGTAGATTAGTTTATAGGCCATTGTATTATCTTTTTTGATTCCTGGTAAGCGTAGCTTTTGTAAAGTTTGTTTTAAACTCTTTGGCTATATTTAACATTCATTGAACATTAATTTTTTAGTTTTTTTCTTTTGTATTGTTCAAATGTTCAAATTTTTTTCAACCTATTTTTTGAAATGGCTATAGGATTTAAGTGGATATTATGACGGGAAAAATTGTCGTTAATCTAGCTTGCTAATATGGATATTATTTATTGGTCAGTTGGCTCATGTAGTATGGAGGGGAGGGGATGGGGTAAGGTGAATTGATGGAGGGGGGGAGGTTGATATTTTAGCCAGCTACAAGTTTCAGTACATGGAAATCTGATGTAGTATCCAACTATTAATAAATCAGTTGACCTTAATAAAATTCTTTTTTTTTTAAGACCTAAAGATGTATTTCGTTTTTATCATTTATTTGTAAAATTGAATTAAGCAATATTCAAAAGAATGGGCTGTTTTATGTAAGGCAGTTATAATATGGAAAGGCATAGAAAATTGGTTTGTTTTCGATTACGTAATAAGATAAAAATTGTGAAGAAGTATTCTTGCATAGTATGCAACCTGTCAATACCAACATTTTAGTTAAAAAACTTTTATTGTTGATCGTGTAGATACTTTTAAGTCGTTTTTACTATTTTAAATACGAATCTGAGATCTTAGAAAGCAGGTTTCAGCCTGTTTATGGAAAAGGGTAGTCATACCAGCCACCTTCATAAAAACACTAATTAATAATGATGTAAAGCGGGTGGCGGCTGTACTCCCCTTTTGAAGCTTGGCATCTTGGTGCTAGTGACGCAGCGTCTATTTATCATAAAAATTATTTGCTACAAATCATGAGTTACATCTAAACATGAAATGGAACGTGATTTTTGTAATTTTTATGAATTATAATTATGTAATACTTGTTTAAGATCATTAAAGGGTTGGAATAAAAATTCATTTCACAATACAAATCCATGAAAATTGCTTTAAAAAATCCTCCTCAATGTTATTATAAACAGATCAAATAAACCTCATCCACATAAAAATTCTCCTCACAAATTACTTTTTCATAAAATTGGTTTTCATACATAACTGCGTAGATAAATATTTATTTCGGGCAATCATTTTATGTACAAAAAACTATATTAATTGGTCCAAAAGTTATCTGGATTTTCCTTTTATTCAGTAATATTTTTTAAAGAGTATAAACAATCTTTTTTGAAACATGTAAAAGATTTTATTTTGAATCTTCATAGCTTATTCTACAGACTAAAAAGATAGGAAATAATTTTGTTTGCAGCAAATTCATTTATTTTGTATGGCCGAAAAAAATCCTTCCCTTCTTTTTATTTGTTATTAAAAAATTTATTATTTCTAGTATTCTAATTTGATAGATGTATTTATGTTCGATCACTTGATGATAAAACTTAGTTATGTTTTCTGAGCACCTTCAAATTTGCTCTCTTTTGGTTGCTCTAATGTACACAATGGTCAATACAAGCATAAAACATTTCATATTATTTTTTAAATAAATAGTGTTATTGCTTAGAAAAAAAATTGTTTAGATTTTTCCTTCAGTTTAAAACCTTTTTATTGTTAGCTATAAAACTTACTATAATTCAGAATTTGTCTTTTCGTGTTTGTTTGTGTTACCGGGCTATTGACAAACTAACCGACCCCTTACTTCATTTTAAGCGTTGCTTAAACAAGGATGATTACGTCCTATAGTAGAGAGGCTGTTTCATATGATAAACTAACATTAAGAAATATTAGGATAGGAGAAATAGAAAAAGGAATGCGTATTAAGAGAAAACGATGTAAAAAAGAACAAAAGGAAAATTTTATCATTACCACATTGACCACTATCTCCTATTGTAGGGGAGGTCCTAATCTTTTAGTCAGACGTACAGGAACACTAACAGAGTAGCTGCGCCATTAAAATTATTTCTCCAAGTTGAAAATATGAGACCATGGTTGATTTGAGAGATTTAAAGTTTTTCTAAGATTATGGATTGGACCAAACTTATTTAGACAAACTTTCTTTCTACTTGGAAGAAAAATTACTTAAGAAATTATAAAGACTTTTTATTGATAATCATTTTTAATTTTTCGATCATGTCTATGAGTTCTAAAGGAGAAATGTTTATTGGATATTTTATTTTGATATCATATTGTCCAATTCGTTCATTCAGTAGGAGGATAGAGGGTGGAAGAGGGGTATCGTTATTTTAGCCAGCCGTAAGTTTCACTTTTCTAGAATATATGAAAATCTGGTGCAACATCCAAGTAGTGATATATCTAAATGATCTCTACAGCTGATGCAGATTTGTGATTTACTAGCGGCTGTGGCTTCCCAGAAAAGTGGCAGATTTCTTATTATTAACTAAAGTTTTTGTGTTTGTGTCTTAGTAATAATAACATCATAAGTTATACTAAATTAAAATCCAAGTCAAGGTTTCTTTCCTATCTTTCAGTACTAAAAAGGAAACTAACTTTAAGAGGTATACCATTATTCACTTGGTGGCATAGAAAAAAAAGTAACGTTTACTTTACTTGATCAATTTCGCACTGTTCTTAGGTTTTTTCCCCATTTTTTCTATGCATTTGCAAAATTATCTGCCTTTTAGTTTAGGGGCCGAACATATCAATACTCATGATTTAGCAAAATAAATGGGTTAAAGAATCCCACCTCTCTCATTAAACTTCTATATTTGTAGGATAACCTTCCCGATGATGCTGCTGAAGTGGATGATGACCTTGATCTCACCGATTTTGGTGACAAGAAGAAAAAGAAGAAGAGAAGCAAGAAGAAGGATCTGGATGATCTCATTGGAGATGATGACAAGGAGGATCAACAAGGTAGGAACATCATAGCAATAAATAATTCTAAACAGACTGTAATGTAGTTTTAAAATTGAATTATCGTACAAAATTATTGGAAGTTTGACTGGTGGTGTGAACACACATTTATTATTTAACTTTTTGATTGTTAAACCTTTGTCTATAGGTCCTAATTCAATCAGTTTTATCCGATTTTTTGCCAAGGCATTCCCTTCAACTCCTAGTTTGAATCGAACTTGGTACACCCCTGGCCCTGACAATTCGTATACTTGAATAACTAAAGTTTTCAATATATTATTTTGAAAAAACACTTTCATAAAGTCCTAAGGTCAATTCTTCCAACTAGTGTCAGATTAATTTTTATATTTTTTGTGTTTCTGGGGGGGGGGGGGAGTAATATACCTAATCTTTTCCTTAAAAGTCGTTAAAAGAAAAGATAGGATTTTATTTATGTTGAGACAATGTAATCAAAATATTTATTTTAAAGCGCTTAGCTAGCAGACGAACAATTCTGTTGCATTTCAGACAGATGCGCCTGTTAGCTATTAATTTTTTCAGTAGCATCGATTCTCTAAGTATATATGTCGGTCTTTCTGTAATGCTAGGCTTGTCCCTACAACATTTAAACATAAGAATAATGATCCGCTTAAAGCATTATATAAATGAATGAAGGCATGTCCTCTAAATTTTGTATATTAATTCACATATATTCTACATTAGCATTATGTTTGTTCTTACGCTTGAACTTTTATATCCTATTCCTTTTATTTCTTATATTTCCTTTTTAAAAGCGAAGCTTTTCTATAATTAGAGTCCGTCCGTACGTCCGTCCAAGACGAATAGCTTTTCTCGTTAATTTAGGCAAGTTAGAATTGCCCTATCGATTTCAAACTTTGCATGGTGATTCCTGTAATAGTTAGTTACGATTTAGAAAGCGTAGCAACTCTATAATCATTACCAGAATGTCCGTCCGTCCATTTTAAACATGTTGATTTTTTACTTTTTGAACAACAAATTTTTATGTGATATAATTATTCGATTGATCTGATTTTTGATATATTGATTCCTGGGACAACAAAGTACAATATTATAAGCGAAGCAACTCTATAATCAAGTCATAAAAATGTAAGTATGCTCATTAACATTATCCTGTATCAAGTAGTTTTTCAACTAATTTACTTACCGTTTGTCCTACCGTTCCAGTGCTTCGTTTTTTGGATGTTGTCATCCTTGTTATTGATATGCAGAATCATTGTATCAAAGCTCTAATACATTTTAAGCAATACACTAAGTACCTACTTTCTTTTGCTTGATAGAGCCTACTCCAATAAAAGTTTGAATTGGAAACTGATATCACTTGTGTGTGAAATGTTTATTACTTGCAGGTTGGGGCATAAATTCTCAACTTACAAACATTTCTGTGTATGGATTTGCGTTTTACATTACAGGGTTCTGCAGCCGCTGTAAGCTGCTTTCAGTACTTTAAGATTAAGCAGTTTCATTTAGCTGTTTTAAAAAGGTTTTGGGACTGAAAAATTTAATGTTAGAGCATTTTATTAACAATTTCTGCCTATTTATGCAGCTGCTAAACCAAATAACAAACAATCTTTAGATTTAACTATTGAATTTTCTTGCGTTAAAAGCAGTTTTATAGAAATATTTTCTAGTCAAACTTGAATTATACAGACCTATCAATAATAACTTTTCTTTTAAGGTTTGTCCGCTATAAAAGTGTACTATTATTAGACTTAAATAAAGGAGAAGACTAGATTTATTGCAATTGTTAATATTTTAGTTTAAATATCCTCAAAGTATTTATCGTTTTTTTCTTAAGAATTTAATAAAAGATATTAAATTGTTACAATTTGTTCCTCTATACAAAGAATTGGCGTATTTTCAACATCAATTTAGTAGTGTTATTTAATACTTATATTTGCGGGAACTTTTGTTTAATGAAATCTTCCAATTTTTTACATTTACAAAACAGCCTACTTTATTGCATCAAGATCCATGACAGATCTACATAGGAAATAAATGTCAATATATTAGCTAAAGTTTTCCAAGCAATAAATGTTAAAAACTCATTTTGCTCCAATAATCCGTAATAAACTCTCATTGACCAGAACGATAAGACCCATTATTTTACTGTTTGAAGAATAAATTCATTTTTTTATATCATGTTGCTATTTGAATTATATTGAAGTATTAAATTTCTATCCATAAAACAGAAAATTTAAATTTATAATATAGTAAATAAAAGAAAACTTAATTTTTAAATAATTTGAAGCTAGCGATACATGCGTAATGTGGTCAGATATTGAACTAAAATTTAAAAGTTAGCTAAACATTTTCACCCTTTCAGGACGATAATTTAAAATAAAAAATATTAACATCCTAAAAAAGAAAGAAATCGTCAGGGAGAAGATAATGGAAGAATAGGGTTAATAGTCAGAATTCAGATAACCTAAAGAAAGTAAATAAAACATTGAATAAACCTAGCCAATAGCGAGATAATTATATCGAGCCCAACTCTAGTTCTTATATAAAAGTAACATAATGTCTGCCTGTCTGTGTGCCTGATCGCTAACTGTTGGATTGATAATGTTCTCCAACACAGTGAAGGTATATAAAAGATATTTTGGGGTAGGTTACCTCCTCCCTCCCATGTTTAAATTAGCGAGATTGAATCAAAGGGAGAGGTGCAGTTTGTACTGTTTTGTTATTATAATTGCTTCAGATGATTTTCAAAATGCGCCACACATTTAAAAATTAATGTAAACTATCAAAAATTGTTTTTGTGTGACGTAAACATACGACGAAGAAAGTCGCTCAATGTGACGTCATAGAAATGAGGGATTATCCATCTCTATTTTAGGGATTTTCTTTCCCACTCCTCCTCTCCTGATCCCTCATTTTTATGACGTCAGAATTTTTAAGGGACTTTCTTCGTCTTATACGAGGAAAATAAAACAGCAATTTTAAAGATAAACTACTTATAAATATATTTATTTACCACATGCAGTCTCTAGCAGCCGTTCTGAAACTGGTGGCGGTGCCAGCAAAACGGGTTCCGCCGCCAGTTCAGGCGGCAAAGCCAAGGATTCAGGTTTGGTTATTGAATAAGGCAGTGGTGTTGATCCGAACTATTGGATCCACCCCACTGCTAAATAACTTTAAATATTTCACTGTTTATGTTTACCTTATTTTGCATATTTTTTACTAAAGCAGGAACATGTATTCTGATTAATAAAAAGCTAAAATGCCGGCATTGGTATCCCTCAGGGTCTTATGCCTAGTCGAGTTCAGAACTCTCCCGCCTTATTTTTAAGTAAATTGAAACTGAGGGGAGGGGGGTAGACTTTCGTATATGCATTTATAGTATTTTTTAGGTCAAGAAGGTTAGGTTATATTAGGTACTATATGACCCCATAGAATTAAGGCCCCTTTTTTTAAATTTATTCCTGAAAAAGGGGTGGGGGTTCAGTGATCGACATACACTTTAAGGGAAAGCACCAAGATGCCTGTAGAAGTTGCATAGGTTTGTTATTAACCCGGGCCGCTTAAATGATTTTTGTAGATATACAAAAAAAAGATAACATTTCCATGCTGGCTTTATTTAGTCTTTTTTTAATTGAATACACGTCTTCCTGTTATGCTTTTATGATATTTTTTAATTTTTGGCATGCTTTTAAAACGCCTTTTCCTTGATATCAAAATAATTAGGTAGTCATCTATGAAACCTGAAAAAATGCATGTATTTCAACAATGTAATTTAACAAGTTTTTGTGTAAAAAAAATACAGCATACCTTTTGTGTAACATCTACTTTCCCCCTCCCTCTACCCCTAGTTTATTCTTTACAAAAATGGTGTTAAAAATTATACACGGTGGGTAAGCCCTTCAATATCAATACTTCTCATATGGTTCAAAGGTTTTTTGTAATCTTTTAAGGGGTGGGGGGTCATGAACACTTCTTGCAATATTGGGGATTATTCCAAAAAGTTGTCAACACAAAGTATAATCCCAAATGAGATATTAAACTTGCAAACAAGACCTTGCCCTCAGAATTTATAATAGCAAATATTAGAGGTAGAGGTCAGGTTAATTTTATGATGCTTTTTTTGCTTTTCTGGTGATCTAGGGATAGGTCAATGGCAGTCGCAATTTTAGACCTTTATCAAAGCTTTAAAATTTTTTGAATAAAATATTATATGAAATATGGGTTAAAATTTTGTTTGTGCATGTTTTCGTTTTCATGTTATTTATTTTGCCTTACATAGTGCATAATACTCCTTAAAATAATGCTTTATTTAAGTTATGTAATTTTGGTGAACTTTGAAGTTATGTTTTTTGTGTGTAGAGTTTGATTAAGTCATTTATCCCATATGCTTTTTTCACTAAACTTTGTTGAAGAAATTTTTCTTGCCAAACGGCTTATGTGATCTTTTTAGTGCAGATATTTTATAATTCTATTAATTTGTCCGTTTGTAACACATGGTGTTCAGATAAACTTGATTTTCTTGGCTGCTGTTGAAGATAGTGGACTGAAATATCTGTAGGGATTTTTAACAACAGTAAAAAAACTGGAATATGAAATTCCTAGCAAATACGTTTTTTCAGCTGCTGTTAAAGTTAGAATTAAGTTACAATATAAAATTTCAAAACTGATATTTTTTAGTGGTTTCTTTTTAATACTTTTTAAAATCCTTGTTTCATTTTCAGGTCGATAATATTTTTTTTTTTTCAGGGTCTAATTTATTTTCTCGTATTCATTCGAATCCGGTGGACAGGAACCGGTTCTTATCATTACGAAAAAACTATGTCTAGCATCGTATTATAAACCGCTTTCTACGAATATAGAAATGTACAATCATAAGATTAAAACCATTTTTTAGCCCGTGCCTTCGGCACCTCGGGTCTAAAAAAACTGGTTTTAATCTCATAATTGTACATTCTATATCCACGGAAAGCAGTTTATAATACGACTAGCGGCTTCGCCCCTAGCCTCTAGGGGCTTTGCCCAAAGAGGTGATACAAAAAAATTATTGCGAAAATCGTAAAGGACCATGGAAATCTCCTTCAAAAAAAAAAAAAAAAAAAAAAAAAAATGGGGGGGGATTTTTGGGTTTTTGGGGGGGTTGGGGGTGTCCCACCCCCCAAGAAAATAGCTTAAAACCACCACAGGACCAATAGGTAGATACCCTGAAGAGTAGAATCCGATCGGTTCAGTGGTTACCGAGATCTTAAGGGACAGACAGACAGACGGTCAGACGGACAGACAGACATCGTTCTACTTTGTATTATAGATGAAAGAAATAACTATTATAGATTCATAATTTTTAATAATTGCATGAATTCTTTTTGCTTCTATGATTTTATAACATTTATGCATATTTAAGTTTTATCACAATTTTTCCTCTTGAAAGCGAATATCAAGTTTTTGCACAGCTAAAGAACACAATGATTTGATATTCTGCCACAATAACTTACATTTTTTATGTTCATATACTTAAAATCTTTTATTTAACTTTCCCTAAGAACTTTGTTTCATTGTTGCTAACCTTTGTTTTATTTTATTTTAAATTGTGGTGTTTTGTTATGTTCCATTAATCGAAACAAAAAAATATCTAGTGATTTAATCATTAAAATGTTTTCTGTTGTCTCAAGTATTAACATTTATCTTTTTTTTGTGGGGTTAATACTTCAAACTAGAGATTTTACACAGCATTAAATGATTATATCGTAGATGCAATGTTTTTTTCTTAAAACATTTTTCTACCCTAACTTTTAATTAGCATTGCTTTTAAAATTAATGATTGATTAAATTAAAGACATATCCGTTTTAAATAGTTGAAAAATTCTTTACTATAATTTTCATTAATAAACTTGTTTAACTTTATAATGGAAAAAAGGGACACATAAATTAATAACTGAAGAATCCTAATAATAAAGTAACAGGATGTCTGTTTTAATAATGAAGGGAAAAACATTATTGTTGGGCTTCCTTAACCTGTTTCTAGCTATGTTCAATTTTGAAAAGTAGTGTGAATACATGGATTACGACAACTCTACAATATCATATATCCCACCTTATAATTTCAATAAACACAATTCTGTCATTGTATTCAGGGATCTAAAGAGATAAGACAATGGCCAATAAATTGATGTACATCCCCAATGTAGATTACAATCAGTGGTTGATATGTGTGTGACACTCAACTTAATGAATCAACTAATCAAAATTTAACAAAAGTCCCCAAAGTTGTTAAGCTTATTTCAAGAAAACGTTATCATAAAACTTTGGAGACTCGACTGAATAATAAAGAGCAAAATGCTCCTCCATCCCTCCAATTGGGTATACAAATTCTAAACAACTATCCCATTATCTCTTACTTTTCAATATTCTTTAAACTTTGCTCATTGTTTTAAAATTTCTAATTATCATATTATATATTTATGTTTATAAAAAAGTTTTTAATGAAAATACATTAGGGAAAATTAAATATTATAAGTTTTGCATGCATTATTATTAAGTTTTTATAAATATTAATTAAACACAATTGCTGAAAGATTTCTAAAGTTTTTTTAAATCCTTCTATTTTGTGGTCTTCTGCATGATTTAAAAATTAAAATACTATTCTTTTATATTTTAGGTGAGGTAAGAAAAAAATGTTTATAAAATTTTGCGCTATTATTATGTTGATATTTGTTTTTCAGAGGTGGATTCTTTAAAAAAAATTGCCCCACTATTCGCTTAGTGGGGCGAAATTGTTCTCGTAAAAAATCCACCAAAATCACATTAAAAATCAAAAATAAAATAAAATCTTATGTTCATAACCCTTCTATGATTTTGTTTAATTTTTGTATGTTTTTAATGTGATTTTGGTGGATTTTTTACGAAAACAATTTTGCCCCACTAAGCGATTAGTGGAGCAAATTTTAGTATAATATTTTTATTTTTTGAGTTTGACCCTTCCTATGTTTTTTGACTAGGTATCTGATTTTGTATTTGCCAGGGAAAAGGGAAAGCAATTCTAAAGGAAAATTTCCCCACAACCCCCTTCCCCGTTTCCTCCCCCTACTTACCCCTCTTCAGTTACATAAAAAACACAATATATACCCCCACCTTACTTTCAAAGGTTTCGTGATTTTTTGTAAAATTGATTGTTAGAATAGCTGGCCTGTGTTTTTGCTCGAATGTGAATACACACATAACATGTACTTTTTTTCTCGAAACAAAAATACAAATCATAGAAGCAAATGTTAACTTTTATTTGATTATAATCAAATATTTATTGTATTTTAACTTCACAATAATCCCAAAATATTAATGTTTATTTCATGTTATCTGTATTTTTACTGGAGAAAAATAATCGGTTGTCCCTCAAAGTGGCGTGTCATGCAAAGTAACCACCCCCTATTTTGAAATAAATAGGGTGGTAGTTTTTTGGATAGTGGACAAAATAATGCCACGGTCGTAGCGGTCATGCCTCTTGCGTCATATTGGAAGGGTGACACAACTTTCATTTTTTCGATATTTGATTTACTATTTTTCTTTATAAGATAAAAGCGATGCTTGCTAGATTATCTAATTCTTTATAATACTTATTTAAAACATAAAAAGAGAGAGGGCTCACTGGTCGACAGGCAATTTTAGGTAAAGCCGGCAGAAATCTAAAAATGAATGAATTTAGATGAGAATCCCTGGATGGAGTCAGACCGTGACTACACGTACGAGGAGTTGTTACAGAGGGTGTTCAGCATCATGAGGGACAAGAACCCAGATATGGTCGACGGTAGAGGCAAGAAGTTCATCATGAGACCCCCACAGGTAATTTTATACCACGTTAAGATCTCAAAAATGGTTTGGTTTGAATAATAATGTTTTTTTTAAATTAGACATTTAAGGATTAATATGTAACTGTCATAATTTTTAGTAGTGAAGCTACTCTATAATCAACTTTGTCTGTCCGTAACGCTATGGAAGAAATATGATTTTATCGGCTGCTATTGAACATAGACAGAAGAAATTTTCAGCAAAGATTCCTTTGACATGTGCGCATCTAGTCAATACAATGTTTTGTCTGACGGTTGGTAATGCCTCAAAAGATACAAGTTTTTTTTTTTAATATTCTCTCTTTTCTTTGTTGTAATAACTGAACATCTGCTATGTAACTCACTTTGTCAGATAGTCCATTCTATGATTTTTTGCGCTTCGCTACTTATGAATGTTGTGATCCATGTTTTATCTAAGATTATTATTTACATTGTAAGATGCCAAGAATTAATGCACTTTTAGCTTTTTATACTGAATATCATGCATATTTTTCTAATTTTACTGATATTTGTTATTTTCAACAGTTTCAACATATTGGTGTTAAGGCCTTGCCAATAAAATAAAATACTTGACATTTGTCTTATTTCTTATGTGTTTATTGTACAAATAATATTTGGATTTTATGCAAAGACATTTGTTAGAACTGCAGCTATTCTATAACTTGCTTCTGCAGCTATTCTATAACTTGGTTGTGCAGCTTCTATAACTTGCTTCTTCAGCTATTCTATAACTTGGTTCTGCAGCTATTCTATAACTTGGTTCTGCAGCTATTCTATAACTTGCTTCTGCAGCTATTCTATAATTTGCTTCTGCAGCTATTCTGTAACTTGCTTCTGCAGCTATTCTGTAACTTGCTTCTGCAGCTATTCTATGACTTGCTTCTGCAGCTATTCTATAACTTGGTTCTGCAGCTATTCTATAACTTGGTTCTGCAGCTATTCTATAACTTGGTTCTGCAGCTATTCTATAACTTGGTTCTGCAGCTATTCTATAACTTGGTTCTGCAGCTATTCTATAACTTGCTTACATTCTTTAGTCTTAATTACGTATATAACAAACTAATATAACGTAAGTCAATTTTAGTAGATGATATAATCCTTATGATAAAGTAAAAGGATGTCTGTGTGTTTGTTTGTACCGAAGGATCTCGCTAAACGCTGTGATGGATCTCCTTCTACAGGGTAGCTTTTTATAGGTTCTGCGAAGGTTTATCTCATATTATTATAACTATTTTGAGGGAGGGTACCACAACCCTCGCAAGAGAAATCACCCCTAGAAAAAAATTACCTCTCCAAAAAAAAATGTCTACTACTTTTTCTTTTTAAATCTAAATAAACATTTAGGTTATCGAATTTAATTTTCCCCTCCCCCCCACCCTCTGGGGGCTCTGTATTCAAAGGGATAAGAAGGGTGCAGAAAATGGTACTAAACCATCTCAAAAAAATAAGAGCCTTAAACCACCACAGGACCTATGTGAAGCTTCTCTAAAAAGGAAAACTCAATCAGTTCAGTAGTTATTTAAATCTTAAGCATTAAACTTATTCTTTATATAATAGGATTAACTTTGAATTATTTTGCTAAGATATAATTTTAAAAAGAAAAAATTCACTTTGATGTACTTGTTTAATTTTCATCTATTATGTTTGTACTTTGTTTAGCTTAATGAAAATAATTAAGATACAATTACCTAATTAAATTAAACAATTTATATCCTTAAACTAATGCTATAACATTAATTTGACTTAAGAAGAATGGAGTTTCTCGTATTCATTCGAATCCGGTGGATAGGAACCGGTTCTCATTCATACGAAAAAACTATGTCTAGCATCGTATTATATCCAGCTTTTTAGGAATATAAAATGTACAATCATTAGATTAAAACCAGTTTTTTTTAGCCCGTGCCTTCGGCACCTCGGGATTAAAAAAAAACTGGTTTAAATCTTATAATTGTACATTCTATATCCGCAGAAAGCCGTTTACAATAAGATGCGAGAAATAACTATTCCAAAATTTAAAAGGTTTCGAGATTTTGAAAGTTGGGATTAGTTTTAAAAATATTCTATATTAAAGGAAATGTCTTTATTAAAATTTATTAAAATACTATCGACTTCGCCCCTAGCCTCTAGGGGCTTTGCCCTAAGAGGTATTATCAAACTAATTTTTCGTGTTTTAGATTTTAAAGAAAATTAAAAAAAAAAATTTGGGGGTATTTTTCATTTTTTGGGGGTGTTAGGGGTGTCCCACCCCCCAAGAAAATAGTTATAAACCTTCCTGGGACCTATGATAAGCTACCCTGTAAAGGAGAACCCGATCGGTTCAGCGGTTAGCGAGATCCTTCGCTACAAACAAACAGACAGACAGACAAACAAACATCGTTCTACTTTGTATTATAGATATATTAAGATACAGTTTTTTAAAAATCTATACTGAAAATCCATGCATGGTTGCATCCCATTGCGGGGTTAGGAATGTCCAAATGTTTCAACCACTAATTGTAATCGACAGAAACGGTAATTTTTGTGATTCATCATTGGTGATGTAATTGGTACATTGTACATCAAATTATATATGACTTTGTCTTATCCCTTTAACTTAAGTAAATATTATTAACTTTTTATTGTTGTACTTTAAACTTTTTGTTCAATAATAATAAATAACTATTCATTCAGGTTGTCCGTGTTGGCGCCAAGAAGACCGCCTTCGCCAACTTCAATGAGATCGCCAGGATTATGCATCGTCAGCCCAAGCACTTGCTCGCCTTCTTGTTCGCTGAGTTAGGTGAATACATATTTATAGAGTTTCTAGGGTTCCAAGACAAACGTCGGAGTAAATAAACTAAAATAATCAGTAAATTAAGTATTTCTATATGTATTGTACAGTTTAGGCTAAGATAAATATACAAATAAGCTCCCCGCAGGCAATAAAAAGACCTATAAGACGGTTTAAAATGGTTATGTGTCCACTCCTGCATTTGTCCTGGGACCATTTCCAAACGTTCTAAGCAGTATTTAAAATCTATCTATCAAAATAGTAGAATGTATGTCTATAGTGTATACCTATGAAACTTTCCGCACATTGGCCATTCTATAAATAATTTCCAGACTATTCATGAGTTTTTATGTCTCTAGATGAAAGTTTCTTCGAGAAGGCATAAGTTTTCTTGTAAACTTATCTTAAATTAAAATTCTTATTTGCTTGCAATTTGTTTGCATAAAAAAGAAGAAGGCCCAGGGTAATCATATTTCCTTATGGACCTGGCCATTAATATGTTATTATCCAGGTACCAGTGGTGCTATCGACGGTAACAACCAGCTCATCATGAAGGGAAGGTTCCAACAGAAACATATTGAGAATGTCCTTAGAAGGTAAACAAACACATTTTTTCTCTTTATTCTTTAAATAATTCAATAGCGAACATGGGCTGTGATTCCAGGGAGTAAGGGAGGGGACAATGGATCGAATATTCAATCTTTAGGAGTCTCAGACTTTGGGGACTGGCTTAAAAGGAATGTGCAAGAATTTAGCAGTTTCTGACTGAGTTTGGGGACTTGCGCAAGAAATGCCGTTACTCGTTTTGTTAGTTTTGAATATATATAGTTTTGCAGACAGAGAGTAGTTCAAACATAAATACACGGCCCCCCTCCCATACTATATTTCACTCCCTTCATCCCCACCTCCTTTTTAAAAGCAGACGAGAAAGGGAAATGGAGAAGGGAGGTGGGGGAAATAAACAGGATAAAAAGGGGCAGGAAGGCGTGCGGGTCATATACTTGCCCATCCAGCTACACGCCTGCCTGCCCCTTTTTTCTGTGTTCACATCACTTGCCCCCAAATCTCTTTTCTCTTTCCCTGTCATATGAAGAGATCCAGGGAGATATTTCTAGTAATTAATTACAGAATGGTTATGTCAGTCTGTAATACTGGTAATCTTATTTTCAAATGATTGCTTTTTTTCTTGGAACTTTTTTTTAGTTTATGGTTTTCTAGATTTAATCAACAATCACTTTACAATTTCCACCATATTTTCGGGATTATTCTGGTTTTCATGGCCTTTCTTCAAAAACTCTTAAATTGAATTAATTGCCCATTGTCCCCTCCCTTACTCCCTGCTGTGAGTCGCTATATTAATTCCATTTAAAATTGCTGGAAATTAGGATATTTTGTGGTATGCCATTTGGCTTTAAACTTGTTTTGTGCTGTAACTAAAGGAAAGTGGGTTAGAAAATGGTAAGAATTGTTTTTCAGAATCCTTGTCCCTGAGTAGATTCTACAAATATTAGTCTTGCAATGAGCTTCTTTTAGAATTTTAAGTTACATCCAATATCTAGCTAAATTGCATTAGACTGAAGAGGGTGCTTTGTTCACTGAAGTATATTTCAAATAAATGCTTAGAAGTTGTGAAAGCTTAGGTATGGAGTATTTTTTGTGCCTCTAATTCCGCAAATTAAGTGTTTCAAAATGGCAAGTAAAAGATATGCGGTTCTGACGGCTTGATATTGTTGTATTATAAGCTACGCCGTTTTTATCTAGGGACTAAAATAGCTGAAAACCATCCAAAGATTTAAATCTGAAAATAAAAATCCAAATCATCACGTGACTATCTAAAATAGAGAACTCAATCGGTTTAGTATTACATCAGATCTTAACCTTTAGACAAAGTAAACCCTTACTATCTATAATACAAAGTAGAACGATGTCTGTCCGTCTGTCTGTCCGTCTGTCCGTCTGTCCGTCTGAAGCTTAAGATCTCGGTAACCACTGAACCGATTGGATTCTACTCTTCAGGGTATATACCTATCGGTCCTGTGGTGGTTTTAAGCTATTTTCTTGGGGGGTGGGACACCCCCAACCCCCCCAAAAATGAAAATTTGACCCCCCCAAAAAAATACTCCTGGTGCTGCTGGTGCAGCTGCTGGTGCTGGTGCAGAAAATTATTTTTTTTCTTGGGGCAAAGCCCCTAGAGGCTAGGGGCGAAGCCGCTAGTATATTATAAGTTGATAAAATGATGTCAGTTTGTTTGTCTGTTTGTCTGTCTGTTTGTAGCGAAGGATCTCGCTAACCGCTGAACCGATCGGGTTCCCCTTTACAGGGTAGCTTCTCATAGGTCCCGGGAAGGTTTATAACTATTTTCTTGAGGGGTGGGACACCCCTAACCCCCCCCCCAAAAAAAAAAAATTTTTTTTCTTTTTAAAACTAAAATTAAAATAGTAAAGTCGACTACCACCCCCAATTTTTTTTTAAATTTTTCTTTTAAATCTAAAATACGAAAAATTGGTTTGATTAAACCTCTTGGGGTTTATAATAAGTTGATAAAAATGATTATTTCCAGGTATATTAAAGAGTATGTGACGTGTCACACTTGCCGCAGCCCCGACACCATCCTCAACAAGGAGACCAGGCTCTTCTTCTTGCAGTGCATGACCTGTCACTCCAGCTGTTCCGTACAGACCATCAAAACCGGTTTCCAGGCCGTCACCAGCAAGCGTGCCGCCATCAGGGCTAAGCAGTAATAGGTAAAAATTGTGCAACTTTTGTGAAAATGCCAGGGTGGAAGGGGACGGGACATTGGACTGGTCCCCATAGTTGGTTTGGTGTCCAAACTTTTCCACCAATGATTTTATAGGGTTAATTTAGTAATTTTTAAATTTAACATTGAGAAAAGGGGATGGGTCGACCTTTCCCCGCATCTCAAATGCCTCCAGGGGCGTAGCCGATTTTTGTATATAAATGATTCAACATCCTGTAAATAAGTTAGGGAGTATATCAGTAGAAGAATTTAAAAATCCTAGTTGTCATTCACATATAAAATGCATGCATTGCAACTTTTTAATCATTAAACTTTCCTGAAGAATTTGTACTTAAAGATTAATCAGTATACTTTTACAGTATGGCTTCAAAACTGATTAATATCCGGTGGATTAAAACCGGTTTGCAGCCACAATGAAAAATCATGTGTAGCATTGAATTACAGACAATTTTCCACGAATATTTAAATAAGGATCATAAAATTAATAAGTTTTATTGAACGGGCTCACGTCAAATCAGGGATGATAAAACTGGTTTTTTTTTTCTTTTCTTTTTTTTAATATCCGCGGAAAATGTCTATAAAACGACGCAATAAATAATTATTCTATTTTAGGTTGATTTTCGGACTCTCTTGTGAAGAATTTTCTTATACAACAGACATCAGATTATTATTCATTTTTTTTCGTCTCAATCCAATTATGAAATAAATTGATGCTTTTATAATTTTTTGCTTTTTTTTTATCTATTTAATTATTTTCATTTGATAGCATAGCTACTCTATAAACTTTCGGTAATCTTTATAATCTTGTTTGTTTCAGTTTTAAGCTAATGAAAAATTAGATTTTATCAATGTACTTGAATTTTTCGCCCTTATGCCTATTTTTAAAAATGCACATAGTTTTCTTCCACCAATTCAAAACAAATTAGGGTTGGGCCGGATATCCGGTTATCCGGTCATTTTAATATCCGGTCGGATTCTGGAAATTAAAACTATCCGGTCACATGATATCCGGCTGATTTTTGACGCCGAATATCCGGTAAATTGCCGGTTATCGAACGTTGGCCAGATATCCGGCCCAACCCTACAAATTGAGTGCTTACTCGTCATTTTTGGGACTCTTGTTTAATGGTCTTTTAATAATTTGTCCATTTGTGATTCCCACCCTTTTACTCCAGTCTGTCCCAGATTTTTCACACTAATTCTAATAGAATAATTAAGCTAGAAAATGATTGTTACAGTTTTAAAATCAATTTAGTACACTACAGAATTCTGAATAGTGCGTCTGTCTGTTTTAATATCGGCTAAGCTATGTTGGACACTACCTGTAAGCTTATACGTTTCAAAATAGTTATTTCTCGCATCGTATTATAAACAGCTTTCCGTGTATATAGTATGTACATTTTTAAGATTAAAACCAGTTTTTTTAGCCCCGAGGTGCCGAAGGCACAGGCTAGAAAACTGGTTTTAATCTTATGTTTATGCATTTTTATATTTGTAGAAATCTGGATATAATACGTTGCTAGACATAGTTTTTTCGTATGAATGAGAACCGGTTCCTATCCACCGGATTCGAATGAATACGATAATAGTTATTTCTCGTATTTATTCGAATCCGGTGGATAGGAACCGGTTCTCATCCATACGAAAAAACTATGTCTAGCATCGTATTATAAACCGTTTTCTACGAATATAGAAATGTACAATCATAAGATAAAAACCAGTTTTTTTTATCCCGTGCCTTCGGCACCTCGGGGCTAAAAAAACTGGTTTTAATCTAATAATTGTACATTCTATGTCCACGGAAAGCGGTTTATAATACGATGAAAGAAATAACTATTCTGTTTATCTTTGCATAAAGGACAGTAATCTTTTTCATTTATAAAAAATTTTAGTTTTCATGGAAACATATAAGGTAAAAGGTATAGACAATAAGTGAAATATATCTTGAATGATATTTGGAGGTCCAATGGAGAGGTCGTCAATTTTACTAAAAGTTGCCCCCCAACGACCACTAAAAACCACGTAGGTGTAGGTTTCGTGATTTTTTGCGAATTAATTTCGTTATTAATATTATATAATATTCTAGCTAAAAAATCAAATAGGTTTTATATTTTAGACGTATAATTGCTTAGTTTGGTTAAAGAAAGTAAAAGCCACAGATATCTTCTGCTATGATATCTAATAAAATCTAATATCAATAGGACGATTCTAACATGCCAAAATTAAGAGCAAAGTAGTCTGCTACAGACTGACCCTGTAGAAAATCTTCGTATTAAAAAAAAACAGTTTTTACTTGCATCAAAATTTATTTTTCAATAATAGTTAATAAAAATTGTTTATAAATTGCATTGATATTAATATGGAATTTATAATAAATTAAAAAAAAACATTTAGTCACGGTAAGTAATATAAATGGGAGTTGTTAGTTCATAAGAAAATAAATAAAATATAATACTGAAAATATAATGTGATGTTATTTTTTTTTAATATTACTCAAAAAAATACATAATGGTTTGATGTGTTTAAAGCTTTTTAAATTTTATAAAGTGCATACAATCACAGTTTTTCTTTAAAAAAAGGAGAAAAATTTCTAAAATTGTAACATTAGTAGTCTGAATTAAAGGTATAAGAATATTATAAGAATATTTTCCCCTGTTTCTTGCAAAAATTAAGGCAACACTTGGTGTAAACAAAACAAAAACAAAAATGCGCGAATGCCGAGAAATTATTTGTTGATCCAGTGGATGTTATCAGTGACTGCAGGACCTGGTCCCTTGGCTGGTGCCAGCTTCTCCTCTCCAGCACCGTGAACAAGGACAAGATCATCGCCTTCACGTCTCCAGGTTACCAAGGAGTTCAAAACACCTGTAAAACAGTAATATATCAGTCCTTTATCTGGAGAGGGGGGGGGGGGGGGGCGGATGTGCAACTTTTTAAAACCTAAAGCAAAAGGAACTCAACCCCTCAAAATAGTTACAAATATGTATAGGATTTTGCATAGCGTTTGCCGTTTCCATATACAGCCGAAGTTCCACATTGTAATGCATTGAAGCAAATGAGATGCCAAATCCCAGTTCTTGTATTTTGGTCAAATTGTTTGTTGTTACATTTTACCCTTCTGCCTTCTCTAAAGGTTTCTTTTTCTTCTTGGGTCCCGGGGTGTTTTTAGGCCATTTTATTTAATCAAATGGGCCCTAGAAGATAGGTATACAGCCGCTAGTGCAAGATTAATCTGTTTTTAGGTTTCATGTTACTGTCAGTCAAACAATATTTGCTTGATTTTTTTACATTACATCTCCAACTCAAATGTCTGTAAAATGTTGTAATTGAAATTGTGTGTTATTAGACCATATGAAATACTCTTGGAGAAAGCTATTAATAGAAAAAGATTTTCCGTGATTAAATAAAAAACTTTAAAAAAGACTTTACTTCAGTAGCATATCAATATGCGTAGAATAACTTGGAACTAAAAAAATGGCAGCATGATCGTCGCATGTTTATTTTTCCATATTGTATTACACTAAAGAAACTGGCAAGAAAATTGCAGTGTTGTAACTATTAAGTTTTCCTGTATTTTTGCATTTTTTATCTATGCTAATTGCAACACCCAACAAAATAGCATGCACATACCTGTGACTTCTCTCTCCAGCTCTTGTAATTCTGGTGGAGGCATCATCCTAGTGGACATAACAGGTCCAACCTTCAGCTTCCCAGCCTCCATCTCCACCAGGCAGCTCATATTATTTCCAGCCTGGGCACTCACCCTCCACTTGTCCTCTCCCTCCTTGGAAATATCGCACCGGAATTTGCCTTGCCAGGTTCCTTCCACCTGATCTGCTGGTCTGGAGGATGAATCCTGCATGGCGGCCAGGTCCGGCATGGCAACCTTGGTAATGGAAACCTTTTGTCCCGCGGTATCCATGGAGACAGCAGGACACATGCTGCTGCCCTTGTCCCAACCTTGGAGGTTAAAAGCAGTGCCAAGACCGGCGCCATTCTTGGAGAACGCCACAACTGTACTGTTCCCACTATGCTCAACTCGCATGCCAATAACGTCTCCATCGCCGAATTTAGGGCCCCAGTGGCCGGTGACAAGGCTGCTGCCGTCACTGAGGTTGCCAGGGCCGCCGTAGAAAAGACCTTTCATGCTGTAGCCGGGCCCGAACTGTTCCTTGTTGCAAACGCCTACCCAAAGACCGGACTTGCCAGAAATCTGAAATATATATGATCAGATAAAAAATTAAATCATCTTTATCAATATTTATAAATCTTTTAAAATAATCAAAATTTGTATAAGTCATATTTGAAAACTAAATACCTAATTCAAGTAATAACTGATTGAAATTAATTTTTCCACTTGTCTAAGATTTTAAATTAAAAATTTTTAACTTATTTTTCTTACATAGCTTTATGGCTTGAGTACCTAATGAATAGAAAGCTGAATTTTTTGGCTCACTATTATATTATACTGTTTAGGTTAGCTCATTCTCGGTCATTTGAAAGATATCATTTTCAGGAAATAATATTACTGATGCTTACTTTTCATATTTGCGATCCTGCTATATAATTTACCTTGAACTCCCAACATCCAGTTCCCCCCTCATTCCAGATTGCATTAGCCTTCTCATGCTCACCTGAAAATAATAATATTTACATTTAGATTTCGACAACGGCTGTCATTAATAAACTGTGGACAAAAATTCCCATTGCTAAGAGATAGGATATGAATCTTTTACTAATAAAAGTGATTTTGGCTGACATGATGTAGACTTGACATTGTTGTCAGAAATTGGCGATGTACCTGACAACTATATAGTATGGCATCAAATAAAAATTACAAAGGTTGACATACTTTCGACATGACGAAATTCTAATGAAATTTTGACCTCAAAGTTGATAAATTGATATCCGCGGAAAGCTGTTTATAACACGATGCGATAAATAAATAATCCATTATAAAGTTACCTGAGCAGGCAACCTCTGCTCCAGACACTGCCAGCTTTCCAGATCCATCATCTGTCCAACTCATTTTGGTCTGCAATTAAGAGGGCGCTTGAAAATGGGTCTAACTCCCTTGAAAATTACCCAATAGGGGCGAGGCTGCTTTCTGTGACTCTAACGTTAATCTAATGGATCTAGAATATCATGGATTGTATAACAGGGGAAAATTGTCATCAATTTAGGTTGCTAACTTGGAACTCATTTATCGGCCAGTTCGATCATCCTGTAGGAGGGGACGGGATGGGGGATAGGAGGTGGTTTGGGGATATCGTTATTTTAGCCCGCTGCGAGATTCATTTTATTGGAGAACATGAAAATCTGGTGCAAAATCCAAGTAATAATATATCCATAGTTATTTCCAGGGCGACCACTCCAAACCAAAAAATATATAGTATTTTTGTAGTTTATTTTTTTCTCCATAATTTTATTAAGCCTAGGAAAAAGTAACACTTAAAAGAAAATTTACACTTTGATTGCTAAATCTTGGTCTGGAAGTCTAAAATGACCATACAATAAATTTTGCTTCTAGAAATTGTAATCATATAACTTTTATAATTAAAATGCTCTAATATTATATATATGAAATGAAATCATACTAATTAACACAACAACCAAAAACCAATTCTATGATCATAATTTCAAAATACCTACTCATTTTTTTAAATTTTAAATAGTACAAGTAAAAACGTCAAAATATAATATGGCTGTAAATTATAGAATATTTCCGTTGGAATGACATGAAAATACTGAATCATAAATTATTAAGTCACTGCATCAAGAATATGTCATTGTAGTAAGAGGAGAGCCAAAAGTACATCTAATAAAATATTATTTCATTTAAAAGAAAAAAATAAGGTAAGTATTAACAACAAGAAAAATTAATAAAAATCAATTTTGGTACGTAGATAAAACAACAAACCCTCAAAAATAGCTGAAATCTAAAGATAAAACTTAGAATCAATTCAGTTTTTAGTGCTTAAAAACGCGCTGCTTTTCAGCAAGAAACAATGCGTCCAAAGTTAACCAATGAATTGTGTCAAACATAATTTCAATAATATTTAAAAAGAATTAGGTAATTAACATTTCAATCTATTTTACTATTAATTTATCAATTAGTCATACATAATTTTATTACTTTATATAAAAATCTTGACTAAAACTCTAATACTATTGTGATAAAAATCAAAACACTTGTTATATTTTCTGCATATGATAACTAACAACTGAAATATTTGTTGACACGACTACATTTAAAGATAAACGTATTAGCAGGTCGATATTTGTCATATTTCTGATAACACAAATATTAATTAAAAACAAGTATAAAGCGGTGTAGGAAAGGTATTAATATTATTTTGTTCACTCCACGCAACTGAAAAGAGGAAAGAAAAGTGGGTGTAAGTAAATTGTAAATACGAACACTCAAAAAATAGATATAGTAAATCTAGATTCATAATCAGTAAATTCAACCAATAAGAACACAATGAAGGAATAATTCTTTTATATTATTGGTTATAACTTGTACAAATTTTAATGTGAAAAAGGGCAGTTATTTTTTCCCTTTATCTATTTAAATAAATAGTTGAATTTCTTAGGATAAAGTAAGCTTTTGGTAACTCATTTCGTCAAAAAATTGAATGAACCATATAGGACTAAATATTACCATAAATTTCTGTATGCTAAAAATTCCTATTCATGTAGGATTGTTTTTTTTTGTTTGACAGCTCATCTTTGGTTATACATCTATTTGCACCGCTCTCTTTCTGTGTAGCAGACCGGCCAAAATTTGGTGTAGGTGTGTGTGTGTTAGTTTTGGTGTATAGGTGTGTGTGTGTTTGTTTTGGTCTACAGTCAGCTGTGTGACTCACCGTTCTTACGAAGAAGCATGTAGTATCCTTTTGGGTTGAGAAAGAACTCCAAAAATTGACAAACATTTCCAAGGCTTAAAAACTTAGGTAAAGCATATAGCTTTAGGCAATTAAAGTATACAATTATAAAATATACATTGCTTTAATAAAATCTTATGTTTTATAATCATTATTAAAAGAATATATGTAGACATAATTGGAAAAAATTTATAATTGCTAATAAATCAATATAAATATGTTGCTTTTATAATGCATGGAATGTTATTGTTGCATTTAAAGTAAATAAACACATATGTAGTCATAGGCGTGCGTACTCGTGGGGTAGAATTTATGCCCCCTTCCCCCTTCCACTGATAGTTTCAAGGAGGAGGTACCTAAGTCCCCAATCCCTGAGGAAAATGTCTCAAGGGGGGTTGAGGTATTTGGAAGAGGGAAATCTTTTCTAGCGTTATACAGCCAAATCTTTACTTTTTTAAGGAAGGGTGGGGGGTTAGCCAGGAAAGTGTTATGCATTACATCTCGGCTAAAATGTTGTGCACGCCCTTATTTGTATTATAAAGCGGTGTTAACCCTTTGTAGTTAAACAAAACAGCTGTGCAGATCAAACTATTCTCTTCACTTAACTTTTTATGTTTGCACCTATTTAGTTAAAATAATAACATTTACAGCGGTAAAAAAAATTCAACTTTTTGTCAAGTGTTAAAGTAGGACATTAGAGCTAAAATCAATCCTACCTGCTTCTTTTTATATTGTAAGATCATCATACATTGCAATCATGTCTATTTTTAAGTAATTATGTCAAATAGTTGAACAGGGGCGTGCACATCGTCTGGTTTTGTGAGGAGTGGGGCAAAAAAAACGGAAGGCAAGTCATTTCAATTTTAAATGGGGTGCTGACACCCCTTCTGAACGCTTTCGTAGTATACATAAATCATTGCAATTGGAAATCGACAAAATAATTTTGACTGGGTAAAATACTTTCGAGTCATTCGATGAGAAATAATCAATCCACTAATTAAAGAATTGGGTGGGAATATTAATTTATCTGGAATTGGTCTATCCTTGATATCATCGAATTTCAAAACACTTTATTTCATCCAGATTCATGCCCAACTGTATTACATAGGTGCTTTATTGTTGAAAGACTTGATAACATAATAAAGAAAACACCTTTATAAAAATCAATTGTTGCTATTATATAAAACGAAAGAAAATATTTAAAGCAAAGCGTGGGGGGGGGGGGGGAGATAATTTAAGACGTGCCCAAAGCAACCTTAACTTAAAAGTTAAATTCTAATGTATTTTAAATACTGTTTACAGGGGGTGGGTTAACCCATAATACCACCTCGCTGTAGGAATTGGTGGAACAGGAATAACTATGTGCTTTTTCAAAAGTGGTATACATGAATGATTTATCATAGTTTATTAAAATTATTGGTATTTTTTTTTATAATATAAATATTTTTGTTAAATAAAATAACATATTTCATTATAGCTAACAGTTAAAATTTATTGGGGCCATCACATTTTTCTAGACAAATTCAACAGTAAAATAGAAATAAAATAAAAACTTTATGTTCAAGGCAAAACAAAACAATCTAAAGCATCAACAATATAATATGTTGAAAGTGAGCATTTTGTAGCGGTTTTAAAACATTAAATTAAGTTTCAAATTTTATAAAAAGAAAAAAACTGGAAAAACCTCTTTTTTCAGCTCTGGTAAATGTTGATAATGAATTGTGTAATATTTTGTTGATTTTTTAACATTTAGGGAGGGCGAGTGTAGTAGAGGGTTCTTCTTTTAAAGCATGCTCTTTGGGGTCCCTGAAATTAAAAAGAATACAAGTTTATTCATCACGGATTATCAGGGATCTAAAGGGATAGACAATGGCGACTAAACTGATGTACATCCCAATTGATGATTCACAAATTTACCCTTTCTGTAGATTACACTTAGTAGTTGAAACGTTTGGACAATCAACTTAAAGAACCAACCGATCAAAATTCAATAAAAGTCCCTAACTTGTCGAGCAAAGGTTATTATAAAACTTTGGGGAATGGGATAATAAACAGTTAAATGTCACCTCCCTATCTTCGGATAATAGTCTTTGATCTGTTAAATGAAAACGTAAACATTTCAAGGATTTACTTTTTTTCCCTCCTCCACATTTTTCTCCCCACCTTAGCAGAGGATCCCATGCAAAACATACAACCCGGAATGAAAATCTGGACGAACAAATAATGAGAGTACCCAAACTTATAAAACTTACAGATATTATTTGTACTGGTGTGATATGATCTTCCCTTCTGCATCTTCACCATCATCTTCTCCAGGGCCATGGCCTTACCCATGTTGCCAGCAATCTTTAACTTTCCAGTCATAAATGCAGTCGTAGGCTTGATCTTTCCTATTTATAAAACATAGATCTTGAAAGGTTAATCCTTATAATAAAGTTACAGGATCTGTGTCTGTGTGTTATTGTTCAGAAGGATCGCTAACCACTGAACCGATATCAATGGTTCTACTTTACAGTTAAAATTTATTACTATTTTGGAGGATGGGTACCACCCCCCCCCCCCTTAAAACAAGAGATACCCCTAGAAATTTTTTTTTTTAAATTAAAATTTACTTTAAAAAAAAATTGGATTGGTCTATTCCCCCCTCACTCACCCTATTATTTTAAACTTTTTATTTTTTAACTAAAAAAGTTGGGTTGTCGAATTCGTCCCCCCCCCCCCCTATATTTTCATTACTCATGAGATTGTTAACAAGTTGACAAACCTGCAAACATTTTTCCAAAGTTGGCGGTGTTGACGGTGAAAGTAACATCTGCCTTGCCGCTGGCAGGTTTACCCGCCCCACAGGAACCAGCCCCGTTCTTCAGGTCCAGGTACCACTCGGTGTTGTCGTCTATACAGTACAATTAAGGTATTGTTGGCAGGGATCTTAGGGGATAAGACAATGCCGATGAATTGATTTACATCCCCAATGATGATCAACACAATTACCCCTTCTTTTTATTACATTTTTTTATGAAACGTTGGGACACCCCAATAAATGAACCATCCAATCAAAATTCAATAAAGTTGTGAAGCTAGCGAAGAAAAAAAATGAATTATAAAACTTTGGGAAGTAATGTAATAAACAAACAGCCCAATATCCCTTCCCTCCCCGTAATGACAAAATTATATGAAAAAAACATACGATGTGGTTATTATCAACACATTTAAGGACCGTTTTTCATCCAGTGGAAAGGAAACTAACCTGAGATAGAGAATGCAAAGACAGCATTGGTCTTCTTCACCATTTCTTCGCTAAGGTGACCTTAAACATTTTACAGTTAGGGAGTTGAATCCATTTTTATAGAAGCAGAAATATAATCTATGATTATGGTTTGGACCATCTAAAACTGTAATCTACCTTTCCACTTTCCCCTCTCTTGGTGAAGATATCTTCAACGCCGATACGATTTTTGAAATGTAAGATTCCACTTTTGCTTCTCTTGGTGAAGATATCTTCAACGCCGATACGATTTTTGAAATGTAAGATTCCACTTTCCCCTCACTTGGTGAAGATATCTTCAACGCCGATACGATTTTTGAAATATAAGATTCCACTTTTGCCTCTCTTGGTGAAGATATCTTCAACAAGAGTGACAAAAGTGGAATCATAGGCGTCCAAGGGGGGGGGGTAATGGGCCATTTGGCACCCCCAAACGATTTTGGGGGTGCCAAATGGCCGTAGGCACCCCCAAAATTTTGTGAACAATACCCCCCCCCAAAAAAAATTACCCCTACCTTGGGGGTGCCGTAGGCACCCCCAACGATTTTGGGGGGGGGTATTTACCCCACCCAAACGATTTTGGGGGGGGTAATTACCCCCCCCCCCCCCAAAATAAATGTTCTTTAAAAAAAAAATTTTTGGGGGGGTATTTACCCCCCCCAAATTGAATGTTCTTAAAAAAAAAATTTTACTGAAAATTTTTTTTTTTGGGGGGGGGGGAGTAAATACCATCCCGGGGATCTATGATGTAATTGTAAAGCACTGAAGATTCCATAAAATAGATACCTAACTAAATTAAATATTTCATTAAATAATGAAAAAGAATTTCTATAGGCGATTTCTTTTGGGAGGATGTCAGGGTGTCTCAAAACTAGTTATAAAACTTACCAGGACCTATAAGACGCTTCACTTTAAAGTATAATCATATTGGTTCATTGGTTAGTGAGTTAATTATTGTATTTTTATGTTCTAAAGAATGAGATACTACTATATATTTGAATAGTAGTGGCGCCCTTAGCATCTAAGAACTCGTGTTTTCTAAAGGGTAAAAAGGGAGGAGAAAAATAGCCTAAAACCACTCAAAGGATTGACCTATAATAGTGTGGAACCATCATGGGATCTATGTGAAGCTTTCCTAAAAAGGAGAACTCAGTATTAAAAGTAATGAAATCTGAAGCTATAGTCAAATAAACCTTACTTACTACTTTATGTTATAGGATAGTACTTATTAAATTAATAGATTAGGTAGGTGCTTTTTTTACATAATTAAATTACCCCCCCCAAAAATTTTACCCCCGGGGTAAATTAGTTTGGGGGGGGTAATTACCCCCCCCCCCCAACAGATTTGGGGGGAGTATTTACCCCCCCCAACAGACTTTAGGGGGGGTAATTACCCCCCCCCAATCAAATTTTACCCCCGGGGTAAAAATTTTGGGGGGGGTAAAAAAAAATTTCGGCGCGCTTCGCGCGCCATTTTACCCCCCCAAACACGAATTACCCCCCCCCCCCTAAAATTTTTTACCCCCCCCAAAAAAATAAGCTTGGACGCCCCTGAGTGGAATCTTATATTTCAAAAATCGGATCGGCGTTGAAGATATCTTCACCAAGAGAGGGGAAAGTGGAAGGGTAGATTACAGTTTTAGAGGGTCCAAACCATAATCATAGATTATGTTTCTGCTTCTATAAAAATGGATTCAACTCCCTAACTGTTTTATTTTCAATTGACAAATGGTTAAAAGGCTACCTTTGTAAATATCAGCAAATATTTTTATAAATTGGTTGTTGTCATTAGTTCTCATTTTATACCATTACAAACCCTTGTATAACCCTAAAATATTTTAGTTAAATCAGCTTTTATAAGAACTATTATTGATTATTTTTTTTAAAAATACAGGGCTCGGCAGCCATAGCAAACCGCCGTCGCCGATTGACAGTTTTTGAATCATTTACAGCTTTCAGTTAAATAACATTTGACAGAAAGCTGTTGCCTCACTCTCATTTCACTGGAAGCAACTTCATCACTCACATAAAGTTTAAACATCAAATGATTGATAAATATTAAAAGATAGAATTAATATAAATATATTTTTCACCTTCAATTTGTTTGAAGACCTCCTGGATTGGACCTGAACCTTGAGCTGCCGGGGCCGCGGTAGCCTTAGCTGCCACCTGTTCTGTCTGGCGGTTAACTAAAAATATTTCAAATCAAATAATAGTTAAGTTAGATGAATTAAAATAGAATTAATCATTTTCAATTAATTTTGAAAATTAGGAAGAGGGTGGGGGGTTCAGTGCTAGAAAGGCACTTTATAGGAAAGCACTGATTATTAAAACTGAAAATCTAACTTCACTGACCTACTTCCTGTTGAGCTCCCAGGGAGAAATCATCTAGGAAGAAATCAGGCATCAGGTCCGACTCCTTGCCCTCAGGGTTAGCCAGGTACCTACAATCAATGAATCAATCAATAAATAAATAAATCAATCATCAATCAATCAATGAACTTATCAATCAAGGTTAAAGGTACAATTTTTCACTTTAAATTCTCCTAGAACCCCTTCATGTCATATTAGAACGTTCACAATATAAGGCTTAAAGAGTTACATTTCATGATAAATTCACTGCAGTGCAGTGGAACAAAAGTCCTTTTCTTCATAATTTATTTAGAAACATATTTCGGTCAACATGGCACTCTTTTCAGTCCAATGCAGTTTAGCTGGGTGTTAAGTTATATATTATGCACTAGAGCCTCTAGGGCCACTTGAGGAGTGGGAAGTTGAAATTGTTAACCCAATTTTATATTTTGGATTTAAAAGAAAAGAAAAATATTGGGGAGAATTTTTTCTAGGGGATATTTCTATTGGGAGGATGGTGGTACCCTCCCCTAAAATAGTTTTAAACTTCCCAGGACCTAAGAGAAGCTACCCTGTAAAGGAGAACCATATACAGCGGTTAGCAAGAAATATCTAGGAGATGAACTTCACTAGGCAAAACTATAAAAAAAAGCTAGAAGTTATTGTGATTTGGTGGATCTCAAGGATTTTGAAGGGGGATATTTTTAAAATAATAAAGGTATGTATAAGTAAAGTCTAGATGTATTGTATAGTTTAACCCAGATAACTATGTGGTTCCAGTGGTGGGGACCTTTTTCATCTGCTAGCATTTGCTTTCTGCTCTTTTTATCACCATGGAATTAAAAAATCCTAAGGACTTACTGTTTAAAATCATTCATTCCCTCCTCTCTCAAAACTTGTTCGTCAACGCAGAAGTTTCCTAAAACAATTGCAAATTTTATAAGAATTATGAAAAACTACGTAAAATTGTAGCTTCTTAGAAACCGGTAGGTATTAGGAAGCCCAATTAAAATGATGCTTAAAAAGAGTGAACTAAACTAAATTTTCAACTTTTATTATTCAGTATCGAATTTGATGGAGAAATGAATGAAAATTTGTTGTTATATAAACCGAACATATCTTTTTCTTTAAATAATTAAAGCCTAAATAGGGTGCGGGGGGGGGGGAATTCTGACACTTGCGTAAATAAGTTCTGACACTTGTCTTAACCCTTGTTACGCCTCAGACATAGCATATACTCCCTGTTTACGCAAAAGTGTCAGAACTAAATTAAGTTCAAATGCATTTCGTGAAACAACCCCTTTACTTTTCTTATTGCATATTTATCAAAAAGTATTAATAAAATCTGATACCTGGCATAGCTAGCTATTACCTGTAAATGTTCTAGAATCTCTGGTAAGAATGACATACGCGGCATCCGCCATAATATCTGTATTCCTGCACTGGTCCCTGATACCCTTGCCCCCGCCCAGCATCTCCATGGCGGCTGTCATGATGGCGGTGCGCGGCCAAATGGCGTTGACAGCGATACCGTCCTAAAAGTTATAACATACCTATTAGGTGTCTACATAAAAGCTTTTTTGTATATCATCCATTAGTATCCAGAATATCAGCCTTAAGCTTATAAAAAAGAAAAAAATATACCTAAGTAGAAGTGTTTTCTTGTGTAAAAAATATCTTCACCCTCCGATGGCAAAATACAAAAATTTTGTACTGGAATATGATAAACATTTCCCAAACTATATATTATAAAACTAGCAACTGCGCCCCTAACATCTAGGGAGCTAAGTTTTTAAAGAGAGAGATAGAAGACATAAAAAAACCCAAAACCATCTCAAGGATTAAATCTAAAATTAAAATAGCCTAAACTTTCCCGTGACCTATGTGAAGCTTTCCTAGTTATTGAAATCTTAAGCATCAGACATAAAACCTTCAGAATAAGAAAAAAGTTAACCTTCTTAAATTCTTCAGCCATACCAAGGACACACATCGACATACCATACTTGGCCATTGTGTAGGCTACGTGGTTCTGGAACCATCTACAACAATAAAGCACTATATACTAGTTACTGCGCCCATAGCGTCTTGGCGCTCAGTATTGAAGTAAGGAGGAGGAAAGGGGAATAAAATAGCATCAAATCTACTAAAGACAGAAATCTAAAATAAAAATTGAATAAATCAACCTAAGAATGAATAAAGCTTCCCTAAAATGGAGAGTTCAATTGGTTCAGTGGTTAGTGATATCTCAATATACAACAATTAAATCATTAATACTTTTTTTTATTTTTAGTTCGTTTGGGGGTATTCCTTCCTTATTTTAGAATATATCTATGGGTGAATATTACCTACCTGGGTTGCATACTAAGTGGTAGAGAATTATTAAGTATATGGGGGTTTCTATACTTTATTTAGAAAATATCTAGGGGTGAATATTAGCTACCTGGGTTGCATACTGAGTGGTAGATAATTATTAAGTACATGTGGGTTTCTATCCTTTATTAAGAATATATCAAGGGGTGAATATTAACTACCTGAGTCGATACTGAGAGGTGGAGAATTATTAAGTATATGGGAGTTTCTTATCCTTTAATTAGAATATATCTTAGGGTGAATATTAACTACCTGGGTTGCATACTAAGAGGTGGAGAATTGTTGAGAATGTGTGGGTTCCTGCCCTTCATTGCTGATTCTTTCAGGTATGGCAGGGCGCACTTGGATACCAAGTATGTTCCTCTGGAAAAAAAAATCTGGGTATAGTCCCTTTAATGACATTCATCGCATTTTCACAGTAGCTTTTGATAGGTAATTTTTTGGTTAGGTTAGGTTAGGTGATTACCCCGCAGGGGCTAGAAATAGGTGTTAGTCTCCTGCGAAAACCCCTGTAAGATGCGCTGTCACGAAAGGAACTATCACGAAAAAAAAGTAAAAAATTAAGGTAAAATTAGTCAAGGTTTAGGGACACCAAAATAATACCATACAACTTTAAATACCTGCCAATAAATGTGATAAATCAAGTTATGTTAGTTTAAATACATGAAAATTGCTTTAGATAGAGATATTTTTAAAAAAAATATGCGCATAAAAACTACAATCTACCTTGTATTAATAGTATGCATGAGATCATATGTTTTCATGGAAGTTTCTTGTGTACCAGTGAGGCTGATGGCACTGGCATTATTGATGACAATATCAATGCCACCAAATGCCTTGACAGTCTCCTCTATAGATTGCTGGATTTGTCCCTCGTCTCTGCGAATAAATAAAAATAATGATTTATAACTATAAAGATATTTTTTACTAATCGCTTTTAAGATAAAAAAGCTAACTGTATAAAATTGCACAGCACATGTATTTTAAATTCTAACAAACATTTGGAAGACCATTGTTTAAAGGTCAATGGATGGGGCCATACAAACGACAACTTTTTGATTAGTGGGAAAAAATTACCGAGTCCTTTTTTAAAAGGGCATTAATTACCGACTTAATATGAAGAAAAAAAAGTATCAAATTTTATATTTGTAAGGCAAAAACTATCTTTTCTATTTCTCAAAGTCTGATCTGCTTGTCCTGTGAGTGAGGATTATGCAACGTTAAAAGGAAAAAATTAAGACCAGTTTATTACAATTAGTGGTTGAAACGTTTGGACACTGAACTTAATGAACAAACCAATCAAATTCAATAAAAGTTGATAACGAATAAGAAATCGTTATTATAAAACTTTGGGGATTACTGTAATAAAAGTCCCTAAAGTTGATAAAGAATAAGAAATCGTTATTATAAAACTTTGGGGATTACTGTAATAAACCGCCCATTGTCCCCTACCTCCCTGGGTAAATTCACATGAATGAAATACCAATCCACTATCTTTTTGATGAATTGTACCTGACGTCAACAATACAAGGAAGCGCCTGACCGCCAGCAGCTTCAATATCCTTGGCTGCTGTGTAAATTGTACCAGGTAACTGAAACAAAAGATCGTTAATTTGAAAATGACAAAAAGCAAGCAAGAATAGTTATTTCTCGCATCGTACTGTTAACAGCTTTAAGCGGATAAAAATGTACAATTATAAGATTAAAACCAGTTTTTAGCCCCTAGATGCCGATGGCACGGTGTAAGAAAAATGGTTTTAATCTTATGATTGTATATTTATAATGCGATGCTCTAGACATAATTTTCGTATGGCTGAGAATCGGTTCTAATCCACCGGATATTAACCGGTTTCGAATGAATACGAGAAAAAAATATAAAGGTACTACTAAAGTAAAATATAAGATATTAGCCCATTGGGGAACTTGGAAGGGAGAGGGAGTGGTGTGGTGTTAGTCGACCGCCTACTTTCAATTTTATTTCTTAAAAGAAAAATATTTTTTTGGGGGACACGACTTTTCTTAGGAGTGTTGTAAAAGTACCTTTCCTGAAACTTTAAGAAACTTCACTATAAAGGAAAATCATATTGGTCAATTTGTTATAGAGTGCTTAAGCTGCAGTACATACATACAGACATCCTGTTACTTTTATAAAAGAATAACTAATGATTGTTGAAAAGCTGCGAATACATGCGTAGTCGTACCTTAGGGTGAGGGTCAGCTGTCTTGGCAGCTATGGCAATTTTTGCACCATCCTTAGCGGCCTTGATGGCCATGGCCAGGCCGATACCACGGCTGCCGCCGGTAACATAGATCACCTTTCCGGCTAATTTCCTAAATGAAAAAATAATAAAAATCTAAAATAAAACATGTCTGCAAAAAATAGGATTTACATAAAAAAAAATTATTTTAACATCATAAGCAGTATTCAAATACCTAGATCTTAAAAGGTTAAAATATAAATACAATAATTTAAATTCACTAAAATAATCTTTAGAGTACTATTAGAGAAAAATGGTATCTCACCCTGTATTAAGCATGTTGAGAAACTAAAATCAGCTGATTCCTTCAAATACGAGAACAGAGCACTAGCAACACAAAATTATCTCTGAAAAATTTATTTACATACGTCACTCTTCGCGCGCCTTCACACCAGGCATTTAGGGATAAGTAAATGGAAGATAGATTAATATTTCATATGTTATTTATCAGATACACAAAGACAATATTGTGATATTTTATGTGACAAGAGATTTAATTTATCTTCCATTGTCTTGTCCCTGTATTCCTGACTAAAACAGTTTTTAGTTACATTTATCCTATTTTCTCCATTTTAGGGTAAACTCTATAATTTGCTCTCAAAATTTTGGATAAAACACAATAGTATACAAAGTTGAGTAAAAAGATAAGCATACAAAGTATGAGAAAATGGGCAGGTAGGGAAAAGCCAACAGCACTTTATTTACCATTATCTTAACCTCTTTAAAAATTCACAAGAATCCAGGGAGAGAGGGGGGCTTTTATTTATTACTTTCATATCCATTTATCCCTGAAAAATGTTGGAATGTAAGAAAAAGGAAAATATTGTAAAAGATAAAATTATTATATATATAATACACACTAGTGTTACAGGGATAGGACACTTGTGGATAAATAAACAACCACCATAAATTTTTGGGTCTAAAAATTGCTTCATTACATCGCATATAAATACAATTAGGAATGAAAATGCATAGATTATTTTTTCTGCCATAATTCTTTCCCTTCCTCCCTGAACCAACACAGCTATCAAAAGTGTACAGTTTTGGGCTGTTCGTATAATGTTTGTTGCATCTTTAAAATACTACTACAAGATAAGATAAATATTTTTTAATAATAATAAAGAACAACTTAATTTATTAGCCTAGTTCATATATATATTGAAAAATCCTATTACTGAAGCTGTTTATTGATAATTTTTCTTTTTCTATCCCAATTCTATATTACTGCTATATGTTATTGTTCATAAACTATACTTTCTTGGCTTTCCCGAATGCAACAAAATACAAAATTTTAATGAAAATGAAAACTGTAAACTTGTAAAATGGAGAAAATAAATAAATTATACAGGTACAAAATAACTAAAAAATTAATGACTAATCATCACTGGAATCATAATAATAATAATAATATAATAATACTATTCATTCTTAAATAAAATAAAAATGATCTTTGACTGTGAAAACATGAATTTTCTTATCTTTGAGTGAATTAATTTTAGACAGGGATGAAGGTAGAGTTGTGTTTGACTTATTTGTTTCTAATTTTCTCAGAGGTGTATATTTTGCATTAGATCCCCTGCTGAATGGGGGAGGGAGGAATTAAAAAATATGTAGGAGAGGAAAACAAGTGAAAAAATAACCATTTTATGAATTTTTTCCCATTTCTTGGGGGGAAAAAATTTATGAAATAGAGTACTGAAAACATATTTCTATTTTTTCTCCCTGAATTTTCTCTATCCCACTTGCCTTAGTAAAGTAGTGAAAAAAATCACATTTACTGTAAAAAGATATTCAGAAAAAATATTTTTTTTCATCCCCCTCCCTTTCATTAAAATGAAAATAAAAATGGCAGTAAATAATTAACAGAGTATTAAAATATTTTTTTTGTTTTTTTATGATGTATATGTTGTGGTAGTAGTTGAAGGGGTAGATGATGATGATTGGGTTCCTCCTAATATGGATACAGATACATCAAATAAAATATTACTATGTATACCTTTAAGATCATTTCAGAACATGTTTAAAACTTTAAAGGGGGGGGGGGGGGCGAAAGTGACACTTTTTGAAACCAAAACTAAGAGTCAACAAAGGAACTCAACTAAAAAAAGGGTTACAGGTCTGAGATTTTGCATGGCAGTTGCTTTATAGGGGTACAATATGGAACTGTGAAGAAACGGCGGCGCAACCGCCGAAAACCGCCGTAATTTTTGTTGCCTTTTCTCGGCGGTTGCGCCGCCGTTTCTTCACAGTTCCATATTGTACCCCTATAAAGCAACTGCCATGCAAAAGTTGAGTTCCTTTGACTTTTAGTTTTGGTTTCAAAAAGTGTCCCTTTCGCCCCCCCCCCCTTTGTTTCAATGTAAATCAATTTATATATCTGTATTTATTTACCAAAAATTTTTTGTAATTTAATACACTGTAAATAGATGAAAATTTACAAACAAGGACAAATCTGATTTGTAATTGTACTTGCAAATCAATCATTCATTCTCACTTTGTATTTTTATGCAATTGCAAACTTAAGTAAAACTTAAAGTTAAACAATATTAGTTTTTTAGAAGACTAAATCCTTAATGAAATGAAAAAAAATTTATGCCCTTTCTTGCAGTGACATACAAAGCCTTAAACATGTAGAAATCATTTTTTAAAACTTGCAAGCTATAGTAAACAAGTTTGATATCAATATTATATTGCACCAATACCCTTGAGATTGACTTCAAAATCAATAAGAAATAATCAAAAAACATAAGTTAAAACTGAAGTATCTGATCCTTAATGACCTGATGCAGCTGTACCACCACCACCTTGAGATTCTTTTTGTTGTTGCTGTAGTTGTTGTTGTTGTTGTAAGAGAGCTTGTCTCTGGGCTGGGGTTATTAGCCTCGTCACATGCTGACTTTTCAATCTTTCTAGTTCTTCCACTCGAGTTCTAAAATTTGGCTTTCATACATTTGTCATGTAATAGCTAAAAACTATAGTAAGCATTTTAAATCATTGCAAATCTCTAAACCCTTTTGATTGGCAGGCATTGAAAAATATTTGAATAGTTATTTTATTTCTTGCATAGTATTTTATTATAGAGAGCTTATTGTGGTAGTAATTAAAAGATTTATTCCAGTTTTGTAAGCCTTAAGAGGGCAGAACGCCCAGACACACAACACTTTTACTGATAATATGATTTTTATCTTATTACAATATGATTCGATAAACAATTTTTCAATATGTCTTTAAAGAACTGGTTCTAATTGGTCTACAAGCCAAAATGAAATTACCTTGCATGTTCTAATCTGTGCCAAGCCATCTTAAAAACCTTCTGACTGGCATAGCTGCTGCCCTCATGGGGCTGTCCTGTACTAACCTATCATAAAATGCATAAATCAAAAGAATACACCATGTGATCTTATTTTGTATCTCTGAACCATAGGTATCTTGCTTAATTATGTACATGATCATAAGGTCAGACAACAAGCCCATTGTCTGGAAGCATTACCCTTACTATAATCATTTATGTTGCACACCTGACATGACTTGATATTAGGCTAATATTCTTCTTCCCAACTAAGAGCAAATGCCAAAGTAGCAGGTTAATGATATCTATACCTGGCTAAGATATCTGATGTGATCTGTTAAGCTGGAATCAATGGTAGCCAGACTGTTCATAAATTGTGTCACCAGAAGGTCGATTTGTTTTTGGCTTGGTTTGTCCTAAAATATATTTTACTATTGCAATCTAGCAAAATATCCATTCTATATTTATTACAAAGTTTATTTTCTTGAGGAGGTGGGACACCCCCACCCCCCAAAAAAGCAAAATCTCCCCCCCCCCCATTTTTTTGCTGAAATTTTGCTTTTAATACAAACGTGATATTTATTTTTGGATTTATTTTATTATATTATATATTTTATGCGGTATTCACTTACTGTTTGGATTGAAAACTGAATATAACTGATTGATTTAAAAACAGACGATAGAAAGAAAAAACATAAAGAAACATATATTTAAAATCTTAAGAACTCACCACAGTTACTGTTATAATAAGTTTGTTGCAAAAATAGGCATTATACCCTATGCAGATAATAACACACAAAACAACAATAAGGGGAGACCAGGGGGTTGCACTTTTCTTCACTTTTTGGGGCGAATCCCTTAGATGCTTGGAGCAAAGCTAATAGTTAGTTTACAAATCAGAACAATTTTTAAAAAGATACAACCTTTGCTATTTCTGCAAGTGCTTGTCCAGCTGTATATAGGCAAGAAACAATCTCTTTCTCCACCTTGTCCAGCTGATCTAATTTATCCATTGCACCAGATGCCATTTTGAACCCACCCAAACCGTTAAGGGCTAAAATCAGCTGATTCCTTCAATTTCAAGAGCAGAGCACTAGCAACACAATATTATCTCTGAAAAATTTATTTACATACATCACTTTGCGCGCGCCTTGAAACATGGGATACAGGGATAAGTAAGTGGAAGATAAATTAACTTGTCAAAAATCAGATTTCAGACATTTTTTTGTGAAAGGAGATCTTATTTGTCTTGCATTGACTTTTCCCTATATTCCTGAATAAAAACAGTTTTTATTTACATTTTCTTATTTTCTCCCTTTTAGAGTAAACTCTATAATATGCTCTAAAAATGTTTAATAAAATACAATTATTACAAAGTTCAGTAAAAAAGATAAGCATATTATTTATTTATTACTATCATATTCATATATTGCAATGAAAATGAAAACAATGGAAGCTTCTAAAATGGAGAAAATAAATTAAGTTCACAGGTACAAATAACTACACAATAAAAGTTTAATCATCACTGGAATGATAATAAAATGAATATTATTCAATTCAGTGGTGTATATTCTACACGGGATCCCCTGCTCAGGGGGGGGGAATAAAAAATAGTTGGTTGGAGGGGAAAAAAATGTAAAAATTAAGAAAACTGAAAACCATTTTTTCATTTCCCCCCCCTCTTTGGTGAAAAAACTTTTAAAAATGTGTTGTAGGAGGAATAAAATAAATAAAATATAGAGTTCTTTGAAAATTTTTCCATTTTTCCCCTACTCGGTGAGAAAAAACTAGGGGGGGGGGGAAGAAAAATAAAAAATTTTGTAGCAGGGGAAAAAAATAAATCTTGTGCAGAATATACACCCCTGATTCAATTTTAGATAAAATAAACATGATCTTTGACTGTAAAAATATGAATTTTCTTTTCTTTGAGTAATTTAATTTAGACAGAGATAATGTAAAAAAGTGTTTGGCTCATTTGATTCGCATTTTCTCAATCCCTTTTGCCTAAGAAAAGTAGTGAAAAATATCCAAAATTACAAGATGTTCCCCTCCCCTTTCATAAAAAAAAAAAAAAAATAGGAAGTGAATAATTGACATAGTACCTATTGAAATAATGTCTTTGTTTTTTAAGATGTAGATGTTGTGGTAGTAGTTGCAGGGGTAGATGATGATGATCCTAATGGATACAGATACTTCAAATAAAATACAATTATTCCTTTAAAATCTTTTCAGAATAGGATTAAAACTAAAAGTTTGCTTCAATGTAAATAAATTTATATGTCTGTATTTACTATTTATTAACCAAAAATATTTGTAATCTAATTTGCTGTAACGAACAAGGACAATTCTGATTTGTAATTTTACTTGCAAATCAATCATGTACATTTTGTATTGTTGTACAACAGCAAACTTAATTGAAACTTAAAGTAGAACAAGATTAATGCCTTTTAAATAAAATAAATAGATTACTGTCCTTACGTTTAACGACATACAAACCCTTAAACATCTAGAAATTATTTTCTCGTATTCATTCGAATCCGGTAGATAGGAACCGGTTCTCATCCATACGAAAAAACTATGTCTAGCATCGTATTATATCCAGTTTTCTACGAATATAGAAATGTACAATCATAAGATTAAAACTAGTTTTTTTAGCCAGTGCCTTCGGCACCACGGGGCTAAAAAAACTAGTTTTAATCTTATAATTGTACATTCTATATCCGCGGAAAGCCGTTTATAATACGATACGAGAAATAACTATTCTACAACTCACAAGCTAACAAGTTTTATATATATGTAGCACCTCTATAAAAACCTCAAATTCAATATAAAAAAAGATACAAAATGAAGTATCTATTCCTGAATGACCTGATACAGCTGCGCCACCACCACCACCTTGAGATTCTTGTTGTTGTTGCTGTTGCTGTAATTGTTGTTGTTGTAGCAGAGCCTGTCTCTGGGCTGGGGTTATCAGCCTGGTCGCGTGCTGACTCTTTAATCTTTCCAGTACATCCACACGAGTTCTAAAATGTTTGTTTATTGACTTTAAACAAGCATTTGACTGTTGATTAAAATTAGGCTTGGAATAAAAATGGATTAATTAGATTATTTCTTTATGCATCCAGGGAAAAGCAATAGCTCAAAACAAAAACTAAACGTCTTAAATTATGGTAAATTTCTTTTGTTTATCAGACATTAAGAACAAAATTAGTAGTATTATAAACAGTAGTAAAATGAAATATTATATTTAGCCCCGTGGGACCGAAGGTCCAGGCTAGCAAAACTTGTATTAATATTATGATTTTATTTTAATAATCGTAGAAAATTGTTTACAGCATGATATATGATTTTTCAGCATGACTAAGAACCTGTTCTAATCCAGCGGATATTAATCGGTATGGAAGCCATACTGTAAATTACCTTGCATGTTCTAATCTGTGCCAGGCCATCTGAAGAACCTTCTGGCTGGCATAACTGCTGCCCTCGTGGGGCTGTCCTGTGCTAACCTATCATAAAAATGAAGTAGGTGAAGTAATGAAAAACTATAAAAAGTACTTTTTTAATTAACAGGATGACAGGGAAGTATATTCTGCACAAGATTTATTTTTTTCCCCTGCCGCAAAATATTTCATTCCACCCTAAGTTATTTTCCCAAGGGAGGAGGGGAAAATGTAAATATTTTTCATTGATTTTCTCTAATCTAAATTTTAGGTTAACCCATAAGGACAGAGTAGGTTCCAAGAGCTAAGTAGTTAAAAGTAATACTATTTAATATTAATACCTGGCTAAGATATTTTATGTGATCAGTTAGGCTGGAATCAATGGTAGCCAGACTGTTCATAAATTGTGTCACCAGTAGGTCGATTTGTTTTTGGCTTGGTTTGTCCTAAATTAAAATCATTTTACTATTTCAATCTAGCAAAATACCCCTTTACATATGAATTCTGACTAAGCATATCACATATTTCTTGCTGTTGTTGAAAATACTTGTTTTTTAAGCAAGATTTTCGACAGGTCATTTAAAGATAGTCTTTTTGCTGTTTATGTCCTTAAATGTTAACTAAGACATTAGTTTATAAATCAGGACAATATTAATTTTTGTTTCTCAAGAAGTCGGTGTTTACTTATTGCCATTGCAGGATCCTGGATAGACTGTCGCCTCCAGAACTAATACCCCCACACAGTTTTATTATCTATATATTATTATTTGTGTTATATCTATTATCATTGATCACATTCCCATGGTTATCAATAAAACTAGATCTTATATTAAACCGTAGTTTATACAACTTAGTAACCCCAACCTTTGCAGAGTGTTAAGATGAGGTTTCATTTATGATTGGAAAATGTTCTTGTGTTAATTTAGTATATGACAATGCTATAATGATGTTGGAAAGAGTATGGTTTTGTTACTGCATGACTTACATGGTTTGCTAGGATCCAAACAGCCATTTCAAGTAATTTTAACAGTAAACAAAAAAAAATTTACCTTTGCTATTTCTGCAAGTGCTTGTCCAGCTGTATAAAGACAAGAAACAATTTCTTTCTCCACCTTGTCCAGCTGTTCTAATTTATCCAAGGCTCCAGACGCCATTTTGATTTTTAGTCCACGTGACTTGTTCTGAAACTTTTAATTTTATACTTACTTCTTAAAAGCAATAAAAAACTGATTTTTGTTTTATTTAACAGTGGACAAATTACACTTTTGTGACATCCCAATAAAGCATCATTTTAGCATTATTAGGATTAAACAATACTCCCATGGTAATGAATCCCAAAAAAGATTTAAATATCTGTTCTTGGAATAAGAAAAGTTTGCTTGTAATATTGAAGTTCTGCTATACTGTCCTCTATATCTTCCAAAGCTCTGAAATTAAATAAAGTTATTTTAAGTAAATCGTATTAATTAAAAAGCAATTACAATCAAACATATGACAATTTAATTTTGGAATATTTGCTGCACTCGTAGTAATTGTTGTTAGTAATATCCAGGAATCTTAAGAAATAAGACAATAGCCGATAAATTGATGTTCATCCCCAATGATTATACACAAAATAAACCCTTCTGTAGTTTACAATTAGTACTTGAAACATTTGGAAACTCAAATAAATGAACCAACCTTAATAAATTCAAGGAAAGACCCAAAAGTTGCTAAGCCAACGAATAAGAATCGTCATTATAACACTTTTGGGACTAGTTTAATAAAGAACCCGATGTCCCCTTCTTCCCTGGTAATATCTTCAATTCCTTACATTACTCCTTCAAATCAATCTACCCTGGTTTTAACCTTAAAACTAAGTTCACACATTTAACACAATGCTTTTTTAGTACTACCAGGCCTAGCTATTCTAACAATCAATTCTATAAAAATGTGGACAAAAATCACGAAACCTTGTGGGTAAGGTTGGAGTATAACTTGTTTTTTCATGTAGCTGAAGAGGGGTGGGTGGGTAAGAAGGGGAGGAAAAGGGGAAGGGGGTTGTGGGGAAATTTTCATTTAGATTTGTTTATCAGAATATCATTCCCTTGTCCCTGAGTAATACATTATTGAGTTAAGGCCCCCTTTCTTGTACCAAATCAAAATACTGATAATATTCCCCTAAATAATACCTAATACTTTTATTTACCTGTGTGTTAATCGTTTACTTGGCAATTCTTGATAAATCTTCGGATTCCACCGTTTGCACAATTCTTTAACTGTACTAACATCCACTGTTCTATAATGAAGGTGCTCGGCTAGAGAGGGCATACATTTCTCCAAAAATTTTCTATCCTGTAACATTAAAATAAAATTGATTCCTAATTAAAAGAACATTTATAACCAAAAGTAGCGCAGCAGAAACAAATAAACACAAAATTAGTTAAAAGGTACTTTTTGCAGATTTATTATCATAATATTAAGTATAACCATGTCTTATATTTCATCCCCCCCCCCTAGTTTTTCCCCCAAGGAGGGGGAATTTTAATTTCAGATCTCTTAATTTTCTTATTTCCCCCACCCTCTTAAATGTTTTTATTCCCCCCCCCCTTATGACAGGGGATCCATGCAGAATATACACCCCGTTAAACTGTACCTGTCCTACAGAGTTGCCCGCCAGCGGACATTTTCCTTTTTGTGTGTGTTTCTCAAGGAGTGTTAACAAATCTCTTTCTGCTGCTTCCATGGTTAACTTAAATAACAAATCTTTCTTAAAATTATATTTCAAAACATTTGTATTCTATTTACATACCATGTCATGCCAGCATATTATATCAGGGGGGAATATTTGGGGGTTTTATATTTCAAGTAACTAAGGGGAAAAAATGTTGTATTATTTCCTTTAGTTTAATGATACCTTTTAGTTATTTTAGGAAAAAAAGAATGATAACATCCATAAAAGCGAAGCTCTTGAACGGTAGGACAATCGAACGTTAAAAAGTTTCAGAATTGAATAAACAAAATATAAATGTTTGAGTCTAAACTAAATTTTAAGTAATTTTTTTGCAGAACTTCTTAAATACAGTATACCTATTGTTTTGGGACATACATACATTTTTAGGACTTTATTACAGATGCTTCGCTGATAACATTGTTCCTTGATGTAATATTTTTCCGATTGGAATGAACATTTCAATCGTTTGGGGGACCACTATCTCAAATACCAACCTAAATAACTGGAAAATGTATGTAATAGTTCACTCGTTTTATATAGACAGACACAATAAGTTATTCCAAAAAGAAGATGAATAGGATAATTATAACACACAAATATTTGAGAAAAAGGTTAAAAATCAACATGTTTTAAATGGACGTAAGGACTTTCTGGTAAAGCTTATAGAGTTGCTACGCTTCCTAAATCCTAACTAACTGTTGGAAGAATCTTCAAGTTTAAAATCGATAGGACAGTTTTAACATGTCTAAATTGATGAAAAGAGCTAACCGTTATACGAATAAACTGACCGTTACTGACGGACGGGCCGACCCTAACTATAAAAAGCTCCGCTTCTAAAAAGCAACTATTGCAACTACCTTACTATCTAAACAAGATTGAGTAAGTCCAGAGTCTCCGTGGTGTTGGGTGCACCATTCATCCATACCATCCAATAATGCTTTGTCTGTCTGGATTATTAAACTTTCGGATCTACATACCTTAAATAAATGAATAATTGCAAGCTATGTTTTAATAGAGGGGTAAATTATAATCAACAATTAAATGATCTTTATTCCAAAACAGTATCTAGGAATTTATATTACACTAGTGGGGAGGGAGTCTCACCAACCCTTTCCTGTGGACCTATAAGAAGCCATAAGCAGACCTGTAAAGGAGATCCAAATGAATCGGTTCAGCGGCTAGAGATTCTTTACACAAAAACATAGACATCCTGTTACTTTATTTAATGATTCTATCAGGGGTGTATATTCGGGACGTTGCCGTTCCTGCAACTGGCAGAAATACAGTGGATGTATTTTTGTCTAAATTGTTTGTCTGGATGTAGATTCGACAGTAATTTGTTATATATGGTAGGTATGCTGATAAATATACATCTAACACAGGCATTTTAACATCCAAAATTGTCAATTATACATCTATTTCTTGCCAATTTCACATCTAAATTTTTAAAATGTCATAAATACATCCTGCAAACATTTCATTTCTTCCCCACCCCCTAGTTTTTTCACCCCATGTAGGGGGAAAAAAGAAAAATGTTTACAGTACTCTTTTTTTTAAAAATTTTTTCCTCCCCTCCCAACTTATTTTTCATTACCCCACCCCCTATCTAGCAGGGGATCCCAAGCATAATTTACTGTCCTGGATCCTAGATTATGCTCACCTCACTTAATGATTGATCCCCCTCTGTGACTATGACCGCAATCTCCATGATGACATCCTTAGTGATGTCCAGGCCGGTCATCTCACAGTCAACCCAGATCAACCGGTCATTCTTGATTTGCGACATTGATTTGGATTTGAATTTCTAAAATTTAGATCCTAGTGTTATATCTTAGTGTATACGTTAGTTGAGATCCTCTATAAAATTGATCATTGCAAACTTTGGACCTTAAATGCTCGAGTTATAAAACATAATTTCAAAAAGATAAAGAAATACGAATTTCGGGATATTCAGGCTTAAATATTCAATTAATCTTTTCCAGTGATAATTTCTAATATTGATAAAATAACGGAAGTTTTTCTATAACCATCAAAAAAACATTGGTAATGTCAAAGCCCGAAGGAAAAAAAATCAAAGCTTCGGAATTAGCCATTGCCGATTTTTTTGCTTGCGTTTTAAAAGCCAATTAACCAGACAAGTAAAATGCAAAATTAACTGATTTTACAAAACTGGCACTAAATGTGAATGTCCATTAAGATCTCGTAAACGGCTAAGATGATCAGGAAGGTTTTAGGCAATATGGCAAAAGTAATGGGGGTGGGAGGATGGCTCAACCTACCCAAAAAAGGGACCTCAAACTTCGGGAATAGTACCTTTCGTAACATCGCCCCATAAGTGGCGATTCGTCGTATTTTTAAAATGGCTTTTTATAGGTTATTTTAGGTTAGGTTATATTTGGTTAGGTGATTGCCCCACAGGGTTAGGTAATTGGCCCCGCAGGGTTAGAGCCCCCCGCAGGGGCTAGAAATAGTACTGTGAAAAACACGAAGAATCGCCCCATAAGGTGCGATGTTACGAAAGGGACTATACCCAAACTTCCCTTAACACTTTTAAAACCCACATACATCTATTTAGTGCAGAGCTTCTTGATAGGCCATAGGGGATTATAAAATAAAATTACAAGTACCTTTTGTTGATAATAATGAGATGTTGAAATTAGAGGAGCTAATATACTTCCTAAATAAAATAAAAACATTTTTTCATTTTATTTGATTTGTATCATGTAAAATACATAGTATAATTCAACTACTTCAAACTTAAAGAAAAATGGATCACAATGAAAGAAAAAACAACTTGTGATATTATACAAACAAAAAGGGGTAGTGTATATAAATTTACAAAAATAAACTCGTTTATTCAATACATGTATGGTTATAGATTGTTTTTACATTAGTTGTAGAGTTGCTTTCAAAAAAAAAACAATAAGTTAATAAACTACCACAAATAAAAAAACAGTTTCCATCCTTTGAATTAAATATTATTTATTACAAAGTTATGACATTGCAAATTGCTAGTATGCACACTGTTGGGGGGCCAGACGAAAAAAGTTTATTTTAGTGTTAAGCAAAAATGACTTTGCAATTAAATCAGTAAGTACGTCTAATAACACCCTTTGCTAATTTTAAAATCCAACTTAATCTAATTTTTGAAAAATTTAAGATAGAAAATTTCAAGTTCAAATTTCATCCCCAAAGAGCTTACACTCATCCATGATGAGCAAAACAAATATTCATATTATTCAATTCTTTACAACTTTGCTTTTATGAAGTCTTTCATAAAACCACTCTACATATGATTTATTCAAGGCTAAATTTCCGTGACCTTAGCAAAGCAACTGATAAAAATGGCCATTGATTAACTCCCTTTAGGATTATTTTATGAAGAACTTTTTAAAAGCAAAGTTGTTCAAAAAGGGAGGGGGCGGAAGTGAAATTTTTTGAAACCAAAACTAAAAGTCAAAGGAACTCAACTAAACAAAGAGTTACAGCTCTGACATTTGACATGGCAGTTGCTTTATAGAGGTACAATATGGAACTGTGAAGAAACGGCGGTGGAACCGCCACTCCAGCCGAAAACCGCCATTTCCCGTCGAAATTTGTTTTTGCCTTTTCTCGTCAAATTAGATAATTTTTAATCATCTGAGATAATATTTTTTTTCCATAAAATTTTCCCTTATATTTTCACTTGACACTTGAAATATTTGCATTTGGCGAGAAAAGATGAAAAAAAAATCGTCGGGAAACGGCGGTTTTCAGCGGTAGTGGCGGTTCCGCCGCCGTTTCTTCACAGTTCCATATTATACCTCTTTAAAGCAACTGCCATGTCAAATCTCAGAGCTGTAACTCTTTATTTAGTTGAGTTCCTTTGACTTTTAGTTTTGGTTTCAAAAAGTGTCACTTCCGCCTCCCCCCTTTTAAATTAATAATCGTTGTTTTTCTTGTCATGATTGTTCAAGAACTCCTAGGGAATGAAAATTGGACTGAAAATTTTCAAATCTAATTTTCTCAAAAATTAGATTTCATTGGATTTTAGAATTAGCAAAGGATGTTATTAGACGTACTTACTGATATCCCAATATCCCATTCTTACCTGGTAATGAATATTTTTTACCTTAATCACTTACTTTTAATATGGTTAGTAATATTTCTACCAACTAATCCTCCAATCCCTGTCAACATTTGGTTATAAATTAATCTGAAATAGTTTTAACAAGATTAAGACTAAAAAACAAAACATGTTTAAAAACGTATTGTTTTATTTTCTTTTTATTATTACCAGACAAATTCAATAACATATTAGATAAATATTTTAATACTGAAATAATAAATACATCAAAAGATAGCTTTTAAAATATATTTCATGCTAAGGCTCAGTCTCAGAAATATAAGCTTTCAAGATTCAAAATGGCCAAAGTACCTTTTAAAAAGTATATTTTTGGTGTTATTAAATGTATACAAATCATATTACTATGAAAATACATGTGAATTGTGATAATATGCTTTTAAAAATCATACATAAACCTGAAGAAAAAAAATACACAAAAACGTGTAAAAGAGAAAATTTGAAAAACATTAGGTAAGACTAACAATCTATAATGCCATGTATTTTTCAACAAAAAAACGTAACAAATTCTTTTGTAATATTTGTTTACAAAGGGGTAGTTGCACGAAGTGCATTTAAAGATGAATTTAGTGAACTGCATATTTTTTTCTGTTCAATAGTTTAAACTATATCTGTAGGACATATATTTGAAAGAAGTTTATTTTTCTACCAGGTAGTTTAAAAAATATCAAGAATTGAAAATCTTATTTTTTTTGGATACATGCAACATACTTGGCTGTCCTGTTTTCACATAAACAGCATGGTGACTATTTTTGTGGTGCCTAATTGATTCCTATTTATTGTAATACAAATTTACATATGTTAGGTAGATGGTATTCTTGTATCTTTAATTGCATTCATTCTTGTTAAATGCACTTCATGCAACTATCCCTTTTACTTTTTTCTATTTCTAAAAAATATTCTTATTAGAAGACATTATAATTACTTTTAAAAAAGAGGCGTTTTCCCTCAAAGTTCCTTGTTGAGTACCGAAAAATGGGACAAAATTAAAAATTTTGGGAATTTGCTTTATGTTTATTTCTTTAGGTGGTAGCCCTGCAGGGGGTTAGACATAGAAAAAAACTAACCTCCAAAATTATCTTAAAGAGGAATATCCACGAACAAGAGCAAGTGATTCTAAGCATCTTCCAGCATTGACCCATAAATTTTTTTTTATAAATATACTAAGTTTGTGTTTAATTTTTGCTTTATCGACTAAAAAGTTAGGTTTCACCATGGTTTTATATGAAAAAATCTTTGAAATGTTAAGCATTGTTTGGTGCAATATCATCGAATGTTTTGATGAGTTCAAACTGTTGTTTAAAATCTTTGACACAAAAGTATATTATTGTGATTAAAAATGTATATTTAGTAAAAGGGTTGGTAACTATTAAACAGTTTAATTAATGTACTTTTGCAATTTATAACATTTGATGCTTTTCTGCAGTGTTATTTTATTTTGTCCTTTGAACTCAACAAAGCATTTGATGATATTGTATAAAAACTTGATTTACATCAAAGTTTTTTTCATATAAAACCATGGTGAAACCTAACTTTTTAGTCGATAAAGCAAATATTAAACATAAACCTAGTATATGCAAGAAAAAAAATACTATGGGTCAATGCTGAAAGATGCTTAGAATCACTTGCTCTGGTTCGTGGATAGTCCTCTTTATTTCAAAAATAAGAAAAAGGGGTTTCAGGGCTACACATGCATTTTTTGGTAAAGCGCGGTAAAAAGTTGTTTAAGCAAGAGTATAATATGCGGCAACTACTGCCGCTATGAATGATGAGAAAACAAAGAGAAAATCCACGTAGGCCGGCCATCTCTCTGGGGCATAGTTAGGCTTCGCTGAATCCTGTAGTCATAGATAACTATAGGTGGTGGGTTCAGTACAGGGATCTGAAGAGATAAGACAATGGGAGATAACCTAATGTACATACACAATAATTTTAAAACAAAATAACCCTTTTATTGGTTGAATAGTTTAGACATTGTTAATTTTTTAAATAACCTATCATGATTTTAAAAGTACTAAAAGTGTTTAAGCCAACGAATGCGAGAGGTTTCTAAAAATTTGAGTACTAGCATGATTTACAACTTAATGTGCCCTCCCTCCCTAAGTAGTATTTACTTATTCATGTGTTTTAAAAATGTTAAAATGTATAGTTAGAAATGCCTTGAGTAAAGCACGGGTGGAGTTGAGACTCTGTGCAGAACCAGAATCTGTACTGTATCTACAAAAAAAAAGATTGTTATGAAGTTGATGTAACTTTATTATTATCATGCTACATAAGGTTTCTTCTCTTTTTTAAATTTAGTTTAAATAAAATATTTGGTTGAAGTAAACAATGTGGTAAAATAAGCTTTTTCATAATTATTGTTCATTTGGCCACGTAGTTAAAATCACTAGTATACAGAATTGAGAAACAAGCAAATCCTTTACCTATTTGGAGATGCGATCCCCAAATTTCAAAATTCTTTGAACGTACGACCAAGACTTTCACAGAAATACTTCGCATCTAGTCCACTTACCTATATTTACTATAAATTTTACACCATATAAAAGTTGGTTCTGAATATTTGATTGACATGCCATGGTAATTATCGAGCGCAACTCAGGCACGAGATACAATTACTCTAGCTAGCCCTAAGGCACTTTTTATATGTTTTTACATATTTGTTAGCCTATCCTTACCAATATAATACCTTATATGGGTAATGCTAGCCTAACCATGGTAAACTGTATGTGATTGAATATTGTTATGTGCTTATTAAAACATTATGTTTATTGTTAAAGTAACCATGTAACCATTTTGTGCTAGTATGTATGCCTACAACCATAGTTTGATTTACGTCACAAATTTAACAGACAAACACTTTATTAAATAGACAAGGGCTTAGATCCTTATTAATAGTTGTTGTTATAACTTGCACTTCTTAAAATATCTCAGTTATTCATTGACTCTCAAACCATCAAGTTCTTCTGGCTTTAAAGGTAATGACTTAGTTGTTTGGCATGCATTGTAGTTTAAATTTAGGACCCTCAGTACTTAGCATGAATTGAGCTTGGGTCTTATGTTAGAGATCCAACACTTAGCACAATTCAATGCTTTGGACTTAGGGCATTTTCTGTCCTACACTACTTATGATTATTATCACTTATCCTGTAAATACTTTCATACTTAACTTATTCACTTGTAATGTAAATACACTTTATAAAACCATCTTCCTTCTTAAGTGCTTAATATACTTATATGATATAGATCGAATACCATAACCAGCCATTTATTCTTAGTTTAAAGCAATAAATACCTCGCATGGGTCTTTGTTGAGCTACCACGGGCTCAACCAAATTCGTAGTATACTTGTGGGAGTAAAGGGAAAAGCATTCTAAATTGACGAACCGACGATGAGAATGTCTATGTGTATTGCAGTAAAAGTAGGATTTTTAGTAGTACTCATAGAAGAGCGATCTCCATACCATAACATTGGACAAGCGCCCCATTCGCACTACCATATTATTTATGAAAAGCATCATGTGTAAAGTGTTTTTAAAAACAAAAGAAATTCGCCTTTAACCGCGTAAAAAAAACTTTGAAAAATTGTAGACCCAACCACACAATCTTCGTGGAACTCGATCATATAAACTTTTACCTGGAGCTAAAAGTTCCAGGAGCATATTGTAGACGGGATGCAGTGGGTGGCTGAACTATTTGTGGTGGTCCTGTTTTATCAATAGTAAGGGATTAGGCATTACAAAAGCATAAAACAACTAGGCTTAGAAAACTGAAATGTCTGCGGTAATGCAATTAGATGTTTGTTGATTATTAAAGTTTTGTTAGCCCAGAAGGTTTTAAGCCAACAAAACTGATAAAATTGTCAATAATACGATACAAAAAATGATTTTTCAGTGTGGCTCAGAACCAAGTCAAAATCAGTGAATATAAATCGATTTCGAATCAATACTACCCAGAAAAAAGTTACTAAAATTGTACAAGTCTACTATAATAAATTTTGTAGTCGGATTTAAAAAAAATCTGAATTGCGTGTATACCTGGAATTGTTCGTCTGCTGCGGACATCAGAAACTACTTCAGCCATCTCACTTTCATCAACTTTATTAAATACATTCTTATTTTCATTTTTTTTTATTGCGAAGCTACTCAATATTTCACTATGTCCGTCCGTCCGTCCGTTCGTAAAGCGATTTTCTCGGCTGCTATTGAAGATAGACGGCTGAAATTTTTGGTGAAGATTCCCTATAATAATGTGCATCAAATGTATAATTTTCTTAGTCCGTCAGTCTGTCAGTCAGCAAAAAAAGGTTTCGTGATATATATCAACAGAACATCTTCTCTATTATTAATTTTGTCATTTTGTCTGCTTGTCCATTCCATGATTCTTTAGTGCTCCGCTACTTATGGATGTTGTCATCCTTGTTTTATATGACTTGCATTATATTTTAAAATGTAAGGCTTTTACATAATGAAGGTCTATACTATGTGCTTTAAAAGAAAATGCCACAATGGAACAAAAAATGAACCTTTCTTTTACTTGCTTTTCAATCTAAAAACTAACAGCCGACATAAAAATCTTTATTATGGGTTCTAATTTGTTAATTCTTAACTTTAGTAAAATAGAATTTCATTTTATGTCCATTTACCCTGTCATTTATTAATATAATATCATTTTTGTATATTGGAAATTTGAAAATATAAACATTCCTGATTCATCTTCAACATTTTCTGAACTTCCGTTTTCTGAGTAGGAATCACTAAACAGATAAATAAATATTGTAAATAAATGATTACACTGGTACCCAAAGTTTTAAATATAAAAGCCAAGTTATCTTATAATCTTTGGTCCAAGAACTTTGAGTACAATATATTGGTTGGTTCCGAAATAGAAGTGTCCAAACTTTTCAACCAAAAAATTTTAATAGAGAAGAGAATTTTTGTTGATCATTATTGGGAATGTATATAAAGAGGGAGGTTGGTTGTGCTAAAAAACCGTAGGTGTGAGTTTTAAGGCTTAAAAACAGTAGTTTAACGATAATATTCACCAAATATTCCTTATTGAATAGAACCATTGACAAAATTCTGTAGGAATCTATATTTATTGAATATTATCGTTCTATTACTGTTTTTGATCCTTAAAACTAATACTTTTACGGATTTTTAGCACAACTTACCTCTTCCAATATCGTCCATTGTCTTATTCGTTTAGATCCCTGGTTACTAATGACAGATACCTTTAGATGCACTGGGCAAGTGGATAGCGAGATCTTTCGGTACAGACAAGACATTCTGTTACTTACTAACAGAAAATTAAATATTGATACCTTGAATTATTATATACTAAGTTATCATACTGATCCATATGCCCTTCCCATTCATCTTCTAAACCTTCATCATCCATGTCGTAACTGTTTTCAGGTGTGTATTTTTTTATAGGATAACTCTTTTTGTTGAGGGGTTACAACCTCATGGATCTTCAGGCATAAGACAGTGGCAGGGGTGTATATTCTACATGGGATCCCCTGCTCAGGGGGGGGGGGGGGGGGGCTGGGAGAAAAAAAAATAAGTGGTTGGAGGGAAAAAAAATGTAAAAATTAAGAAACTGAAAACATTTTTTCCTCCCCCCCCCCCCCTCCTTGGTGAAAAAAAACTAAAAAAATGTGTGGTAGGAGGGACTAAATAAATAAAATATAGAGTTCTTTAAATATTTTTCCATTTTCCCCCCTACTTGGTGAGAAATAACTAGGGGGGAAAAAAAATATAAAATTTTGTAGCCGGGTAAAAAAAATAAATCTTATGCAGAATATACACCCCTGGACAGTGGACGACAAAAGGTTTTGCAGTCCCAATGATAATAAACAAACTGGCTATTCTGTAGATTAATGTTTTTGATTGTAATGTGTAAACACTACTAGTTTGGATCCAACCAATAAAAATTTCAATTAAAGTACCCAAAGTTTTCAAGCCTATCAATGAGATAACGTGTTTATAAAACCCAAGGGATCAGTCCAAAGTCCCCTCCCCCCCTGGTTACAACCAACAAGAGGCAAAAAATTTTCAGGTTTGGTATCTGTTATTCTTATTAAGTCTTGATTGATTGGTTCAAATTAACAGTTCACAAAATTTTCAAAGTGAATTCAATCATGAAAACTACACATCCCTGTAATCAGAATCGTCTAGACCAGATTCACCCATGATGTTGATGTTGATATATTTTGATCTAACTTTTATACCTGCCAGGGTTATGTATGTGATAATTATCTCATGAAACAAATTTACAGCGACTTTTCAAGTTATCATTGACAGAATAAATTAAACAAGAAATATACAAAATGAGGTTCTTAATGATATGTAGGAGAATATTTTATGAACAAACATAAGACTGTTATTTAGGAACTTTTGTTTTCATTTTCAAAGAAGGCTTAAAATCATCTAATACATTCCTAGATTATTTTAAGACATTTTCTGAACACTAAACATTATATTTCACAAAATATATTAGCTATTTTGACATTTTCACTATACAACTTTGGCCTTCTAATTCACTAATCACTAGAAACAAACATTTATTCTTGGTTTGAGGTTAGATTAGCCCTGAATTCAGCCTGACGTTCAATGTCGAGTTGGGTAGTTGCAATGTCTCGCAGGGCGTTCTGCACAATCTGAAGCAATGCCTCTCCTAAATTAGTATTCAGTTTTAACAAGGATAACAACATCCATAAAAGCGAAGCTCTGAAACGGTAGGACAAACGGACATTAACACTTGTATAATGTAAGAACTGAATAATCAGAATGCGAATGTATGTATAAGAGTCAAAGCAAAATTTAAGTAAATTTGTTGAAAAACTGCTTGATACAGGATAATGATTATGGACATACTTACATTTTTAGGACTTGATTATAGAGTTGCTTCGCTTATAATATTGTACTTTGTTGTCCCAGGAATCAGTATACCAAAAATCAGACCAATCGGATAATTAGGTCACATACAAATTTGTTGATAAAATTGTAAAAAAAAATCAACATGTTTAAAATGGACGTACGGACATTCTGGTAATGATTATAGAGTTGCTACGCTTTCTAACTCGTACCTAACTATTACAGGAATCACCATGCAAAATTTGAAATCGATTAGACAATTCTAACATGCCTAAATTAACGAAAAAAGCTATTTAAAAAATCAACATGTTTAAAATGGACATACGGACATTTTGGTAATGATTATAGAGTTGCTACGCCTTCTAAATCGTACCTAACTACTAAAGGAATCACCATGCAAAATTTGAAATCGATAGTACAATTCTAACATGTCTAAATTAACGAAAAAAGCTATCCGTGACGGACGGACGGACGGACGTACCAACCCTAATTATAGAAAAGCTTCGCTTTTAAAAACTCATATTATAAGATTTACCCCCGACTTTTAAAATTAAATCTAGGTAGTGCAGCTGAAATAAAAACTATATTTCTTTTGGCTTGAAAAACTTGTTGGCGATAAACTTATTCTAGGCAGCTCAAACTTTGACAGTATAGTTTTCTAACTAAAAGGTAAATTTATTTTAGCCGCACTACTTAAATTTCTAAAAGTAGGAAAAAATACCCAAGTTATTATTGTTTCTCAAAAAAAATACGGGAACTTAAACTCAAAAATTGTTCAACTTTACAAAAGCTTCTTGTGAACAGGAATTTAGGGAGGGCCATTGAAATCATAAAAAAGGTGTCATTATTTTGACTTAACAAGGGGGGGGGGAAGTTTTGACACATTTGCGTAAACAGGGAGTATAGGCTTTATCTTTGGACTGAGAGGATAGGTTATTAGGGATAAAATCATTCTTATATGATGAATTTTCCCAAGTTTTAAGATTTTTTGGATAGGCCTCCAGGTACTACAGGTAAAAATGAAAAAAAAATTTTTTTTTGAAGAGTTAGAAGTCAACTTATGGAACAAAATTTGCATTTTTTTCTTTAAATATGTGAATAACATTCAAAAATATGCATATTTTGTTTCATAGGTTGACTTCTAACTCTTAAAAAAAAAATTTATTTTTTTAATTTTTACCTGTACAGAGAGGACCTGGAGGCCTATCCAAAAAATCTTAAATCTTGGGAAAATTCATCATATAAGAATGATTTTATCCCTAATAACCTATCCTCTCAGTCCAAAGATAAAGCCTATACTCCCTGTTTACGCAAATGTGTCAAAACTTCCCCCCCCCCCTTATTAGAGGTTAAAATTTACAACTACGGAAAAATCTTGAGTTATGAATCAGATTAAAAATCAAAAAGCAATCGTTCAAAAACAATAAATACGAAAAGACAATTTTATTACCTTCTAGAACTGTTTTCTGGAGGGCTTGTTCGGCTCTTTCACTTTCCCCCTCTAGCTGTTCAATGGCAACTGATTGGAGGTCAGGTGTTGACTCTTCACTTGGCAAACTTTCTACTAGGATCTAAATATTTTATTTGTTGGGAAAGATTAATAGTATTTGGCGCCATTTATTACTAAATTGGCTGGCTATGAGATGACCTATATTCGGCTGCAATTACCATAAGCTTGATCAAGTTTGTTTGGACCCATTTTTATTTACAATATCTATATCCTAACAGGAATTAATCTAAAGCAATTATTAAGCAAAAAATAAATTAAATTTTAGCCACTAAAAGGAAAAGATTTTTCCTAATACACTAGAAGTGCTTAACAAGCAAATTGAGTGAAATCACCGATTTTTAAATACAATTTTTACCTCAATGTCTTTGGCAGTTCTAGCAATAAGTTGTGAGAATAGTACTGTGTGATCCTCGTTAGTATTGTGCATCTGCTGTATGATACCAATACTATTACACAGGTTGTCAGCCTATAATAAGTATTATTCTTGTTAGTATTGTGCATCTGCTGTATGATACCAATACTATTACACAGGTTGTCAGCCTATAATAAGTATCATTCTTGTTAGTATTGTGCATCTGCTGTATGATACCAATACTATTACACAGGTTGTCAGCCTATAATAAGTATTATTCTTGTTAGTATTGTGCATCTGCTATATGATACCAATACTATTACACAGGTTGTCAGCCTATATTAAGTATTATTCTTGTTAGTATTGTGCATCTGCTGTATGATACCAATACTATTACACAGGTTGTCAGCCTATATTAAGTATTATTCTTGTTAGTTTTGTGCATCTGCTGTATGATACCAATACTATTACACAGGTTTTCAGACTATAAGTTTTGTTCTTGTAAGTTTTCCCACAAAGGCTTGATTCAAAATAAATAGTCCCCCCCCAAAAAAAACAAAAGAAAAATATATTATTTTTGCATTAAGAAATTTAACATTATAAACCATTGGTCACAGTATAAAGGGATTAATGATAGTCAAAATATCTAAAAATATATGTAGGGCTTCCAAGAAAAAAGTACTATGCGACCATATTAAAATAAAAATGCCCACTATTCAGCTAGCTTTGTGTTTGCATTTTCGCTCTTTAATACCTTTTTAATACAAAATCACTAACACACTTAATGTTTCTCCAATATTTATTTATATGATATTTCTCCACTACAAACGCAAAAGATACCTATAACTTGCAATCATGCCATAAAATCAAATTTTTCAGTCCTACCTGTAAGTTGACAGCCTCCTGGAGCTGTGTTAACCTGTCTGCCATTCTAATAACATGTCCACATCAAATAATCTGAAAAAAATTCATAAAAAAATTTCATGCAACCAAAAAAAATATATCTTAATTCATCTTCAATAAGAGATTTTGTAAGTGTAGTGACTTAATCTTGAACAAGCCACCCGTCTTCTTTGGATAGGAAGCGTCTCTTTCTGGCTGTATTCATGTATGGCCGCAGTGACCATTCTGTATCCGAGGCTTTCTCGTTCTCAAAGGTTCCGAGTTTGATTTGAAACAGCCTAAATATTGTATATATTTCATTTTTACGTTTACATGAATTGTTTCCTAAAATTAGAAACAAGAGACGGTAGGTAATCCTTTTACTTTGAATTTGATAAATCAAATTTAAAGGATAAATCATTGGGTGTTTTGACAGAAAAGTAAAGTAAAGTTTTTTTGTGCGGCCATCTTTTCTCTTTTCAAGGAACCTTTTTTTTGGTTGTGATAACATTGATACAAACACAAATAGATAGATAAAATGCATCTTTAATACATGAACTAACATATTCTTGTTTACTTCTCTAATAACAATAAGTGTAATTTAAAATACTACTAACATAGAATACGTTTTTTTTTATTTACACACCTCATTTGAAACCTTGGACCCACTTCATTTAATTCGATGGTCTTCCCCTTGTCTGATTTTGTGTAGTTATGGTGTCGAAAACTGATGTAGTCATCGTGGTTTGCAAACGTTAACACTCGCCTGAAATATCAACTTTGTGTTATCCACAGTCTTTCACCTTTTACGACTTCAACGTAGATCGTAGCATATCCGTATTGAATGAGATGAGTTTTAATCAAGTTATTTTTTATGTATTTATTGTTGTATCTTAATCAACTTTTGCTAGTTATTGCTGCATTTTTTAGAGAAATTTTTGTCCTTAATTAGATCTTTATATCATTTTAGTGGTGAGCCAGATCGGGGTGAGCCAACTTTCCACCAATGAGAGCATAGCATTTTATGAAATGCCAAGCTGTGATTGGCTGAAATTCGGCTCAGCCCGATCTGGCTCACAACCAAAATGATTTAAAGATCCAGCTCTTGTTAAAAGATAGCTTTACTTCATTTACTAATCGTTGCTTGCGTCAGGGATTTTACGGGAAAAGACAATGAAAGATAAATTAATATACTTGCCTACGGATGACAATATTACCTCTTATGTAAAGTAATTTCGATAAATTCAAAGTATTACACAGCGAATAAGATAAAGTTGTTTTATCACTTTAGGTATCCGTGTAATTTACTGGCCAATGCCCCCTCCCTTCCTTGTGCTTACCTGGACTCATCCTTTGGTACAGGAAACAGGTACTTGAGAATTGACATGGTGCGCTCACCAAGCTTGGATTTAAAATTGTGGAACACCAAGTGGGGATAGGCTTCAGACATTGTACCTACAAATATCAATATTTTTCAAGACAGGATAAATGATCTGAACAAAAACTATGTGCCTCCAATTTAAAAAATAGTCAAAACATAAGTTTTATTCAAGTATCATATAAAAAGATGTTGGTTTTTTTAATTATGCAAAATGTTTTCTTTTTGAGAAATATATATATTGAGGTTTACTTTTTATTGCATAGACTTAAAGAGCCAAAAATATAGATAATTTGTAATAAAAAGACAAGCGCAACTACACTTAAATATAAATCCCTAAGGTCACTTTTAACCCCCAGCCCTAAAAAAATCTTCGAACCAAGGTAGGTAATTATAGAGATAAAGAAGCTATGAATAAAAGACACAAACTAGATATATATTTCATTCAAAACAATTTTTTTTTTTTTTTTTTTTTTTTTGGGGGGGGGGGTAATTTGATAGGTATACAAAATATTTAAATATATTATTATAAAAAAAAAACATTCTTACCGATATCAGGAATGTCATGACGCATGACCACATCAGATAGAGAAAAGTATGCTGTGGGTCCGTGGGGTAAGTGGCTTATTATCATACCATTAGGTATTCCTGGATAACAAACGCATATTTTATTATGATGGAAGCTTTACTGTTGTATTTAAGAATTACTTTATATTATCACTAGCAGCTGCGCCCCTAGTACATTTGGGATCTGCATTCAAAGGGGAATAAAATAGACAAATAAATGCATAAATCCATTCTAAGAAATAAATCTAACAACAAAACAGCCTAAAACTATACCGGAGCCTAAGTGAAGCTTCCCCAAAAAGAGGAACTCTAATCAGTTCAGTAATTATAGAGATCTTAAGCTTCAGACAAAAAAAAATTACTTCTTTATATAATAGAATACGCTTTTTATAAAGGATTATAAGCAGTCAAGTTTCTAGACCAGCTAAGGTCTATTTTTACATATGACGTAAGGGGGGGGGGGGGGTTTAATGCAACCATCTCGTAATCAGTGATCCTTGGTAGGTCTATTTTCCCTAAATCGAACAAAAAGTTGGAAAAGTAACGGCTGGCGGCTCAGCCGTTTAGCCGTTTTTTTGCCTATTTTCAGGGTAAATTCATCATCAATTACGTAGAATTCAACTTTTTAAAACATATTTTTGGTTTTTGACTCCGCTTGGTATTTGGAGGTGCTTCGTCAAAAACCTCTATCTGGCAGATATCTGTCCGTCTGCGGACAGCGTTGCCGCCACTGCGGCTCCCTAAACTGGGGCCCACAAACAAAATAGGTTAAATTGAGCCGATAAAATTATATTATGGTATGAAACAGGGAATTGAAGTGATCGCAGTGGTGTCAAATTTATGACTGAGGGAGGCATGAAACGGAAAAAGTATTATCAGGAAAAAAATGTGTGCGGCATTCGTGCCAATTGGATTGGGAGGCCGCCGTGTCGGCGACGATGTGGCAGCCGTGACAGATAATCTGCCAGAAAGGTCAGTTTAATTCATGTTAAATGATAGCAATAACCATTTTTAAAACTTTTAGTACCAACAGCTACCGTCTAGAACCGTTTGATAGCTTTTTGGAGTGGAAAAGAGTATTATGTGGAGATAGGTTTCGTGACTAATTTGCAATATAGATATCCAAAAAATGACAAAACGGCTGAGTCGCCAGCCGTTAGCCGATACTTTTCCAAATTTTTGTTCGATTTAGGGAAAATAGACCTACCAAGGATTGCTCACTGATTACGAGATGGTTGCATTAACCCCCCCCCCTTAATTTAAAATAACACAATATCAGGGCTTGAATACTTTCCCAATAAAATGTATATCTTAATAAAAAAGCAACTTTACCTCTATTTTCATTAAGAATAATGAAGTCAGTAACATTATTAGCCCTGCAGGCCTCCATCAGCTGATTAACCTCGTAGTTACCACGATTAAGACGTTGAGAACCAGGGAAGATAAGCTTTATCTCCTGAATAATATGAAGGTTAAAAACTAGATTGAGTACAAAAATCAGTCAGTAGTCTAGAAATATCATACCTACAATAACTAATAAGTATAACAAGGATGACAACATCCATAAGTAGCGAAGCTCAAAAATTATGGATGGATATCCGGAAAAATTAACTTTATTGCAGTTTCATAAAAAACACTAAACTAAAAAATCACGAAACCTAATTAATAACGTGAAAATTTAGGAATCGATCTAGCACCTCAGCAAATTAGCAAATCTCAATGAAACTTTGTGGGGATAAGTAAATTGTGAACTTATTTAATCCTTAAAAATATCAGCCGTCTATTTTAGATAGGAGTAGAGAAAATCATGAAAACCTAAAAATCTAGGAATCGAACTAGCACCCCAACCAATAAGCAAATCTCGATAAAACTTTTTAAAAAGTATGCAGAATATGAAAGTATTCAATCCCTGAAAATTTCAGCTGTCTATGTTGAATAGGAGTTGAGATAATCATGAAAACTTAAAAATGTAGGAATCGATCTAGCACCCAAACCAACTGACGAATCATAATGAAACTTGGTGAAAATTTGAAGACTGTTAACATAACTAATCCATGAAATCCATCTCTATCTTTTATAGGAGCTGAGAAAATCACGTATCCCCCTTTCTGTCTCAGACAGACGGACGGACGGACATTTCGAATTATAGAGTAGCTTCGCTGCTAAAAAATGGCAGTATATTCTAAATATGTATTGTACTACAAACAGTTCTTTATAAGTTGTGATTAATATTTATTAATGGATCTTTTATACGGATGCGATCACTATTTACGAGAACAAGGTTAACCCCCACTAATGTATGGACGAAGCCTAAAAAATGTGCGGAATTTCTTGGTATACTTAGTGACGAGTCTAGCTCCTGACGGCTACCAACAACAACAACGAGAAGCGCACCTACAATATAATATAGTTACCTTGGCGAACTGTTTGAGTTTGGATGACGGATCTCTTGATGTTGTGACAACAATCTTGGGATCTTCTACTCCGGCCCATCTTAATGAAGTTAATTTTACAAAAAAAAAAATTCAACAAATAGGTTTTCAAGATGAGGATAACTTGCTCCTTTAGTGACTCGACAAATCTATTTGGGTAACCAGCGACTGTGGCGTGACATGTAGGGCATCCCGCTCGTTGGCAGGAAGGTGAAAGATTCGTATCTCGGCCCGATACATAGTCAGTCATAACTAAAACATTGAAAATCCTTCTTTTGCTATGTCAGGTACTCGACATAAATAAATTCCTTAGCTTAAAACTAGTTACCATGAACAGCTAGGACTTCCAGACAAAGGAAGAGGAAACAATGCAATTAAATGCTAAATCTCTGACCTGTATTCATCATCCATACTGTTGGCGACAGCAGAATCACCGCCCATGGCGGCAGCAAGTTCAGGTCCTGCATCGTCCCAAGCACCGGATTTCTAAAGAAAATGGCGTTTATCAAATGGATAATTTTATTTTACACATATTTGCTATTTTTCTCAGAGTGACTTGTCGAGCAATGCCACTCCCCCCCCCCCCCCCCCATATATCTGAATAAATCCTGTCTAACCCATGCTAGAGGCCCTAATTTTGTGAGCTTTACCTTTAGTGCCCTAACACTGCGAGGCAACATACTAACCATTCAAACCTAACCTTAACCAAAGTAAACAAAGATACCAAGAAATTACATCCCTCTTACGAATTTATTTTTAAAATAAGGGAGGGTCTTATTCTGCACTTAATGAAAAAACAACTAAAAAAAACAACATATTAGTGCTTTAAATCAACAAAAATTGCTAGCTTGCAGTTACTGCGTTTCATATTGTCAATATTATTCTTGTTTTAATTTTCTTTTTATGCGATACCTGCAATTCCAAGGCATCCTTTTTAAGATTTGTATCAATGATTCTGTTTTCGTCGATAGCCCTGCGAACTTTGTCCTTCTTCTCCTGGATCTGCCTAAACTTGGTTTCCTTGCTCTTTCTGTTACATTAGAATATATGAAATATTATTTAGTATCTCCGGGAGGGAGGGGACATTTGCTGTTAATTACGCTAGTCCCCAAAGTTTTATATTGGCTTTTTCTTATTCCTTCGTCTTCTTTCGTTACAAAACTTTGTCGACTTTTATTGGATTTTTATTGATTGAGTGTCTCAAGTTTCACCCACTAATTTTAATATACAGAAAGGGTTATTTTATGATCAGTATTGGGGATTATATCATTTTATCGGACATTGTCTTATCCCTTATAGTATCTATAAAAGACGAAGTAATATCTATAAAAGACGAAGTAATATCTATACAATGACAAGTTTTCAAACGATGACCAATATCTACACAAAGAAACTTAAAATTATTTAGATCTTTCTTTTATGGTTTCGAGTACATTAATAATATCTTATGTTTAGTCTAAAAAAGTGGCATATCCACACCTTACCCCCTTATACATACTTAAACAAGGATGACAACATCCATAAGTAGCGAAGCACAAAAAATCGTAGATGGGAATACGTACAGGTAGATTTAAAATGTTTTTACTAAATTCAAGAATAGATTTATTGGATAAAATAAATATGAAACCTTGTTTTATTTTGTATGATGACGATGGTCAAAGTAAATTATATTAAAGATGCTCATAACAATGGGAAAAATTATTTTGATACTGATATCCCATAAAAGTTTGAAAATAGGATCAAAATAAACAAAGATCTTGGAAAATATGTAAAACATATTATATAAAAATAGCCAAAAACCTGATAAAAGGCAGTCTGGCCGCCATGGTTGTTTTCTTAAAACGACAAAAAAGGGGAGGGGGGCGAAAGTGACACTTTTTGAAACCAAAACTAAAAGTCAAAGGAACTCAACTAAAAAAAGAGTTACAGGTCTGACATTTTGCATGGCAGTTGCTTTATAGGGGTACAATATGGAACTGTGAAGAAAAGGCGTCGCAACCGCCGAAAACCGCCGAGAAAAGGCAAAATAAATTTCGGCGGGAAACGGTGGTATCGGCGGTTGCGCCGCCGTTTCTTCACAGTTCCATATTTTACCCCTATAAAGCAACTGCCATGCAAAATCTCAGACCTGTAACTCTTTTTTTAGTTGAGTTCCTTTGTTGACTTTTAGTTTTGGTTTCAAAAAGTGTCACTTTCGCCCCCCCCCCTTTAATTTTTAAATTCTTAAAAACTTTAAAAATTTGGAAAATCGGACCATATACACTGAAGATATGGAAAAAAGTGTTAAATAAATTTATAAATAGCCTAAAACCTGCCAAAAAGGCAGTCTGGCCGTCATGATTATTTCCTTTAAAGACGGGAAATTTAATTTTGATATCTACAACTGAAAAATTTTTGAAAATCGGACTATAAACACTGAAGATATGGAGAAAAATGTTAAAAATATAAAAAAAAACAGCCTAAAACCTGCTGAAAAGGCAGTCTGGCCGTCATGGTTGTCTTCTTTAAAAGACGGGAAATTTAATTTTGATATCTATAACTGAAAAAATTTTGAAAATCGGACCATACACTGAAGATATGGAGAAAAATGTGAAAAATATAAAAATAGCCTAAAACCTGCTAAAAAGGCAGTCTGGCCTTCATGATTGTTTCTTTAAACGACAGGAAATTTAATTTTGATATCTGTAACTGAAAAAATTTTGGAAATCGGACCATAAACACTGAGGATATGGAGAAAAATGTGAAAAATATAAAAATAGCCTAAAACTTGCTAAAAATCGGTCCGACCGCAAATGATGTTTTATAGTCAATTGTGCTCCTTAATAATGGGAATGTTGTCAAAAAATTTCAGCATTCTATCTTTTATAGGAGCTGAGTAAATCCCATTTCCCCCATAGCGTTACGGACTGACTGACTGACGGACGGACGGACAAAGTGAATTATAGAGTAGCTTCGCTACTAAAAACTATTAAAAGTCATAATTTATCAAGGTTTCTATGTTGTGAATTAAAAATGAAAATCTATATTCCATTCCTGTAGAGGTATTCACGTCTCTCGCGGGCCTTGCGTCTCAACATTTTTAATAATCTGAAAAAAATGCATTTATTTTAAAGAAAAACAAACATTCATTACATTTAAAGAGAAAAAGTACGAAAATTATTTAATTTTCATTTAAAGAAACACATTTTAAGTAAATACAAAAATTGTTACAAAAAGTACAAAACTAAAAGTACTGGTTAATTTTCAGGTAATTGAGTAGATTAGTCAAAAACACGGAAGGCATTAGCACTGATAAACAACTTTTTATTGATTATTAATTGTAAAAAAGCTCACTGTGTAAAATTTTTTAAGGAAAAAAGTTTCTTTATTTGCTTGCCGCCTATCCAAACATAATTCAGGTTTTACAAGATTAGGATTTAAATTCGGACCAAAAGAGGAAAAATGTCTTGAGAAGAAAAGTGTTGTATTTTTTTAGGACATTAGGTCGAGTAAAGGATTATTCGAGATTTTTGGTTGAGATTGGATTGATTTGAGGATTAGTTGTTTACATCCTCCTTCAGTTGCCAGGTAAATCCTCCAGTCTGTTCCTGATAGACCTCAATGACGTCATCCTGTTCCATCTCCAGGGCCTTCGGGGTCTCGTCGTCGTTAATGCGACGTCCGTCAAACAGGAAACTAAAATTGGTAAGTATGTATTATTCGTTAAAGGGTTCTGTGAATTAATTTTGTTCAGTTTCTAAAACTGAAGTATTACATTTGGCATTGGAGTAATCAATAAAGGTACTAAGAAAGAGAGGGAATGTCTGATTGAGCCAATAGGAGAATCGCATCGGTACATACATTTAATTTCATTGGTTGAAATTTTGTACACATCTTGTCACGAATGCATGTTTTTTTTCATTTCATACATAGTTAAAAGTCAGCTGTAAACAGTATATTTTCTTAGTAGAAAGCTTTGCGGAATCAGAATTAATTGCCCAAAAATTTCGTTTAAATTTGAAAGCTTCGAAACTAGGTGGATTCTTAAAAAACAAGTTAGGCCGGCTACTCGCTGGTGAGGCAAAATTATTTTTTTTAAAAATCCTCCAAAATCGTATAAAAAAATTTACAAAAATTAAATAAAATATTAAAGGGTTATTAACATATGATTTTGTTTAATTTTTGTAGATTTTTAATGTGCTTTTGGATGATTTTTCACAACAATAATTTTGCGTCACTATCGAGTAGCGAGTCTATAATTTTTTAAGAATCCACATCAGCTTGAGTCGAAAGTAAACAATACTTTTGTCTGCTAGAAATGTTCCTTCTTAGATTTGACGAAAAAGGGGTTCAGAATATGCTTCTATTCTTCTATTTCTATTGAGTAATCTAAAAGGGAACATGGAAAAGTTTCAACTGCATGTATTGTTTATTTATAATATACTTCAATCAATTATATTCCTAATCTTCAAGTCAAACGGACAAAGAAAAAAATAAAATAGCTATGCATGCAGAGGCACTAGCGTGCTGCAGGTGGGTGGGATTAAAATCAGAGAGGAGGGGATATTGAAACGTAAATTACAATGGTAACCAAAGTTTAAAACCTTGTTGACTAATTCGTTGACACAAAAACTTTGGTTACTTTCCTTGATTTTTCAAGTATATCAATTTATCGTCCATGGTCTAATCACTTAAGATTCCAATGGAAAACAAAACTTAAGACAGAAATATCCTTACCGAAGTGAGCTGACGGGCACCCCAACCCTCTCGGAGTAGGACTTCTTTAGCTTGCCCATCTGTGTGGTCTGCTTTACACGGAAGTGGATCTCGTTCGAGTCCTGGCCCACAACCTTCAGCTTGATGTACTCATCGCCCATTTTGATTGGAAGTTTTGGTTAGGAAGTGAAATCTGAAAGAAAAGAAAGGTCCGTGAAGATTTATATTTAAACAAAATAAGCAATACAAAAATAAAAACATTTTGAATTATAAAATGAATTTAAAAAAGAAATCTTATAGAACCTTTTTTGAAAGAAATGCAGATAAAAATAGAAAAGAACATAGTATTAGGGAATACAATATCAGATGCACTCAAAAATACATTGAAAAAAAACACAAAAATTATCAATATTTTGGGATTTTACTTTTCTATTGAATACTTTAGACATGAGATCCTTAAACTTTTATGATACAAAAATCGAATAAAGTTGTGCTTTGATATTTGGCATTGGTTTAAACAATAAAATACTGTTTAGAATTACTTCAAGCTTTTCATTGGTTATTTTAACTTTTTGTAGAAAAAAAAAAAAAATGAGAAATGCTTATAAGATTGAAATCGCAGCTTGCATGTCCTCAGCTATCCGCTTATGACATCAGCTGTTTAACTGTGAGCTTAGGCGAAATCAGCGGATTTAAGTGGCTGCCAGGTAAATCCTCCAGTCTGTTCCTGATAGACCTCAATGACGTCATCCTGTTCCATCTCCAGGGCCTTCGGGGTCTCGTCGTCGTTGATACGACGTCCGTCGAACAGGAACCTTAACAACAAGAAAATTCTTTATACAAGAAGCGAAACTTTGAATGTAATCCGTAAAATCTCTTTTTATATTTAATAACAGGAGCATTAAAAAAGTAAAAAATTATTAGCTTTAATAAAAAACTAAGTAACTTTTGCAACAAAAATAAGGCCAACTATCCCTTGAATCTAGTTTTTGAAAACACTGTTTTAAAAGTCCTTGGGAGGACAAAAAAAAATAATTAACCTGAGAGAGCTGACGGGGACACCAACTCTCTCGGAGTAGGACTTCTTGAGCTTGCCCATCTGGGTGGTCTGCTTCACACGGAAGTGGATCTCGTTTGAGTCCTGGCCAACAACCTTTAGCTTGATGTACTCATCTCCCATTCTGGTTGCTTTAGGTTTTTAGGTTTGTCTGAAATTTTCAGGTTATTATATTCAATTCTTTACACATTTATTAGAAAATGAAAGAACTATATTTTAAATCAGGAATAAAGTACGTAGTAAACTAGAATATTTTTAACTGCTAATTCCTTTTCTCCTGATATACATAATATACTTGATTAAAAATTACATATGATAATATATAGGTATGATATGATATAAACTAAACTAGAATTAATAAGCGTAATAGTTAATTTAACCAGGAAGCAAATAAAATTATTTGTTTTTTTTATGAGTATTCATAATTTTAAATTCTTTAATTATACTTTAAATATATCTTTGATAAAACATCATTTTTTTACTGCATGCTTTGAACTTAATCTTTATTTTTAAACTTATGTTTGCATATTTTTACAATTTTTTGACATAGGATTAATAAGATTGATTGATAAAAAATATATCTATTTAAGAGTAATACTATCTGTATTTGAATCTGAATCAGGCTGTGGGGTAGATGCCTTAAACTGGTTGACAGCTTGAGTATAAAAACCATTGAAGTCAATCCTTAAAATAATAATATTAAGTAATTACAAGGTTGACAATATTAATTGAATTATATTAATAATAATAAATTGGTCCTAGAACAAACGCAGGAGTGACAAACGTCGTAGTGGACACTTAACCTAACCTAACATATTTTAAACTATCTTACAGGTTTTTAACAAACTGCCTTACCCCTGCGGGGGGGTTATTTGAATATTCAAATCTTAACCTAACCTGTATAGAATTACTTGATACTAACTTAATATTTTAGACCCTCCTGTGTTTGTCCACTCCGATGTTTGTCCTGGAACTATTTATTCAAGCAATGAAATTCATTATCCCCAAAGCACAGTGCGTTTAAAATGCAGCCGTTTTTAAGAAAATTATATTTGAAAATTTTAAGTTCAATTTTCATCCACTAGGAGTTACCGCATAATCATGACAAGAAAAGCAAAGATTATTTATTTAAAATTTTGAACAAGTTTGCTTTTTTAAAGTTCTTCATAAAACCACTCCTTAAGTGAGTTGATTCATGGCTATTTTTATCAGTTGCTTTGCTAAGGTCACGAAAATTCAGCCTTAAATAAATCATATATAGAGAGGTTTTATGACAGACTTTACAAAAGCAAAGTTGTTCAAAATTTTAAATAAATTATATTTGCTTTTCTTGTCATGATTATGCGGTAACTCCTAGTGGATGAAAATTAAAACTTGAAATTCAAATCTAATTTTCTCAAAAACGGCTGCATTTCAGATTTTGTTGAATAGTGAAATGAAGATACCTAACCTAGGGTAATAAAATGCACTATGTCCCATTTTAGGTTCTGACACAAAAGTCAAAGCACCTTCATACGCACTGTGCAAAGATGAAAATATTTTATTTAAAAGTAAACAATTAAAATAAAATAAGTAAATTTTACCTGTGTAATACATTAAGAACTTTCTCATTATAGTTATCCCTTCCAAGTTGGGATATTTTATCCAACAGAGATATTACTACTGCGTTAAATTGAAGATCGAATCTAAAATATAGGAATATCAATAATCCTTTTTGTCTTTCTATTAAGATCTCGAAAACCACTAAAATGATGGATTTCTGCATTCTATGGAGGCTTTAAATGGTCTCGGGATACTAAAATCCATTTTATTTCTAACCTAATCTAGCAATATCTTCACTAAAACCTGATAGATTTATATGTTGCTAGTTCCAGCATTACTAACCAAGAAATATCTTTACTAAAATCTGATGGATTAATATGTTGCTGGTTCTAGCAATATCTTAACTAAAATCTGATGGATTAATATGTTGCTGGTTCTAGCAATACTAACCTAGCAATATCTTCACTAAAATCTGATGGATTAATATGTTACTGGTTCTAGCTAGTAGCAACACTAACCTACCAATATCTTTACTAAAATTAGATGTATTACTATGTTGCTGGTTCTAGCAATACTAACCTAGCAATATCTTCACTAAAATCTGATGGATTAATATGTTGTAGGTTCTGCATGTAGTCAGCAAACTCGGAACATACACTCAGCAACTTCTTCACTGTTGTTAACAACTGAATAACATTTATTTATCAAAAGTGGATTTTAAAAAAAATAAAGTTATGAAAAAGGGGAGGGGGATGTCATTTATAAAAATTAACTAAAAAACTAGTATCCAAGCATAAAAAAGAGTGTAGCTTTTTAATTTGGTCGGTTTTAATTAATAAAATGAAATGTGAGGAAACAGCGATGGAATCGATCGTGATAACCAGTGAGGAAATTTTACTTTTGTCTAGGTTTCTTTCTGTTTTACTGTGGGTAGTGGGTAGGAACCCCTTTAGCCTTTAGTGCTGCACACCATTGCAAAATGAGAGAGGACAATGGGCTGTATATTACATTAGTCCATTAAGTTTTTTAAGATAACGTTTCCTTATTCGTTGACTTAACAACTTTGGGGACTTTCGTAAATTTTGATTGGTTGGTTTGAGTGTTAAAACGTTTCACCCACTGGTCTTTCGCTACAGAAGGGTTATTTTTTTTCATCATTGATGTTATATAATGTACATTACCTTCTCGGCCATTATCGTCTTATCCCTTTATATCCCTGACACCCAGGGACAAGGGAATGATATTCTGACTAACAATTCAAAAGGAAAATTTTCCCACAAATCCCTACCCCTTTTCCTCCCCTTCTTACCCGTAACCCACCCCTCTTCACTAACATGAGAAAACAAAATATACTTCCAAATACTTTAAAAGGTTTCGTGATCTTTTGTAGAATTGATTGTTACAAAGGCTACCCCTGCCTGACACCATTCACTATCTATATCCTGACAAAATTACCTGGGGCGAGGACAAGAGGCAATCGTGGAGACAATTATCAAGAAAATCATTGTGCTTGTTGATCACGTCGTCCACGGTGCTGCAGTTCTGGAGGTTGGCCACCAGGACGTGCCAGGCAGGCTCCACAACCTCCACCATCATGTAGTAGGACAGGTTCTGGATCAGGGTCAACATTTTCTGGCGTAGCCCGAAGGAGGGGTGGTAGATTTTAAACTGGTGACCTTCAAAAAAATTTCTATTTATGTAAACCAATAAATAAATGCCTATAAAAAAATGTTAAAAAAGGACCATCAAATCTTTAACTGTAAGTCCTAAACTAGTATTAAGACCATGGTATGATTTATGTGGATAATAAAAGCAGACTTGGGTATTCATGTTTCAGTTGCATATAATGACAAATTTCTACAAAAACAAGAAAAAGGTACTTATTAGAAATCATAAAAATATCTGACCTGGCAGAAATTTTGTCTGTTTGTTGTTAATCCAAACATTACAGATCAATCTCTCAATGTGTTTGCAATAAAACAAATGCCTAAAGAATAAATAAAATTTTAGTCATTAGAATTCTTTTCAAAAGTGCAAAAAAATCACATATACTCTAGACCAAATACAGTGTTTGTTACTTTAATAAATAACCAGGGTGCTCTATAATTCACTTTGTCAAAACGACACTTCGTACGTAACGCATTTCTCAGCAGCTATCTATAATACAAAGTAGAACGATGTCTGTCTTTGTCCGTCCGTCCCTTAAGATCTCGGTAACCACTGAACCGATCGGATTCTACTCTTCAGGGAATATACCTACTGGTCCTGTGGTGGTTTTAGGCTATTTTCTTGGGCGGTGGGACACCCCCAACCCCACCAAAAACAAAAAATCCCCCCATTTTTATTTTTTGTAGAAGATTTTCTTGGTCCTTTTACTTATTTCGCCAAAAAAAATTTTTTTATTACCTCTTGGGGCAAAGCCCCTAGAGGCTAGGGGCGAAGCCGCTAGTAATAATATAAGATAAAAAGCTCGAATTTCAACATATATTATTTATTTGTTCTTTCAGTCAAGCTTCAAATCAGATATTTTCGTGATTCTTAACGAATGATTTATAATTTTATCGCATATTCTCTCTTTCTTTTCTATGACAATTTAACATCTGCTCAATAACTCACTTTGCAATTTGTCCATCCATTACATTTTTTGTGCTTCGCTACTTATGAATGTTGTCATCCTTGTAAATGTTTTATTCCTAAGTGCAACTTTAAAAAAACAAGGATGACAACATCCATAAGTAGCGAAGCACAAAATTTCGTGGATGGGAATGACCGTCATGGTTGTTTTCTTCAAACAACGGGAAATTTAATTTTGATATCTAAAACAGAAAAAATTTTGAAAATCGGATCATAAACACCAAAGATATGAGGAAAAATGTAAAAAAAATGAAAATAGCCAAAACCCTGCAAAAAGGCAGTCTGACCATTATTGTTGTTTTCTTCAAACGACGGGAAATTTAATTTTAACATCTTTAACTGAAAAAAATTTGAAAATTGGACTAAAAACACCAAAGATATGGGGGAAAATGTAAAAAAATATAAAATAGCCAAAAACCTGCAAAAAAGGCAGTCTGACCTTCATAGTTGTTTTCTTCAAACGACGGGAAATTTGATTTTGATATCTATAACTGAAAAAATTTTGAAAATCGGTTCATAAACACCAAAGATATGGTGGAAAATGTAAAAATAGCTAAAAACCTGCAAAAAGGCAGTCTGACCGTTATTGTTGTTTTCTCCAAACGACGGAAAATTTAATTTTGATATCTTTAACTGAAAGAATTTTGAAAATCGGACCATAAACACCAAAGATATGGGGGAAAATGTGGAAAATCTAAAAATAGCCTAAAACCTGCTAAAAAGCCGTCCGACCGCCAGTGATGTTTTATAGTTAAATGTGCTCCTTAATGATGGGAATGTTGTCAAAAAATTTCAGAATTCTATCTTTTATAGGAGCTGAGTAAATCCCATTTCCCCCATAGCGTTACGGACTGACTGACTGACTGACGGACTGACTGACGGACTGACTGACGGACAAAGTGAATTATAGAGTAGCTTCGCTACTAAAAACATATGAAGTGGGAAAAACCCGTGAAATCGTAACTAGTTTATGGACTCAGTAAAATCTATGAATAACACAAACTTTTCTTCAATGAAAGACTTATAAAATAAATTAAGAGCTTACCTGAAAAGCATTTGATATCTGGCAAGGGCTTTGTAGTTGAGTACAAGAGATATAGGCCAATCAACCTTCAAATATAAATAAGATAACGTGGTTATAAATCTTTGAGTTCTAGTGTTTACTCAGGGATCTAAAGGGATTAGACATTGGCCGATAAATTGATGTACATCCCCAATTATGATACACAAAATAACCCTTTATGTTGATTAAAATTAATAGTTGAAACTTTGAACACTTAACTTAATTTAAGAATAAAAATTACCTGAAGTCCCCGAAGTTGTAAAGCAAACGAATGAGAAAACATTATTATAAAACTCTGGGGACAAGCGTAATAAACAGACTATTGTCTCCTCCCTCCATGGAGACACATATCAATGTATGAATGTTTGTTTTAAAATATTTTGACGTTTTTAATTTAGTATTCCGAATATGGTACGTAAACTTCTATAGGAACTTCTATAGTCATAATAAACTAAATAGAATACCTGATAATTGAAGGCAAAGGCATCAAGACCAGAAAGCAGGCTTGTATCAAATGTTTGATACTCCTAAAACAAATGTGATATTGTTTATAAAGAGGGTATTTTTTCGCGTTTTTTTCCCGAAAAATTGCGTGTTAGCGTTCAGTCAAATGCGCTTAATAAGTCAAACTGTTCTAAATTTTGACCATTTCATAGATATTCATTGGTCAAAATTAGGATCACTTTAACTTAATAAAAGCATTTAACTGAACGCTAACACACAACTTTAAGGGAAAATGCGCGAAAAATTACCCTCTTTTTAAATCAATATTAAGAACCTAAATTAGAAGTTTGTGTTATACTTGTAGCTTAAATTTGAAAGTATATTATTATTGGTTATACAGCTTAACATGCAAACTTTTATTTTACCAATTTTACCTTAGTTCGTTGTTAATAATGTTAGTTACAAAAAGGAAAATGGGGGGATTTTTACCTGTTCGTCCATTGTGTATATGGATAGAATTTTTCCCATCTGGAAGATAAGATCATAAGGTAGGAGAGCTATGCACAAATTGTCCTTGTTAGCGTCTGAGTTGGCACTGGATGTTCGTAGGGCTAATTCTAAACATAGTTTGAAACTATATTAATTTAGCACTGATTATAAAATCCGCATTATTGTAAATGTTTGCAGGCCTTCTTGAAGTCGAAATGTTGTCTGGACGACTTTGAAGATGGTTCATACAAAGTTATAATAGATAGAATGCATTTGTCTGTAAACAGGCGCAGCCCATTACCATCCAGTTAGGGCCTTCAGACAAAGGTCAAGTAATCAAAATATTGGTTACTTAACCTAATATTATAGAATATTGCAACTATTATTTAAAGCATACGATGTTCTTGAGTTCTTTCGATAATGTTTTGAAATCGAAGAAGAACCTCGCCCCACCCACCAAGGTAAAAAACAAAACAAATTGGTAAAAACCAAATGCATTAACTTAAAAATTTAAAATAACAAATGGGTTTAGTTATTACCAAGAAGTGATTCTAGCCTGGCAGGTTCAACATGATCCACAGGTTGTGACAGTTCACGTTCACACAGGTCCAGGAATTGTACTATAAAGTCACCCTAAATTAAGAATTACGGGTAAAATAGTATTTTAACTCATTACATAACCAACGCCTTAGGGCTTAACCCTTCAGGTAAGGGAGATTCTCAACTGTTTTTTTTTTAAATGCAAGATATTAAAAAGGGGAGTGCACCACTCCCCTGAAAATAATAGCTAAAACCCATAACAGGACCAGCAGGTATACTCCATGAGAAGCTCAACCTAGTCGGTTCATGAAGCTGTTGCCGAGATCATGCGCTTCAGACAGGTAGATAGAAAGAAATCCTACTTTGTATATGTATATAATTGCGCTACTTAAGATGATGAAAATATACACATATCGAGATTAATGTACTACGATAAGAAATGACTGAGTTTGTCGAACATCCAATAATCAATTAAATCACGTATATTACGAAGAATGTCACTACTTCATCTTTATGCCCTTACTGTCTAGCCGGCGGCGACACAAGCATTGCAAAAACAGGGTGCGCAATTACAACGTGTGTTTTAGAGGCTGAAGGTTTTGTATAACCAACGCCAATCAGATTGCCTTCCCCAAATTTAAGTCCTCCCTTTATTGCTCTCATTTGCTGGTACGCGCCACACACATTAGCACGTTTCCACCCTAAGGGGGTTAATGTAACCCTTTTCAATTAAAATCCCCTTCGAAAGTCATGAAATCCTCCCTTTTTACTCTTAATGAATATATCACCCCCTTGTTATGTAACCAACCCCTTTTTATTTTCTTGACTCTCTCACTGAATCGCTACTTTTCCTTATCTTACGACTCCTATTGGTTGAAAAGTAATATTGCTTGTGTACTATTGGTTGTAAAATGGCGTGGGAATGTGAGAAAGAGGGAAGATGAGAAATTAATTAGCCACGATTTAGTAAAACGAAATAGGATCGTTGTTGAAAGAGGGGGCCAAAAATAAATATAGTAAATAAAAACAAGATCAACATTGGTTTGAAATAAATAATTTTAGGCCAAATTAAATCAATAAAACTGGTGTCAATTTTAATAATAATGAGGTACTAAATTGTAAACAATTTAAGTAAAATTAATAATATAATCAAATGGGGATGCTCATCAATCTCATTCGTAGAGTAATCTTTGCAACAACAAAATTATGACAGATAGCTTTGTTAGCACCCAAAAAATCGTTTCCTAGTAACTGTGCGGACAAACAGATAGTGAGACGTAAGCTGTAAAGTGATTAAATTATGTAAGATTTTGGTAGAAAAGCACAGTGGGATCCAGTGGGACATCCAAAAAATTTAAAATTGACTTTTATCTATCCTAGGAATAAATAATGGCTGTAAGTAGACAGCTAGAAAAGAAATTTTTAAAAAATATTCATTTTTGGCGGATTTATGCCATTTTTAAAAAAGGTAGTGAAAAATTTCTTTTCAGTTTTGATGATTTTCCAGATTTTTTTACACAATTTTTTCAAAGCAACAAAAAATACATTTATGTTCATCTTATGAAAATAATTTTTGATTGAGGTACTTTTTAGATACCTGTACCAATGTCTAATTAAAGAAAAATTGTAAAAAAAATATTTTTTTGGTGGTGTAAATTGACATTTTGTGAGAAAATTTCACCAAAAATATAAAGATTTTTAACCCCAAAAAATCAGTTTTCTCCATTTTACCCAAAAACGGCCAGGATGCCCCGGGTTTTGCAATAATAATATTAATATGCAACATGTATTGTGTTTAAAACAGTTTTCATAACCTGGGGCCTCCCGGCCGTTTTTGAGTAATTGAGCATTTTACATTGCATGGTTTGAACAATTTCGTTCTTGGTAATTTGAAATTTTCCCTCGTTAGAGGGGGAAGGAGTCATTTTAGAGCCCAAAGTCATCTCTGTAATGTTTTCTAACTTTTTGAGGCGGAACTTTCTTTACTTATGCATTATTTGCCTCCGGCCAACCGTTTCGCCGTTATTTGCTGCCGTAGGTGTGATTTTTAACGATTTTTGCCGTTCTCGCGGTTTTAATGGACATTTAAGGGAACAAGGAGTCCTTAAAAAAAGATGACTTAAAAATACTTTTATTTTAGCAATTAAATTTGCTAAATTTCATGTGTTCTGAAAAAAATTGTATTTCTAACTGGTTTTGGTTCAGCAGAAATTCAAATTCGGGGATTAATTATAATATTGCAAAAACATTATATATGCGTCTGAGAGAGAGAGGGAAATATACGTTTGAGAGAGAATATAATATAAGCAATTATGTTTATATTCTTATACAAATTTTAAATGAAGATAGCTAGACTTAGAATAAAGGTAATAACACAAAATCAAAAGTGTTTTGAAAATTATGTTATTGTTGTTTATATCTGTAAAAAAAAACATTAGAAAACATGCCTTATTAGTGTCCTATTTTACTTATACTGGACCTACCTAAAAATGCCGGGACCCGAACTGGGTGCACCTGACGCTATATTCATGTTCACAAACATTGTTTACATTGAAGAAATATTTACATAGACGTTTATTTTGTTAAAATATTCCTATCTTAACTAAAGTTATGAAGGTTTATAGATTTTTTTAAAATAGGGTAGCTTCGCTCCTCCAAAACCGCCAGACGTACTTACCAAATGCACATTAGAAGTTAACAGGAGCAAAATTTATGTTATTTTTGAGTTAAAGCAAAAGAAATTACATCATTTCGTCAAATACAAGCTTTTTTATTGATGTTTACTTTTGTCTACCCTTAATGTCCCGTTTTTTGGCAAAAGATCCCACTGTGAAAAGGGCATAATTTTTTATTATAATTTAGCTATGAATAGTCGAATTTCTTGGGACAAAGTTACCTTTCTAGAAATTATAAACTCGAAAAATTTCGTCGCAAGATTACTTAAATGCAAAAAAATAAACAACGGTGTTTGTCTGATAAAGGAATTCCTTTTTAAGTTTGGCGAATTTTGAAGTCAGATGGACCATCTAGATGGTGCATTATTTGCCAATTGTACCACTTTTCTGCACTACCTCTCCGATTTTGTTAATACTCTATATTTTGGTCCGTTGGGTGATTCAAGGATGCTGGATGGCTAAAAAAAAGTTTCAGAGTCCCTGGATGTCTAGATATCTAGCTATCTATGAAGGTAGGTAACAAAAATTTAAAAAACACCCATGTTTTCACAAATTTAAAAATTAATTTTTTCATCAATCTTACATCCAACCTATACATTTTATACACCAAAATGATCGTTAATTCATGTAAAAAGCGCACATAATGCTATTTTGGCCAAAACTCTAATTTTACAGGGTGTCCAACAAAAAGTGTATTTTGGATATCTAGCATAATACCCAAAATACCTGTCCGAAAAAAATCATTTTTTTTGGCTTAAATCCTGTGTTTTATCTGTGGGCATATGTGGTATATAACGGTTCGGAGGACCCGGGACTATAAGGTTGTCAAATTTCATTTTGGAACACCCTGTAAATGTGATTTTTGTGTCTGTAGAGCTAAAACTTGGTCCAAATTGGCTATTTTTTTCAAATTACTCTAATATGTGTCTTAGTATGTTTGGCCATAGTGTTTTCTGACCAGATCAATATTTTCCTATTTTTTGGACACCCTGTATTTTCAAAAAAAGAGGAAAAAAAATTTAGTTTTTTAAAAATTTTTTTTTCTATTTTTAAGTTACTTAAAACTGTCATATAGATACAGATTTTGACTTATAACAATAATATTTGCCTATTTTACAACTTTTTACACTTTTGGGACACCCTGTGCATGTTTTTGAAAAATGATGGTTTTTGCCCATTTTTGGGAGGAAGGAGTCGTTTTAAGACCATAGACTATTTTTTCATTTTAGTAGAACTTTTCAAGATACATCATTTGTTATTTATGCAAAAAGTGCAAAACCCGAACCGTTTTGCCGTTATTCACTGCCAAAGGCGGAATTTTTTACGTTTTTTTGCCGTTCCCGAGGATTTAATGCGCATTTTAGGTAGGAAGAGGTTGATTTTTTAAGATAACTGTGAAATACTTTTATTTAGGCATTTTCTTTTACTAAATTTCATGTGAAGTAAAAATTTTTGTAAATCCAACCGATTTTTGTCAAAAGGAATTTCAAATGCACATGATTTATGTTTCTTTTATTACTTATGTTATAGCAATTATTTATATTATATACACTTCATTTTCTTGTTTTAACAATTGAAATCCATCTCAACGAAAAACGGTTAGCTGCACAAAAAATTTGACTTCATATGAATTTTAGAAAATTAAATTTCCTAAATAAAAGTATTTCAGAGTAATCTTGAAAAATCAACGTCTTACTACCTAAAATGCGCATTAAATCCTCGGGAACGGCAAAAAACGTAAAAAATTCCGCCTTTGGCAGTGAATAACGGCAAAACGGTTCGGTTTTTGCGCTTTTTGCATAAATAACAAATGATGTATCTTAAAAAGTTCTACTAAAATGAAGAAATAGTCTATGGCCTTAAAACGACTCCTTCCTCCCGAAAATGGGCAAAAACCATCATTTTTCAAAAACATGCACAGGGTGTCCCAAAAGTGTAAAAAGTTGTAAAATAGGCAAATATTATTGTTATTATTCAAAATCTGTATCTATATGACTGTTTTAAGCAACTTAAAAATAGAAAAAAATTAAAAAAAACAAAATTTTTTTTCTTCTCTTTTTTTGAAAATACAGGGTGTCCAAAAAATAGGAAAATATTGATCTGGTCAGAAAACACTATGGCCAAACATACAAAGACACATATTAGAGTAATTTGAAAAAAGTAGCCAATTTGGACCAAGTTTTAGCTCTACAGACACAAAAAATTACATTTACAGGGTGTTCCAAAATGAAATTTGACAACCTTATAGTCCCGGGTCCTCCGAACCGTTATATACCACATATGCCCACAGATAAAACACAGGATTTAAGCCAAAAAAAAATGATTTTTTTCGGACAGGTATTTTGGGTATTACGCTAGATATCCAAAATACACTTTTTGTTGGACACCCTGTAAAATTAGAGTTTAGGCCAAAATAGCATTATGTGCGCTTTTTACATGAATAAACGATCATTTTGGTATATAAAATGTATAGGTTGGATGTAAGATTGATGAAAAAATTAATTTTTAAAATTGTGAAAAAATGGGTGTTTTTTAAATTTTTGTTACCTACCTTCATAGATAGCTAGATATCTAGACATCCAGGGACTCTGAAACTTTTTTTTGGCCATCCAGCATCCTTGAATCACCCAACGGACCAAAGTATAGAGTATTAACAAAATCGGAGAGGTAGTGCAGAAAAGTGGTACATTTGGCAAATAATGCACCAGATATATCTGATGTATATTGGCGCTACAGACACAGAAACATACACATGTGACTTGTAGTGTTGTAACTATGTTTAAAACTAAAATTGTTATGTACCTGTTCCATAAGGAAATATCTCTTCATGCTTGTAAGATGTCCTAACAAATCTCTGTCCCGTACCAGGAGTTCTAACAAGGTGGCTGACGCAAATGAATACGCCTAGAAAAGAAAACTAAATAACTAAAACAACAAGGATGACAACATCAATAAGTAGCGAAAAACAAAACAATCATTGATGATTTTTAGAGCATATGTACATTGTTCACTTGTTATAAAAAGTTTTAACTTTTTCTTTTCAAATCTAATATAATAATTGGGTTATTAAATTTGACTCTACCCTCCTCAAGTTCCCCTAGAGGCCTCTAGGGCCATAGCCGCTAGATAACTATTTAAATTAGTAAGCTTTTTTTGTATCTAGGGAAGGATTTCGCTAACTGCTGAACCGATATGGTTCTCCTATCCAGTGGAGCTTTTATAGGTCTTGAGATGGTTTTAGGCTATTTTATTTCTAATAATAAGACTCGGTATGGTTTTAGGCTATTTTATATCCTTTTCATATGCTTTTTACGACATTTGCACAAAACTACTTTTGGGCGCCCAAAACCCTTTTGGGCATTTGGGCCGCCCAATATAAAAAAAGTGCCCAATATGACAACCCTGGTACTTGGTCAATTATTAGTTGATACTGTTCTGGATTAGGATAATATTGAATAGTTTGTACCTGGTCAATTATTAGTTGATACTGTTCTGGATTAGGATAATATTGAATAGTTTGTACCTGGTCAAATATTAGTTGATACTGTTCTGGATTAGGATAATATTGAATAGTTTGTACCTGGTCAATTATTAGTTGATACTGTTCTGGATTAGGATAATATTGAATAGTTTGTACCTGGTCAATTATTAGTTGATACTGTTCTGGATTAGGATGATATTGAATAGTTTGTACCTGGTCAATTATTAGTTGATACTGTTCTGGATTAGGATAATATTGAATAGTTTGTACCTGGTCAAATATTAGTTGATACTGTTCTGGATTAGGATAATATTGAATAGTTTGTACCTGGTCAAATATTAGTTGATACTGTTCTGGATTAGGATAATATTGAATAGTTTGTACCTGGTCAATTATTAGTTGATACTGTTCTGGATTAGGATGATATTGAATAGTTTGTACCTGGTCAAATATTAGTTGATACTGTTCTGGATTAGGATAATATTGAATAGTTTGTACCTGGTCAATTATTAGTTGATACTGTTCTGGATTAGGATAATATTGAATAGTTTGAATGCTTGGCCAGTCCACGTTCTTGTCACACTGCTGGATAACATTCAGGTACTTACCAGTACGCAGGATTATGTCACAGTATTTCTGAACAAAAATATACTAAAGTAATAGAATGCAAGTCGTTCCTCAATTTATAAAGTTCTACATTATACTAATGAAGTTTAAATATTATTAGAGACCAGGACCCACCTCTCTATTCCTCCACAAGGACTCTGGCAGGAAATTGACAACTTATTCATACGTACTGTACTAAATCAATCTTTACGTGGACTAATTTAACCAAATTAGTTTTTTTTTAGGTTTTTTATAATTCATACAACCCCCTTAAGTTATTCATTACAATAGAATACAATTTTAAAATTTATTTACTGTGTAAATATGCATAAATATGACGTTTTTACTGACAATTAGGTTGATTTTTACTCAAAGCATTTTTCTTGTAGACAATAAAATGATTATAACTTTCGTTCTATTTAAGATAAATTGATGAAATAAAAAGTATTTTCAATTTCATTATGCTGAGAAGTCACTTATTGGTTTTAAGAAATAATAAACCCCTTTGAGTTGGGGGGGGGGGGGGGGGGGCGTTGAGTATCGAAATAATGAAACTAATGTAAATTTCTTTTTATGGTGGGTTTTAATGATTCATATAGCAGCCAAACTGTTTTTAGGCAATACCCCTTTGTCTGTCTGTCCCTCTGTCTGTCTGTTTTTTTGTCTGTCTGTCACTCCACTTGTCAGTCTATCTGTCTAACTGCCTCTTTTTCGGATTTCAATGAATCATCTAGCATAGCCTAATTCTAATTTGTTAATGCCTCAAAAACTGTCTGTCTGTCCGTCTGTCTGTCTATCCCTCCATCTGTCTGATCATTCACAGGTTCTCTATTGGATTTTATTTAATGAATTGTCTATTATGGTCAAACTGTAATTTGATCATTCTTCTTGCCTGTCTGTCTGTCTCGTCTATCTGCTGAGTTTCTACCATTGGTCTAACAGACTGATTTACTTAATTAACCCCTTACGGTCGGGCCCCTTACCGCACCTTAATCACTCGGGGGGGGGGGGGGGGGGGGGGGCGTCCCCCCCCCCTATTATCTCAGTTCTTATTAGAGCTAGTAAGCTAAAAATTTTTGTGCAAGTCCCCTTGAGATATTTAAGGTTAAGGATATTTTGCAGTTGTTAGATAAATAGATTTTGTGAAATCTTATTTAGGGCTTTATAAGCATGACATCATTAAAGTTCACCAATAGTTACAATACAGTGTGCATTTTAACATTAATCATGTTCATTGCAATTAAAATCTTACCTCTTACCCATCTGATTTTGACTTAGAGACATAAAAGGGGGACATAACTGAAGCTTTTTTGATGCTGGGGGGGGGGGGGGTTTTCTCCAGAACCACTTGATGAACCGTTCAAATTTTTTGGACTTAAGCTTTTAGGGGTATGAACATATTATGGTTTCAAAGTCAACCCCCCTACCCCCACCCCCAAGCCCCCCGGGGCTCAAAACCCACCTAAAAATGAACCTAACCTTAATTTTCTCAGAAACCATTTGACCAATAGGGATGATTTTTTAAACTTAAGCTTTTATGCTTATAAACTAACTTCTAGTTTAGAAGTTACCCCCCTGCAACCAACCCCTAGCCCTCCGGGGCTTTAAAAAATCCTATAAATGAACCTAACCTTATTTTTCTCAGACACCATTTGACCAATAGGGATGATTTCTTAAACTTAAGCTTTTATGATTATAAACTAACTCCTAGATTATAAGTCACCCCCTTGAAAATAAAGGTTAGGTTCATTTTTATGGTTTTTTTTGATCCCCGGAGGACTAGGGGTTAGCAGCAGGGGGGTGACTTCTATACCAAAAGCTAGTTTATAACCATAAAGGCTTAAGTTTAGGAATTCATCTCTATTGGTCAAATGGTTTCTGAGAAAATTAAGGTTAGGTTCATTTTTAGGGTTTTTTTGAGCCCCGGAGGGCTAGGAGTAGGCGGCAGGGGGGTGACTTCTAAACTAGAAGTTAGTTTATAACCATAAAAGCTCAAGTTTAAGAAATCATCCCTATTGGTCAAATGGTTTCTGAGAAAATTAAGGTTATGTTCATTTTTAGGGGGGTTTTGAGCCCCAGGGGGCTAGGGGATGGGGGTAGGGGGTTGACTTTGAAACCATAAGATGTTCATACCCCTAAAAGCTTAAGTCCAAAAAATTTGCATGGTTCATCAAGTGGTTCCGGAGAACCCCCCCCCCCCCAGCATCAAAAAAGCTTCAGTTACGTCCCCCTTTTAAACGTAAGATTTTCTTTTATGTCAACATAACATATCTAAATTTCATAGAGATCCGCAGCCGTTTTCCCTGCTGACCGCCTGCTGCGGCCGCTGAAATTTATATTTGATATTTCTAATATAAAATTTACTTAAAGATAAACATTTTCTGTAAAAAAATTGTTCTTCTAGCTTCAAAAATAATAAAATTACAGCCGTTTAAAATTTTTAAGTAAAAAAGGTTGGTAAATAAAAAGGTGAACTAAGCAAAAATTGACTTTGACTTATAAAAGGTCGGAAATTTATTATCAAACAGGGGACTTGCACAAAAAAGATTTAGCCCTCTAGGTCTAATAGGAACTGAGATAATAGGGGGGGGAGCGTTGAACGCCCACCCCATCACCAACCGATTAAGGTGCGGCAAGGGGCCCGACTGTTAAGGGTTAATAATACATATTTAATAATTCATATTAAAATCGATAATACTGTAAAAATTGTTGAATGCTTGTTTCAATAGAAAATTAGATTTAACTAATAATAATGTTGAATCTTGAACCTGGAGATAAACAAATAACCTTGTGTTGCAATAAAAAATAAAAAAAATTATCCAATTTACTTATGAAAAAAAGTGTAATACTGTATCTATAATCTTTTTGTACATAAATGATAATAATATCAGGTTATATTCCATTAATTTATAACCACCTAAATTTTTTGACTTTTACAACTTTTAACAGCTCCCTTTAACCAAAATCAAGGATAGTTTATTTAAGTATGTCACCAAAACTTCATTACATAAGTAATACATTTTTACAAACTTTAAAAAGAGGATTGGGAAATATCTCCCTCCCCAACATTAACTTTAATCACTATTGTAAACAATATTAAAAGTTATAAATATATATCAATCAAGATCTTTAGAGGTATTAACTGTGGTTTAATTACATATGTATGAGAGCTCCTTCTTGTGTCAATCACTTTTATTTACTGATTAAAATTTGTACAGTACAGTTGTACAGAATATTGCAAGATTTTTTTTAGTTAAGTCTGGAAATTAATGATTAATTTATCTAAAAATAGATAGCATAGAATTATCTTAATCAGTGGCTTAATTTTAAACACCCGCCTTAAACACCTCCCCCCCCCCCACTCTTTATTTTAAGGGGTGTAAATTTATTTCCTTTACACCCCCTTGGAATTTATAGAGGGGTGTATCTGAGGGTGTAGGCTCTTGTCAAGAGGGTGGACATGGGTGGACACCTAGGGAGGTGTATCCATCCCCCTTAATTTTACAAGGGTGGTGTAAACAACCCCTACACCAACCTTTTGCACGCCTTTGATCTTAACTATACTTTTAGTGTACATAAAGTTGTAAATTCAGTAACTATTCTACAAAAATTACCTTCCTAAATTGATATATGATTTTCAGGGTAATCTCCGGTGGACTAAACATTAAAATTTTATGGAAAAAAAGATATCTTTGGAACATGCATGACTTGAAATTATCCCCCCTTTGTACTCAATACGCATTTTTTATTCTAAGTGCGTCAATTTTGCGTTTAAAGATACCCTTAGTTTAAGCATTAATTTCTCCAAAAAATGATGAAAAAAGATAAATTTTTTTTTGATAAAATGATAAAAGTATATGTAAAATGAAATAACCAGCAAAAAAAATTACAAAATTACGTTAAATAGAACGAAAATTAGAGCGTTTTGTGTGCCTTATAAAATGCGTATTTCTCATGAAAATTGTAATGATTTAGTGTGTTGAGTAAAATATTTACAAACTTCCCGCTTTTATAAGAAGCTAGAGTCCTTGTGCCTCTCAACAATATCAAAAAAAAGGTGGGAAGTATCCTCAAGATCCACTGCCCTAGAGGCTATGGGCAAAGCCACTAGTAATTAAGTAAGTAGACTTTATACAATTCTTAGCACTTTTCTTTACAACTTTGAAATAAAATGTGTTTGGTTTTTGTCCGCCATTTGAGATAATTAAAAAGACCAAAGCGATTTTATCCTTTTTAATGTGATAGCATGTTTTGGTGTATTTTTTACCTGTAAGAAAGTTGGAACCTTTTCAACCCTGAGACAATATCTTTTCTCCCAGTAGTCATCATTATACTCGCCAGATGGCAGCCTATCCGTGTCAATTATCTGGTTGTCACCGACAAAGAAATCCTTGGACGGGTCGCGGATAATGCCGCGGTACAACCATGCTGACAGGGTTTCAAAAAATGGCCTAAAATATAATTCCTCATTAAAATAACATTATAATCAAATACTAGCACATAAAAATTGCGCGATTTTATCATAAAAATTGCATCAATGAAAACATTTTTTTAAATAATGCATTAAATATTCAAAGATCAAAATACAATTTAAAAGTAAAAACACTGTCGGGAATCCCCATCCCTAAGTATAAGATATAACTGAAAAACACTCAATAACTGAAAATCAGTACCTCTCCCCCCTCTTCCTATAAAATACATAGAAATCTACCAATGACCTATACCTAAATCATTGGGAAAATAAAACACTTACTTTGACGCTAATTCTACTAGAAAGTGCATGATTTTCTCAGCTCTGACATTTCCACTGGAATTCATATATTTTTCATGTAATATAGAAAGGGTAGTTCCACCAGTAGCCTGAATATAAAATAGGATAATATTACAAATTTTTAGACAACTATGGAAATGTTGGGCAGATAATAATTATGAAATTTCTACTGCCTAAAGTCCTGCAAGTACTTTTCTATGTCAATTATGTTTTAAAAGTATGCCATATTTTGTTGTTGTTCCTGTCCTTTATCCTACGTATTAGTCCAATTAAAACTGTAAGAAGTAGAAGAACAGAAATATTTGATTAATACATCAAATCATTTAATGTAGCGTAGCGGTTTTAAATAGTAATATTTGCATTTGATTCTTAATTTCCAAGTGGCTGTGTGAATAAGTGTCTCGTCCTACTGTATGACTACTTAAGTAAAATCACCAAGAAACTGTGTCTAAGCCCACACGAATAAACGATAAATAGTATTTCAATTTAAATGTATTTCATTAAATAATGTACTGATTATTGAGCTACCTTTTTACTGGAGATTGTATGAACAAGACTGGCCAACAGATCCATGCTATGTATACTGTTCTGAAGCCTGAACCATAATGTGTGCAGGGACAACTCTCCACGTCTCCATTCACCCTCCAGTTGGCATATCAACACTCTAATTTTCAGGAAAGTTACGTCAATGGGGATATAACATCCAGTGGTTGAAACTTTTGGACACTCAATTTTATCAACCAAGAAATCAAAATTCACTATAAGTCCTCAAAGTTGTCGAGTCAACAAATGAGAAAACACTTTGGGGACTAGTGTAATAATCAGTCAAATGTTCCCACCCTCCCTGTATGTATAATATCTGTCTTAATAAAAAAATAAGTTAATTACTTGTTCATAATGTATCAATAAAGAATAAGAGGAAGCTTGTAACTTAGTGGGAACGTTAAAGGAAAAACGCCCTTTAGCAAATAAGATAACTTAAAATAGTTAAAAACAAACAAACACATATTATATAGATTTAAAACTTGCCTGTAATCATGTAGTAGAAGGCCAATGCTGTGAACCAGAGCCTCATTAGTCCTGCCAATGACCTGGTCACCCTCGCACCGGGCAATAACTTTGCTATAATTCTCACACAGTGGCAGGATACGGGAGATTAAGGACTAAAATTATGTAGAATAATTAAATAAAAATAAATATTTAGCAAGCTTAATGTCATTAGTTCCTTAATCAGAAAGTACTTTAACTTAAACAGTCTGGATATCTCGATATCTTCATTTATTCTCTGATCCAAATCTTAAAAATGTGCATGTTATACGGTTAAACGCCCTACAGACAGAGACAACCAACCATTTAATTACACGACCTTTTTACGAAAGTCCTAACTGTACATTGTAATGAGTTTTACCTGTTCTGGACCAAAGCATTCCCTTTAAATTATCATTTGAGTTAAAACTTACCTTTAAACTTGTATCAATATTGGGATCCAGCTTGAATGTGAAGTAACCTTGCTGAGACCTGATTTCAGAGATAACTATTAAATGGACAGCTGGACAGAGCAAAAATTGATCCTTAAAATTAAGTAACAGGATGTCTGTCTGTCTTTTTGTACCTATGGATCTCGGTAACTGCTAAACCGATATAGTGCTCCTTTACAGTGTAGCTTCCCAATTGCCCTGGTTAGGTTTAAAACTATTTTTTTTTGGGGGGGGGGGGGGGGAACACCATTCTCCCAAGAGAAATCACCAAAAATAAAAAAACGCCGCCCTGCGGATATTTTTTAAAATTAGTTGATAAACATAACTAACACCATCTACAGAGCGGTGAAAAAAATATTTTTATTAACAGCTAATATTAACATAGATTGAAAAGAAACAAATTTACGTGTCCCTAGAGGACTCTAGGTGCGTAGCTAATAGTAAAATAATAAATTAATATCATTTTCTTTTTCAGTTCTCCATTTTAGTAAAGCTTCTGAAATTGGCAACTACATTTTTAGATTTAATTCTTGAGATAGTTTAGGCAACTTATATTTTCTTCCCTAACAATTTGAATACCGAGCCCCTAGATGTAAGGGGCAAAGTCACTAGTTAATAAATCAAAATAACAGTGAAATATTAAAATATTATTAATATCAATAATAAATTCAAGATTTATTCTTGGCTAAAATAGTTATCTATGCCTGACGGGTTGAATATGACTGGTGGTGTTGCCAGCCAAGCTGTAGAGTAGCTCCTCTACAAGACAGGACTCTTGTGAGCTTACAGGTACTCCTCGTAGGTTAGAAATATTCTAAAATAAAGTTACAAATAGGTTCTAATAAAGTTTAAAGAAAATAATTAAGTTTCATGAATTACGCTTGTTGGAAATAAAAAAGTGTACTGTTTGTACCTTAAAGAAAAACTTGAAGCAAAACCAATAAAGGTCCGGTGAAAAAAAAGGCAAAGATGTTTATTAGTAATCTTTCATTTGGTTAGAATACACATTCTACTACTTTGGCTAAAGACAATCAATAACTGAATAGAATGACAAAAATATAAAAATATAAAACGCTAGGATAAAGATTGAAAATATGATGAAAATCTGCCACAATATCCCAATTTTCAAAATATTGGACATATTAGATATCCTTGGAGCCTAAACTACAAGGATTTATAATATTTTTTTTCATTGGTAGAACAGAAAAAACTATTTTTTTCCCGCCAAAATCCTTATAATAAAGTCACAGGATGTGTGTTTGTCTGTGTGTCTGTCTGTCTGTACCGAAGGATCTCCCTAACCGCTGAACCGAGCGGGTTCTCCTTAACATCCTGCGCAAGGATGACACGCAAAATCGTGGAGCGTTCCACATCTTTTGCAAGAAAGAATATGACAAACTTTAAAGACTTTTAACAAAACCGTTAATGTGAAGAATATTCTATTAGTTGTACTTATATCTGTGATAAAATTAACATGTTTTGATGATGCCCTAATATTCTCGATATGCTCCAGTAGGGGCCATGAGAATTATATAAACATGAACATAAACAGGCTAGCTTCTCATAGGTCCCGGGAAGATTTATAACTATTTTGGGGGAGGGTACCACCATCCTTCCAAGAGAAATAAAAAAATCGATTTTTTTTTAAATTTGCGAGACTTAAACGCAACATAAAAGGTATCGTAAAAACTTGAAAGCAACATAAAGAGGTATCGTAGAAACTTGAACAAAATAAAACATATAAAGTGCCACTAGAGGCCTCTAGGGGCGTAGCCGCTAGTAAAATATATACTAACCTCTTTATTTTCTGTTTCAATGACATAATTATAAGTCAAATATTTTCTGTCCTCAAACACTGCCTTCTTTTTAGGTTTAGCTTTGGCCTGGGCCTCCAAGTTCATCTTCTCCGCGTTTTTCAACAGCTTCTCCCGCAGGGTTTTTAGGTCAGGAGATTTGAACTCGGTTTCAGTCTTAAAATAATAGTACGTATTTTCGTAACAGTAAGGGCACAAAAAAAATAATAAATTAAGTTAAAAAGGCAATGTTACAGTATTTAGTTTAGTATACTAGCGGCTGCGACCAAGGCATCTAGGGTAAGAAAGGGAAAAAATAGCCTAACGTATGGGATATTATTAAATAAAAACATAATAGACTAAAACCAAAACGGGACCACAGTGATGCTTCACTAAAATGAAGAACTTAATCAGTCCAGTATTTACAAAATCTTAAGGTACAGATAAAAATTCTTACTACTTTATAAAAAAGGATAATTTCAATTAATGTGGTTATAATCGCCAAGATGTTTGACTTTACAACGTTAAAACTAGTATTTATCTCTACCTTTTTCTTTTCCATTTCAGCAACAAGAATGGGATCATCAAGAATACCCTTGAGTACGCCAACCATCCCGGATAGCTCGGGAATCTGGCTAGATTCACATCCTTTGTACTTCCTAGATAATATATTGATGTGATATTTAATTATAATATCATGAGGCTATGACACTATTAAAACGTGTAATATTTATCATCATTAGTGTTATTAATAAAATAATCAATAATACCATTTACTCCAACAAGTGACAACCCCCCCCCCCCCGCCCCCACCCCAATAACAAATTTTTATTGTCTACTTTGAATTGGGATAGAAAAATAATCTTACATTAGAAAATGTGAAGGTTTCTCCGCCTTGCTGGCAAGTTCCTGGATGACACTAATGGAGGTTTCAGTGGGTGGCGCGCTGCCTGCTGTCTTCATCACCATTCTCACATGGTGCTCAACCTGAAAGTTACAAGTTTAAGTTTAGGAGAGATCGCAGAAAATATATCAAATACCTAGCAATCTAACAGAAATTTTTAGAAGGAAAAGGGTCATCAAAGTAAAAATAAAATTAAAGCTGCAAACACGGATAAAAATAATTTGGGGAGTCAATTGACACATAAGGTTTATATAAGCAATTTAAGAAAGAAATACTTTATTAACACTACAAACTATAAAAGAATTTTACCCTCAATCTATTGCAATATAAAAAAGGGGGGTTGAAAAGTCGACCCCACTTTCAATTAGTTTTATAAAGAAAAAATCTGGGAGGGGGGGGATTATGTTTATTTCTATTTTCCCCAAAATAGTTATAAATCTTCCTTGGACCTATAAGTTGCTTCTCTGTGAAGGAGAACCATATCGGTTCGTAGGTCAGCGAGATCTTTTGGTAACCACACATCGATAGGCACACAGATCTTATTACTTTATTATAGGGATACCTACTTTGCTTGTTTGTTATGCCTAAAAATTTAAACAATGCTTATATTATACCTGTTCTTGATTGAGTGGATGCTTGGCAACCAGGCTGGACACAGTCGCAAGCACCTCCCCTTCATTCATTTTAACATAGGGGCGGAGCCTTATTCTGAAAAAAATGTTTTGTCATGCCTCAATAAACAATCTTTTTTATCATAGATATGAATTAAAATAGTAAATAAAAGAATCTTAAATTATTTGTATCATAAATTCATAAAAAATAACTTTTCTGGGATCACAGTGGAGGTCCAAACTGCTGAATAGTGTCTGTTATAAGCACCAAGTGTTCTAGCAAAGAGTTGGCGCTCACGCGCAAATTCTTTGCATTTTCCGCCTTGAGATTAACCCTCAAAGTGTCCCCCTCCACCCGCATGGTTCTAGTGACACGTGACCTGGCCGGCTCAACCTCAACGTGCAGCGCGTCATAGGCAATGCTTGCCTCGCGGCTGCTGGGGAAAGGGATATTCATGTTCATCTCCATAATGAAAGGATCTAATTGGAAGTTGCGTCAGCAAAGATTTTCCTAGATAAAAAATAAATCAACATTCTATTTTCTATTTCAAAAGATAGTGTAGGTATAAATTCCATGAAAACCTAAAAAAGAGTAAATTTTGCATAACTTTTTTGACTTAGGTCGTGTTGTGAGGCTAGACAAGATATTCTTCAAAAAAAATTGTTCTTTAAATTTCACCTGGTCTGAGCAATTTGATGAAACTTCAATCTGTTTATCAACTTCACTGCTAATCTCTTTTTCTACAACCACAGCAGTAATAGTAGTAGACTTATTGTCTTTGTTTGGATTCTTAGCCTTCTCAAGGTTGGCCTGAACTTCTTTGGCTAATTCTTTGAGATCCAGAAGAGATTTTTCTAGTGACTGAGTGCCCTGCACAACTTCTTTTTCTAGTTCCTCTAGTTTACTCTTTGAATTTATGTACTCTGTCACCTAAAGCATCAAGATTAAACTTATGAAGTAATAAAAGACTAAAGTTAAGGCAAAATTAAAGTTGTGCCTTTGTTTTAAAAAAAAAGTGAATACCAACAAACCCAGGGATCTAAAGGGATAAATAATGACCGAAATATTAATTTAAATCCCTGATAAGGATACACAAAATTACCCATCTACAGATTACAATTAGTGGTTGAAACGTTCAGACACTCAACTTGAACCAACCAAACAAAATTCAAGAAAAGTCCCCAAAGTTGTTCAGCCAACGAATAACAAAACGTTACTTTAAAACTTTGGGGACTAGAGTCATAAACATCCTAGTGTCCCCTCCCTCCCTGAACAGACTACTTGAAACAATAATAAATTAGATTCTTGAGAAAATTAATATTTTTACCTTATTATATAGAACATTAGGGTCAGAAATATCGTTGCCTGTACTGGTAGTTTCTAACCAATCATTTAACAAGTCTAAAAACATTACAAATTGATAACTAAATACAAAAAAAAATTAATATTAGAATAAACTTTCACTTTATTTAAGTTAAACAACTTTGTAAAATTGTTACTAAATCCATTCAGCAGTTAGCGAGATCCTACACACAAACACACACATACAGACAGACATAATCCTGTTACTTTTATATAAGGATTGAATATATTACATTAATCTTTCTCTAAAACTACGCAGGTTGTAGCAAAAAAATATTAGAAAAAAAGAGGATTGGAGGGAATTTGTTTTACCTGTACTGAGTGCAAAAACAGGATCTTGTGGGCCTGCTGCCTCCAGATCTGCCAGGATCTGGTCAACTCCAGGTGCTGCTGGACGTACACAAACTTTTTCTGCCCGCCGTCCAAAAACCATCAGTTCATTATTTAATCACTTCTGAAATGCAATGCAAATTTTCATATCTGTTAAAAAATGTATAATATTAGTATAGAAAGCTTTTACGGTTTAAATTTGTCATATTAATCTGTGGTTTGTTGTTTCTTTTCATCCTTTAGTAACTTGTTCTTTTCCTTTTGAAGTAACTTGTTCATTCTTTTAGAATATTCTTCTTCTGGTAAAACCTGAGTAATTAAATTTATTAAATTTTAATTAGAAAAAGATTTCCCTATAAGTGACTATCGAGCACTGAACCCTTTACCCCTTTTTTAAAAGATGAAAATTGCGGGGGGGTATTTTTTCCAAGAATCTACCCCTGCGGGGCTATACGAAAAACTACTGTTCAACAGTTGAACTTCAACTTATTTTCCATATATTATTCTATATTATAAATGGGGGGAGGGGGGGGGGGGGCTGTGCTCGACTTAGAAACTTTGAGGTGAACCGCAAAATAAATGATAGTTTTTACAATACATGAAAAATCTGTTTTAGTATGCTATAGGTAAAAAAATAAGTAGGTACTATTTTTGTTACTAGCGACTACGCCCCTAGAAGACTCTAGGGGCACTTAAGGTAGGAGAGGAAAAAGTTTATCTCATCCCATTTTAAATTTGAGTTTTGGGGGGGATGGGCCGGGGGTGACGACACCCTCCCCAAAAATAGTTTAAAACCTTCCCCGGACATATAGGAAGCTTCACTGTAATGGAGAACAATATCGGTTTAGCAGTTAGCGAGATCCTTCGGGACAGACAAAAACGCTTACTACTTTATATAATAGGATAGGATATACTTATTCTTGTATACCCAGATGATGTTACTTAGTGGAATTATTAAATAAAAAAAAATATATTTTCTGTAAAATTGATGAGGGATACATTTTAGCGATTTCAGACATGCAGTCAACTAAGAAACTCAGAACGTACATATGATAAAGTTAAGGAAGGTAGGATTATAAACAACACACACACAGACTGACGCATGTATTTTGTAAAGTAGCGGTGCTACTGAAAGTTAATTACCTTTATCAACAATTCTAGAAGCTTCTTGGTAGCATCTATTTTAGCCAGTTTTTTGCTGGTTCCAGCACCATATTCAGTGTGCTCATTGTAAGTGGCGGAAAAAACAAACACCGGCTGGTGAGAAGATCCCTAGTCAAAAAGTTTCGTGTCAAAATCCTTTTAACAAATTAACAGGGTGTCCGTCATCAGTCTGTTTGTACCAAAGGATCTCGCTAACCGCGGAACCGATCGGGTTCTCCTTTACAGGGTAGCTTCTCAGAGGTCCTGGGAAGGTTAATAACTATTTAACTATTATGAAGGAGGATATGATATTTGTATCAGCTTATCTCAAACCTATTGGTACATAAATCCGTATGCAAGATTTTAAAACTTAAGATAAATATAGAAAAACTTGGCTTAATAATAAAATACCTTGGCAGAAACTGTAACATATGTAGGGCCAGGGACGAAAAGCTTGAAGAACAAATCCACCGAGCTCCTTCCCCTTGCTTCATATAATTCTATCAACTCCTTTAGTGTTGATTTAGCATCGTTCTCCTCTCTTTTTAATTCAGGAACATCTAAAAAATAGAAACCTTTAAGAAAGCTATGGACAGACAAAACGATTTTAGACTAGATGCTCTGATATGTAATAGGAATCTTCAATTCAGCTGTATATCTTTAATAGTAGACGAGAAAAACACATACCACCCCATAGCGTTAAGGACTGACTGACTGAAGAACAGACAAAGTGAATTATAGAGTATATTAGAATACGTGGATATTGTTACAGGGTAATTTTTCACGACAATTGGTCAATACGTTCCTCCATGGCCAGGAGAAGGGATGAGGAAAAGTCATAAGGGGGGGGGGGGTTGTATCGTTATATAAGCCAGCAGGGAGAAACATTCTAACAAGGTGTGCGAGAATTTCTTACAATATCCTCTATGCTTTATCCATTATTGTACCTGTGGCTGCCTCAGTTTTCATGTTGGTTGGCTCTAAAACTTCAGATTGGTCGCCATCTTCTTTTATTGTTCTGGTGTTGTCACCCGTAGAATTCATAACCTATAAAATAAATCAAAATTCTTTCTTAATAACTGCAGGGGTGTATATTCTGCATCGGATCCCCTGCTAAAGGGGGGGAGGGGGGTAAGAACAGTTTGGGAGAGGAAGAAAAAATAAAGAGTAATGACAACATATTTTGAATTTTCCATTTTTTATCACATATATTTGGGGTAAAACAGACAAAAATATGTGGTTGTTGTTAAAAAAATGAATAAAATAACGAGCATTGAAAACATTTTCTCCCCTCTTTAAGGAAAGAAACTATGGGGGATAAAAATGAATCTTGAGCAGAATATACACCCCGTTTAACTGTTTACTTCTATTATGAACTAATGTAAGGTAAATATTCAACATTTTTGTCCCTATTTTATAATATAAAGTTGTAAGGTTTTCCTGTCTGAAGCTAAGGATCTCGGGAATTATTAGTCCCAATAGGGTGCACTTTTCAGGTAAGCTTTAAAATCAATTAGAGATGGTTTCAGGCTATTTTACTAAACTCCCCCGACTATCTCTGTAGAATAGGAACTATATAAATAGTTCTATATAAAACTTTAATGTTATTAGACTTTATCGTCACTTTTTTTCTATGAAAGTAACAGGATGTCTTTCTGTCGGTAGCTTACAATCTTGCTAATTGATGGACCGATAAGGTTCTTTACAGTGAAGCTGTCAGTGTCCAGTGAAGGTTAATAACTAACTTGAGAGAGGGCACCTTCACCCTCCTAGGAGAAATCAACCGCTAGAAATTTTTCTTTCTTTTTAAAACTAAAAAAAAATGTCGAAGGTCGACTTCACCCCCCCCCCCCCCCACCACCACGTCACCTTCCTCCTCCATGGGAACAATGGGGGAGAATTTTGAAATTATAATAATGAATACTAGTAAAACTATTCATCAGTTACAAATACAACAGGGGTGGGCAATTTGATTCGGATTCTGTTAGGAATTTCAAAATATTAGAAAATTCATCCTAAACAGATTCTAACTTTTCTACTTAAAAGACTTAGACATACATACCTCTTTTTTTATTTCCGGCGTAGAATCTTTCTTTGTTGAAACTTTATTTTCATCATTGTTGAGAAGCTCTACTAGGTTGACAACTCCTTGTTCAATGATTGTGTCCAGTTCTCCCTGAACCTGGCGGACTGTATGTACGTCAGGAAACATATCAGAAAATCTAAAATTGTTACATTATAAGACACAATGTTGTTTACACTAATTTACAACCCTTTCATTCACCAATTATATAGGGAGATTTAAAGAGCCTTTGTTTATATAAAAAATCACGAAAGAATTTTACATTTTTTTGTTTTTATAAAATTTAAATTTTGTAACTTAATTGTCATACCGACAGACATAGTTAATTACATACTGTATGCTCATTAATATAAAAAAATATTCACACAAAAATTAAGCTATCTTGAATACCACCTTGTAGAGTTACAGATTGACTGACGGACAGACAAAGTAAATTTAGAGTAGCCTCTCTACAAAATAGAAATGTTTAACTTAGAAAATCAAACACTTTTATTATGTCAAAAGTTTACTTTGGGGTGTTAATTTTATACCCTCCCGCCATAAAGGGTCCTGTATAAAACTTACACTCTGTCTTGACACCCTAAAGCACTTTTGTTGCATGTTCTGGCAATTTTACCACCAGTGATTTTACCTGTATGAAAGCCAAAGGTAAATATCAAAAACGTCATGGACTGCCTCCAAATGAACAAGGTCAAGAATCGTGTTTGGTGGCGAAAACGGCCATCCCACCTATAAAATTGATATGAAACTTTTAAAAAAATATAAATCTTCATCTTATTGAAAAAAAGATAAAATAAGGCTGAAAAATAAATATTACAATTTTCTAAATGGGTAGTTTCACGAAATGCATTTGAACTTAATTTAGTGAACCGCATATTTTATCCTTGTTAAATGGTTAAACCACATTTATATGGCATATATTTGAAAGAATTTAAATTTTCTACCACGTAGTTTTTAAAATATAAAGACTTGGAAATCGTCTTTTTAAATTGCATGTATCACAAAAAGACAATTTTCAAGTCTTGATATTTTAAAAACTACGTGGTAGAAAATTGAATTTATTTCAAATATTTGCTAGGTATATAAATGTAGTTTAACCCATGAAATAGAAAAAAAATATGCGGTTCACTGAATTAAGTTCAAATTTAGTGAAACTACCCCTTTGATAATCAAAGTAACCAAACCTGTGTACACAACCAGTCAAAAGTAACCAGATCTCCTCTGGAAAATTGTCTTGCTATTTTTACATACATTGTACTTACAAACGGCACACGTCTGCTGATAGGAGCACAACAAAATGTATACTTCGCCTGAAATAATTGATATTTCTCGCATCATAATATAAACAGCTTTCCGCGGATATAAAATGTACAATTATTACATTAAAACCAGCTATTTTAGCCCCGAGATGCCGAAGGCACGGGCTAAAAAAATGGTTTTAATCTTATGATTGTACATTTTTATATTCGTAGAAAACTAGATATAATCACATGACAGACATAATTTTTTTTTGGTATGGATGAGAACCGGTTCCAATCCATACCATCATATTTATATTTTTGCCTCGTCAAATCATGGTCATTATGCTTCAAAGAGTGATTAATTTAATTCTATTATTATTCTTGACACTTTTTTTATGAATACGTTAGCTTTGATTTGCATTTCAAAGAATTACCTTTAACTGTAAAGGAATATTTTCAATCATATCAGCGAGATACTTGAAATCATCCAGATGACAGAGTGTGTACAGAGAATCGTCCACAGTGGACAAAGATATGAAAATATCCACCAGGTTGGACAGGGAGGCTGAGGGCAGGTGGTAGGCATACATTTCTATAAAAAAAGGGATTTATGTCAAGCATAAGATTTTTCTTATAACTATTATAGAATACTGTACAATTTATTAATAAACAATCAATTTTATGTATGTCCTTCTAAAATCATTTTTTGTTTGTTCCTGTTTCTAGTTTTTATCAGGGATCTTAAGGAACAAGACAATGGGCGAAAAATTTATGTTTGTACCCAATTAAAATAAACGAAATTACTCCTTATTCAATGTACATCGAAATTGTTTGGAAGAAAAGTAGTTGGAAACCAAACAATCAAAATTCAATAAAAGTACCTAAAGTTTTAGAGCCGAAGAATAAGATAAAGTAGTATAAAAACATTGGGTACAAGTGTAATATACATTCCAATGTCCTCTCCATCCCTGAGTTCTTACCTATTTGATCAAAAGTAGGATGTAATCCAGCTTGTAGAATTGAATCAGGAGTCTGGCTCAATAAATCCTAAAATTTGAAACAAGTTATATGATTAGCCAATTAGTGGATGGATGGGGCCCCCTAGATATACCACACTTTTCTGGGATCTTGCCGAGTCAAGTATCAACTGTTGGGAATATCAAAGGATGACTCCATGCAAAATTTGAGCCGGATCCGGCCAAAACCGGCCGTGAATTTTATAAAAAACCGGTTTTTTCCGGTTTTTAGGGGGTATCTGTAAATCGATTCAGCTGGAGCAAACCCGGTTGGAGGTACAAAAAATTTTACTTCACATGAAATTTAGCAAATGCAATTGCCTACAAAAATGTACTTCATCATCAACTTGATTGGACAACTCTTTCCCCTCCTAAATGTCCATTAAAACCTCGGAAACGGCAAAAATCGACAAAAATCACGCCTTCGGCGGCGAATAACGGCTAAACGGTCAGCCGGAGGCGAATGAAACATAAATAAAGAAATGTCCGCCTCAAAAAGTTGTTCAATATCAAAGAGATGCTTGAAGTCTCTAAAACGACTCCTTCCCCTCCTTTAAGGGGAAAACTGAAAAAACGTCATTTTCAAAAGTATGCCCACTTCGTGGGTGTGGGGGGCACTGAACCCGTCACCCCAGGGTCACCAAATATAAAGTCTAGGCGGCTCACATTGCTGAATTTTCATCAAGTGAAAGTCTTGTGTCATTTTCTCTTATGAGAAAAAAGTTATTAATTAATTAAAATTTAAATTTTGATTTTTTGATGGATTTCTTTGATGAAATGACAGGCCGGTCAATTTTTAGGCCATTTTTTGCGGTTTTTGGGCCGTCACGCCCAAACGGTTTGAGATAATCTCACGGGACCTTTTGCCCAACCTAAGTCTGGTTATTTGTGAGGTCTAGGGAAAAAAATCAGACTTACGCAAAAGATTATAATTATAATCTTTACACAGAAAAATGGCACGAGGTGAGGGTTTGAGGGGGCAAAATGAGCTGACCAGCGATTTTTGACGGAGCGCAGCGACGTCGTGCTTCATCCAATCCGAGATTTTTTTTTCTTAGACCTCACAAATAACCAGACTTAGGTCGGGCAAAAGGTCCTGTGAGATTATCTCAAACCGTTTGGGCGTGACGGCCCAAAAACCACAAAAATGGCCTAAAAATTGACCGGCCTTTCATTTCATCAAAGAAATCCATCAAAAAATCAAAATTTGAAATTTTAATTAATTAATAACTTTTTTCTCATAAGAGATAATGACTCAAGACTTTCACTTGGTGAAAATTCAGCAATGTGAGCCGCCTAGACTTTATATTTGGTGACCCTGGGGTGACGGGTTCAGTGCCCCCCACACCCACAAAGTGGGCATACTTTTGAAAATGACGTTTTTTCAGTTTTTCCCCTTAAAGGAGGGGAAGGAGTCGTTTTAGAGACTTCAAGCATCTCTTTGATATTGAACAACTTTTTGAGGCGGACATTTCTTTATTTATGTTTCATTCGCCTCCGGCTGACCGTTTAGCCGTTATTCGCCGCCGAAGGCGTGATTTTTGTCGATTTTTGCCGTTTCCGAGGTTTTAATGGACATTTAGGAGGGGAAAGAGTTGTCCAATCAAGTTGATGATGAAGTACATTTTTGTAGGCAATTGCATTGGCTAAATTTCATGTGAAGTAAAATTTTTTGTACCTCCAACCGGTTTTGCTCCAGCTGAATCGATTTACAGATACCCCCTAAAAACCGGAAAAAACCGGATTTTTATAAAATTTACGGCCGGTTTTGGCCGGATCCGGCTCAAATTTTGCATGGAGTCATCCTTTGATATTCCCAACAGTTGATACTTGACTCGGCAAGATCCCAGAAAAGTGTGGTATATCTAGGGCCCCCATAGGCTGGGGGGCATTTTTCTAAGGGTGTTTTTTTCTGAGGGGATGGAGGTGTCCTCAACCAAATTATTTACAATCCTTCCATGGACCTATAATAATCTTCACTGTAAAGGAGAACCATATCACTTAGGAGTCGGAAGATAATTTTGTAAACGGTTACACCCAAGTCCCTAGTCCATGCCCCACTAATTTTGAAACAAGGAAAAGGGTTCCAGTGCTCGATTTTCCTTTTTGGGGAAAGTACTAATTAGTGAACGGGTAGGATAATTGGAAACCTTTAATACGGGAAGATCTTCATCTTTAAGAGTTGTGACATAGCCAGTATCCCAGGCTGTTCCGTATCTTCCAGCACGACCAGCAATCTGTAGTGCCTGAAATTAAATAGTAGTTTTTTTAAGGACGTCAAAAATCCGAAAAAGAGTTTTTTCCCCCCAAGGAGGGGTACAAATAGAACACAGTGGGATCTTTTGAAAAAAATCGGGACATCCAAAAAATCTAAAATCGACTTTTATCTATCCTAGGACCTAATAATGGCTGTAAGTAGACAGCTAGAAAAGAAACTTTAAAAAAAATATTAATTTTTGGCGGGTTTATGCCATTTTTAAAAAAGGTAGTGAAAAATTTCTTTTCAGTTTTGATGATTTTCCAGATTTTTTTACACAATTTTTTCAAGGCAACAAAAAATACATTTATGTTCATCTTATGAAAAAAAAGATTTATTTAGGTACTTTTCAGATACCTGTACCAATGTCTAATTAAAGAAAAAATTTTAAAAAATATTTTTTTGGTGGTGTAAATTGACATTTTGTGAGAAAATTTCACCAAAAATATTAAGATTTTTAACCCCAAAAAATCAGTTTTCTCCATTTTACCCAAAAACGGACAGGAGGCCCCGGGTTTTGCAATAATAATATCAATATACAACATGTATTGTGTATAAAACAGTTTTTACAACCTGGGGCCTCTTGTCCGTTTTTGAGTAATTGAGCATTTTACATTGCATGGTTTGAACAATTTCGTTCTTGTTAATTTCAAATTTTCCCCCGTTAGAGGGGGAAGGAGTCATTTTAGAGCCCAAAGTCATCTCTACAATATTTTCAAACTTATTAAGGCGGATCTTTCTTGACTTATGCATCATTTGCCTCTGGCGAACCGTTTCGCCGTTATTTGCCGCCGTTGGCGTGATTTTTAACGATTTTTGCCGTTCTCGCGGTTTTAATGGACATTTAAGGGATAAAGGAGTCGTTAAATAAAGATGACTTAAAAATACTTTTATTTTAGCAATTAAATTTGCTAAATTTCATGTGTTTTAAAAAAATTTGTAGTTCTAACTGGTTTTGGTCAAGCAGAAATTCAAATTTGGAGATTAATTATAATATTGCAAAAACATTATATACGCATCAGAGAGAGAGAGAGAAATATACGTTTGAGAGAGAATATGATTTAAGTAATTATGCTTATATTCTTATACAAACTTTAAATGAAGATAGCTAGACCTAGAATAAAGGTATTAACACAAAATCAAAAGTGTTTTGAAAATTATGTTATTGTTGTTTATATCTGTAAAAAAATATTTGAAAACATGCCTTATAAGTGTCCTATTTTACTTATACTGGACCTACCTAAAAATGCCGGGACTCGAAATGGGTGCACCTGACGCTATATTCTTATTCACAAACATTGTTTGCATTGAAGAAATATTTACATAGACGTTGATTTTGTTAAAATATTCCTATCCTAACTAAAGTTATGAAGTTTTATAGATTTTTTAAAAATAGGGTAGCTTCGCTCCTCCAAAACAGCAAGACGTACTTACCAAATGCACATTAGAAGTTAACAGAGGCAAAATTTAAGTTATTTCCGAGTTAAAGCAAAAGAAATTACATCATTTCTTCAAATACAAGCTTATTTATTGAAGTTTACTTTTGTCTACTCTAAATGTCCCGTTTTTTGGCAAAAGATCCCACTGTGTAGAAAAAATGTTTTCAGAACTCTTTTTTTTCATTTTCCCCCCACCCCTTTAGCGTCACTATTAGAGTAAAACACTAGAGAGAGAAAGGGTTAAATAACTGTATCTCCCCATCGCAACCACCTTGTGCAACCTTTCTAATGGGTCATTGAAAATCAACCAATGGTGTCGCGTATATTAACACAGTCAAGTAGTAGAAAATAATTAGAATCAGACGAAAGAGGTCTTTGAAAAAGGAAGGGAGGTAGTTGTCTGTATACACATCTATACTATAGTTCTGTTGTGTCACTCAAGAGTCAAAAACCCCTCAAAATTTAAATTAAGGAGGCCTAACCCCCTTTTTAAAACCACTCATTGTTTACAACTATCTGGCAAAACCCTGTAAGTGTACACGCCACTAGTCTGAAATGATTCCTTTTTGCCTATATAAATCTAATTCTGTTAACCTTTTTAGCCAATAAAAAGTAGTAAAAAAACGAGGATTTTGGTGTAAGTTAAAAAATTTCATATGATAAATCATTTTGTCTCTTATGGCAGTCTAAAAAAAAGACGTGAAACAGATAAGTTAGTTTAATGGATGCTTGGGTACGCAGTATATACAAAACTTATCTGGGACACGGAAATCAGATCTGTTTCTTGGGTACGCCGCAATAAATACAAAACTTACCTGGGAGACGGAAATTAGATCTGTTTCTTTAGATCCATCTTCTGATAACTGAATCTTGGTGACAGATCCAAATATCACCCTCCTAAAACAAACATTTTATTGAATAACTAGCGGCTACGCCCCCTAGAGGCCTCTAGGGGCACTTGAGGAGGGGAGAGTTGAATTTGATAACCCAATTTATTATTTTAGATTTGAAAAGAAAAAAAAAATTTTTGGGGGTGGGATTTTTTTTCTAGGAGCTATTTCTCTTGGGAGGGTGGTGGTACCCTCCCCCAAAATAGTTATAAACCTTCCCGGGACCTATGAGAAGCTACCCTGTTAAGGAGAACCCAATCGGTTCAGCGGTTAGCGAAATCCTTCGGTACAAACACACAGAAACACAAACAGACAGACAACTTGTTACTTTAGTATAAGGATAACAAAGATTGAAAACGATTAAATAATAAAAATAGAAATACTTGTAAAGTAGCTTTTTGCATGAAAATGTCAAAATGTCAGGGATCTTAAGTGATAAGACAATCAACGACTATTATGCATCTCCAATAAGGATTAACAAAAGTACCCCATCTGTATATTAAAATGATTGGTTGTTTATTTTACACTTCTAGTTTGTAACCAACTATTTGAAATTCAAGCGCCCAATGTTTGAGCATGCGAATAAGATAACGTGGTTATAAAGCTTTGTCAACAATGGAATTTACAGAACAATGTTTCCTCTCTCTCCAAGAAAAAACAACAATAAATTTGAAATAAGTGACCATACAAACACACATGCATCGTATGAACACTTTAGTACATTATCTTTCTTACCTGATGTTAAGATTAAGCCCCATGCCAATGGCGTCAGTGGCTACCATTATTTTACACGGGTCTTGGGGATCATTGAATTTCTTGGCCATGGCCAGCTTAGTGTTAGGGGGCAAGGAGCCGTAGATTACTGCTACTTCTTTGCCAAGATTTTCCAAAGATCTTAAAAAATTATGTTACAGTTTTTTCTATTAAACCATATATCAACCTCTTTTAGTAAAACGAGGACATAAATGTCACTAGATAGGCTGTAGTAATATTTTTTAAGTCTTAGACTTGATGTTTTCATTAAGAAAGTAAATCAGTATGTCTGACGAACGTATTAAATGTATTAAAAATATATGTAGGTTTGTGATATTATTTATGACATTTGTTTAATTAAAAAGTATTAAAAAATTTTAGGTTTATAAACGCGACCAAGCCACAAAGGGATAGTTGCATAATTTGATTGCAAGCATTAGTTACAAGAATACCATGTAACATATACAATTTTTTATTACAATAAATAGCAATCAATTAGACACCACCAAAAAATGTCATCATCTGTTTTTGTGAAAACAGGACAGCCATATCAGTTGCATATATCCAAAAAATAAAATTTTCTAGTCTTGATATTTTTTTAACTACCTGGTAGAAAATTAAAATTCTTTCAAATATATGTCCTATAGATGTACTTTAAACTATTGAACAGAAAAAAATAAACAGTTCACTAAATTCAAGTTTAAATGCATTTCGTGCAACTACCCCTTTAAACCTTTTTGGATGCTTTGAATTTAAAAAAAAGACTATGGATTGCTATGCTTGGGTCAGGTTTAGACTATATCTAAAATTGTAAAAGGTTGATTTCCCTGAGGCTTACATGCGGCTAATACGACTTATACGTAATAAAAATGAATACCTTGAAATGGAATAGATATCTTGTTTGCTAAAGCAGACAATGCAATCTCCTGGTTGTGTCTTCTCTAGCCCACCAAGACCTAGTTCCACACGGGCATTACAACATTATTTTCTTTCTCAGGGATAGGACAGTGGACGATCATTTAATATACTCCAAATGATGATTAACAAAATTACCCCATCTGAAGTTTATAATTATTTGTAGGCAAGTGTGAACACTATTAAGTTGGAACAAACCAATCAAAGTCAGTAAATGTATTCAAAATCTAAAAATTCTCAAGAGACAGCGTGTCAAGACATACAAAATTGTCTAAAACCACTCAATGAGTGTTACTCTTAGGTAAAACTCTCCCAAAATTACCAAAAAAGTTAAAAATGTAATGCAAATTTTCCTTTGTCTTGAATGATGAGTTTTGTTAGTCTGTTGTAATTTCTTACTTCCACTTCCTCTCCTACACTTATCATCATTTCCCTAACAAAATTATCTTTATAAGATTAGCAGTAAAACAAGGATGACAACATCCATAAGTAGCGTAGCACAAAAAATTATGGATTGGTATACGGACAAGATTGAAGAGAATTTGTTAAAATCAAGATCACAGAACCTTTCTCACATATTTATATATATTTTGTAGTTTGACTGAGTGACCGACAAAGTAAATTGCATACTGGATTCCCAATAGTAGTATAGGGAATATTCACAAAAAAAATCCGTCGTCTATCTTGACTTGAAAATCAGCTAAATTAATAAATCACACATATCACATATCGTTACAGACGGACTAACGGAAGGACAGACAAAATGATTTTTAGAGAACTTCGCTTTTTAAAATATAGAGGGAAACAACTGTCTCTAGGGGCATAGCCGCAAGTATAAATATATATATAAAATACTTTACTAACATAACAAGATCAATGGCCGCAGCTTCTCCACAGACATGAATTTCGTCTGCTTGTAGACCAAGTAGTGCGCGTGTCCAAGCCCAGCCTCGCTGATAGTCCTTAATTACCTGAAGAAAACATCATAAAAACTAACAGAAAAATTATTTTCCATTATGGCTTAGAAAACGATTAATATCCGCTGGATTAGAACCGGTATTAAGCTTAAAAAATCATGTACCTTTAAAGATAAGAGAAAATTTACCACGACTGGTAAAATAAGAATCTTAATATTAATACAAATGTTGTTGACATTCGTCCACTCGGGGTCGATCAATCTGGAATAAATCTCATAATTCTTATTTATAAATTATTTATAAATAACTTTTTATCTTCAAATTTTTGCTTAATATCAGTATTTTTAAAACACAAAAAAATTTAGTCATGTGTTTAGAAAGATTACAAACACAGTAGAAAAAGAAACTACAATCTAAGAAGATGTATATTGTTATTGCTTTGCTGCTAAAAATGTAACCTGAATTTCATCTATGACAGCAACTTCGTATTTTTGTGCCAGATTGCTCATTTCAACAGTACACGCAACATGATCACTTGGTGTACCATCCTCAGAACACTTAAGAAAAAAAAATAATATGTTTTAGTACAATATATGATAAAATCAGTAAACTTCAAAATGCAGAATAATGCCCACTGAAAAAAAAACTGTTTGACAAATTACGTTATCTTATGACGCTTATATTATTTCCTAGGAGGTTTGTTTTTTATATTTTATAATAACTTACCATTTTTCGCTCCTCTCCCGTTACAAGATCACATGGCACTCCTCGTTCTTTACACTTGTTATTAACCTATAAATAAACATTTATATTAGATACAACATTTCATTCATAACAAAGAACTTCAAATCAAACTATAAATTAAGAGAATTTCATTCAAGGAAATTGCCATCATATAACATATGGATTGGATGTCTTAAATACAGAATTATCGCAGTAAATTGGCTCTGTCTTAAAAATCTTAAGAACCAACCAAAATATACTTGTAGCTATTTAATATTTTGCTTATTTTTAATTCTACTGATTTCAGTTGATTATTTTTTTCATTGAACCTGGTTTGCTAGAATGATAACAGATGAAGACAATCTGCGTAGTACCCAAAGACCAAGAGAGCCAAAATATAGTATTTATATCCATTGTAACATCACTATATGCCAAACAAAAACTCATGATTCACTTTTACGCGAGGTTATATTAATACAAGTCACATAAATGAATTTAGCTTAATTTAAACGACTATGAAACGGGTGAATCAATTTTCATTACCTCAACAGCCAACAATTTAAGAGGTCCACAATAAATTCCGGATTTAGCCGTCATAAACCTCTCCAGGGCATGGTAGGTCTTGCCAGAATTTGTTGGCCCAGCATGGAAAATAATTTTTCTTGTCATCTCCCTCGCCTCTGGATACCAGTTCGAAGGGTCTGTTAGATCACTAGAATTGTAAGTACGTGAGAATAGATGAAAAACTGCACCGCCAAATAAAAATTTAAAAAGTTTTGCAGAATATTACTAGACTGGCCCATAGCAAAGTATCAGAGCTTTATCGTGTCTAGGGGCTTTAGAGCACACTGTTTACGTGAAAGGGGGGGGGGGGAGAGATCAACACGAAAAAATTAGGCATATCAGATCCTTTAATAAGGTACAATGAGATTATGGAACTGTGAAGAAACGGTGGTGGAATAAACATGTCATTTACGGAGGATAAGCTTTTGCTACCCCCTCCCCCTTTTTTATGTCTTATAGAGTGTATTTTGATTCATAGAGAAAACAAACATAATGCCTCTCACTTTTTAAAAAGTTAACCAACAAAAAAATTACAATGTCTCTATAATTACCATTTGACAAGATACATACAATATTGTTTTTTTTAACAAGTTTTTTCTTCACAAACACTCAAGTGCTTGACAAACATAAAAAGTTTTTTATTCTCAATAATTTATATAGTTTGAAATAATTCTATTGAAACAAGGATGACAACATCCATAAAAGCGAAGCACTGAAACGGTAGGACAAACGGACAATCAACACTTGTATAGTGTCAGAACTGAATAATCAGAATATAAATGTATAAGAGTCGAAGCAAAACTGTAAGTAAATTTGTTAAAAACTGCTTGATACAGAATAATGTTTATGGACATACTTACATTTTAGGACCTAATTATAGAGTTGCTTCGCTTATAATATTGTACTTTGTTTTCCCAGGAATCAGTATACAAAAAATCAGATCAATCGGAAAATTAGATCACATAAAAATTTGTTGTTAAAAAAGTAAAAAAATCAACATGTTTAAAATGGACGTACGGACATTTTGGTAACAATTATAGAGTTGCTACGCTTTCTAAATCCTACCTAACTACTACAGGAATCACCATGCAAAGTTTGAAATCGATAGGACAATTCTAACATGCCTAAATTAACGAAAAAAGCTATCCGTTAAGGACGAACGGACGGACCGACCCTAATTATAGAAAAGCTTCGCTTTTAAAAAGTTTACCTAATTAGTTTAAGGTCCTCCAAGCAGTCCAGATGTGGAAATACTTTCTTAGCATGGGATAAAAAGTATGGAAATAAATCATGGTTATGGCCAGAACCCTAAAAAATAAAAAATCTGTCATTACACAATATTTCAGCTGTTTGTATTTGATAACATGTAACAAATATAGGATAGATGGCAATAAGTTAGTAGTCGTCTATCTTAAATAGCAGCTGAGAAAATCCCGTTTCCTTTTTATGTAGCTCCGATTTTATAACCAAGTTTGTACACAAAGAAAAATTATATAATAGAATACCTGTAAAATATCACCTAATAACACATGTAGGTCGGTGGGTATATATTGTGTTGCCATACAAAATCGTCGAAAACTTACAAATGCCTGAAAAATAATCTTTATTAGGTACCTATTATAAACATCAAATTGTAAATTTTATCATAATTGTCAATAAGGTGAAAAATCACGAAGGGATGGGACAATTGGCTGTTTATTACGCTATAATAATATGGATATACAACTTTGCAGACTTTTATTAAATTTCAGAAGGGGTAACTTTGTGTATAATCATCAAGAATGTTCATCGGTCATTGTCTTATCCCTTTAGATCCCTGAGAAAAAAATACTTAGCAAGAACTATGATAAATCTAATATACCTGATTGTAAAGATAGCCTTCTAGTCCGTGTTCTTTGGCAAGTAATTTGATTTGGTTATCAGTACCAAAATTATTAATTTCACGAAGAATTAACTGTCTATCTAGTTTTCCTTAAATATTTTGTAATACATAGATTAATTTTATTTTGAGAAGGTATATTGTAGATTTGTGTATAACTTTCCGTTCAAAGCTTAAGATCTCGGTAACCACTGAACCGATTAGGTTATGCTTCTTAGGGAATATATCTACTGGTCCTGTGAACTGGTTTTAAAACCATTTTTAGGGGGGGGGGGGGAGTGTAGCCTGATTTTCAAATACCCAATTGAAAGTCGACACGGGGTCCTCGGAAATGGGACTTAAAGTTATTTAACCCCTCCCCCCTCTATTGTTAACTCTAATGATTATAATTTAAAAGAGAAGCAACACTGTATCCACCCTACCTGTAAATTCTTCACCAAAATTTACATTTTCTTTATCAGGTTTAACAGTGACAGGTCTGAATAAGCTAGCAGAAGTTTTGGGTGTGGAACCATCACTATTAGTAGAAATTATTTTATTTTTGTAAAGTCTTTTATTATGTTTTCCACTTTTTCTGTCGTTGGTTGCAATTTTCTTTTGTGGTTCTTTAATAACAATTGTTGTGCTAAATGCTGAAGCTCTTACATTCCTGAAAAAAAGGTTTCCTATTGTTAAAGCTGGAAAAATGATGGTTATTACTTTTGATAAGAGTTTTGGATTAAATGTTTTTAGCAATTTCATATCTCGTCTACAATTGAGTTATTTTAAAAAATATGTAAGGTTTTCTTTAAAATATTTACGAAGTTAGTTTAATATCTTAAGGTTTAAATTGGTTATTAAAGGATGGCAATGGGCACGTGCAGGTTATAGAATTGAGCCTGGATGGCATATAAAGAATGTACACTAAGAGATCTTTTTTTGTTGCATCACTAAACCGAATCTTGCCAAATGATGTGTAAAACGTCTATGGTATGAAAGTCTAAATTGTGCATGGTAATGAGCTGCAACTGTTTTGAGCTAAGGTATTCCCCCTACTCTAACAATTTATATTTGTGACGCGCACCTGAGAAGACACTTTGTAGTTTTAAGTTATTACTCTGTTTTGGGCCGAAATTCGAACCTGTCACCTTGCCGACAGCCAGAGGATGCGCTACGCGTTATGCCTCAGTCGCAGGTCAACGTATAATTTTAAATATCAATTACAAAGAAAGGGGTAGGTTTCTGGTAGAATCCGTAAAGGTTATGTGTTATAAGTTAAATACAGTAGTAGAACGATAAAAATTTATGTTAACTTTAAAAAAAATTTTTTTTGTCTATAGTTCTTTTCAATAAGAAATACACATATTTAGTGAATATTATCGTTCTACTACTATTTTTAAGCCTTAAACACATACCTTTACGGATTCTACCAGAAACCTACCCCTCTCTTTATAGTACTTACTTGAAATCTTTTATAGGATTGTTGGCAAAGCTCTTTATTGTTGCAGAGTTGAACTGCACATACGGCCTTAGAAGCGTAAGCCTCAAAATTCGTTGGCAATGCATTTTTGTACTTGTTTAAACCTGGGCAAAATTGAATATGTTAGAATTTAAATTAATATCTACATAAATGTAAATAATATACCTAATAAAAAGAGAAGACGCTTTTAAATTTATACCTTTAGTTCAGTATAACTAACTTAATAAATTAAATACTCTTCAACTGCTCATTTTAATTCTGAAAATGTAAATTTGTTTAGACTTTGGTAAAAAAGTTTTCCTTTATTCAGCTAATTATTTTCTAAATCACTTAGCTCTCTTTTAATATTCTTTGCCATTTTAGGTGTAATAACTCCTTCTTCGATAAGGCGACTCAATAATGCAGATTTCTTTCTTGATTTTGGAGAGTTCAAAACAACAGATGCGTGCTAAAAAAACAAAAAAATCATTTATAACAGATTTAATTTAATCGGTTGATAGAACATCTATGTTTTAAGGGGGGGGGAAGTTTGTACACTTATAGGAAATGAAATTCAGTACCAAAGTTTGGGAGGGACGTATGGGCTTGTTTTTAAAGTTATCAACCTAATTCTTTTTGTAGGCTCTCTTATATGACTTGATATACACGGAAAACTTTGAAAATTGAATTTCGGTACTTTCCTTCTAGGGGCTTGTGGAGCAAAAGACCCCCCAAAACACTAAAAATATGAGTTCTGACCTTATTTTTAAAGATATCGACCTGATTTTTTCTTTATAATACTTTTTTAACATACCCGAATCAACGAACCATTACAGATTTCATTTTGGGACTTTCCTTCTAGGGGCTTGTGGAGCAAGAGACCCCCAAAACACAAAAATATGAGTACTGGGCTTATTTTTGAAGATATCGACCTGATTTTTTTTATAATACTTTTTTAACTTAACCGAATTAACGAACCATTACAGATTTCATTTTGGGACTTTCCTCTTAGGGGCTTTTGGAGCAAGAGACCCCCAAAACACAAAAATATGAGTACTGGGCTTATTTTTGAAGATATCAACCTGCTTTTTTTATATAAAAATAATATTTAAACATAACCGAATCTACGAACCATTACAGATTTCATTTTGGGACTTTCCTTCTAGGGGCTTGTAGAGCAAGAGACCCCCAAAAATCATAGAAATATGAGTTGTGGGCTTCTTTTTTAAGATATCAACCTGATTTTTTATATAAAAATACTATTTTAACATAACCGAATCTACGAACCATTACAGATTTCATTTTGGGACTTTCCTTCTACTGGCTTGTGGAGCAAAAGACCCCAAAAACACTAAAAATATGAGTTCACTGCTTATTTTTTAAGATATCAACCACTAAAAATATGAGTTCTGAGCTTATTTTTAAAGATATCAACCTGATCTTTTTAAAATAATACTTTTTTAACATAACCGAACTAAGAAACCATTAAGGATTTCATTTTAGGACTTTCCTTCTAGGGGCTTGTGGAGCAAAAGACCCCCAAAAAATATGAGTTCTGAGCTTATTTTTTAAGATAACCTGAGAACTCAATTTATTTTGTTTTGGAGGTGTTTTACCCTACTTTCCCCTAAAAGGAAAGTGCCAAAATGAAACTATTAGTGGCTACCTAGTTCAAACATGTGAAAAAAGTTTTCATGAAAAAAATCAGCTCAATATCTCTATAATGGTTTCTTAGTTTGGTTATGTTAAAAAAGTGTTCCTAAAAAAATCAGGTTGATAAATTTAAAAATAAGGTCAGAACTCATATTTTTAGTGTTTTTGGGGTCTTTTGCTCCACAAGCCCCTAGAAGGAAAGTCTCAAAATGAAATCTGTAATGGTTCGTAGATTTGGTTATGTTAAAATAGTATTTTTATATAAAAAATCAGGTTGATATCTTTAAAAATAAGCTCAGAACTCATATTTTTAGTGTTTTTGGGATCTTTTGCTCCACAAGCCCGTAGAAGGAAAGTCCCAAAATGAAATCTGTAATGGTTTGTACATTCGGTTATGTTAAAATAGTATTTTTTTATTATATAAAAAAATAAGGTTGATATCTTAAAAGAGAAGCCTACAACTCAAATTTTTATGATTTTTGGGGGTCTCTTGCTCCACAAGCCCCTAGAAGGAAAGTCCCAATATGAAATCTGTAATGGTTCGTAGATTCGGTTATGTTTAAATATTATTTTTATATAAAAAAAAGCAGGTTGATATCTTCAAAAATAAGCCCAGTACTCATATTTTTGTGTTTTGGGGGTCTCTTGCTCCAAAAGCCCCTAAGAGGAAAGTCCCAAAATGAAATCTGTAATGGTTTGTTAATTCGGTTAAGTTAAAAAAGTATTTTTATATAAAAAATCAGGTTGATATCTTAAAAAATAAGCAGTGAACTCATATTTTTAGTGTTTTTGGGGTCTTTTGCTCCACAAGCCCGTAGAAGGAAAGTCCCAAAATGAAATCTGTAATGGTTCGTAGATTCGGTTTTGTTAAAATAGTATTTTTATATAAAAAATCAGGTTGATATCTTAAAAAAGAAGCCCACAACTCATATTTCTATGATTTTTGGGGGTCTCTTGCTCTACAAGCCCCTAGAAGGAAAGTCCCAAAATGAAATCTGTAATGGTTCGTAGATTCGGTTATGTTTAAATATTATTTTTATATAAAAAAAAGCAGGTTGATATCTTCAAAAATAAGCCCAGTACTCATATTTTTGTGTTTTGGGGGTCTCTTGCTCCAAAAGCCCCTAAGAGGAAAGTCCCAAAATGAAATCTGTAATGGTTCGTTAATTCGGTTAAGTTAAAAAAGTATTATAAAAAAAATCAGGTCGATATCTTCAAAAATAAGCCCAGTACTCATATTTTTGTGTTTTGGGGGTCTCTTGCTCCACAAGCCCCTAGAAGGAAAGTCCCAAAATGAAATCTGTAATGGTTCGTTGATTCGGGTATGTTAAAAAAGTATTATAAAGAAAAAATCAGGTCGATATCTTTAAAAATAAGGTCAGAACTCATATTTTTAGTGTTTTGGGGGGTCTTTTGCTCCACAAGCCCCTAGAAGGAAAGTACCGAAATTCAATTTTCAAAGTTTTCCGTGTATATCAAGTCATATAAGAGAGCCTACAAAAAGAATTAGGTTGATAACTTTAAAAACAAGCCCATACGTCCCTCCCAAACTTTGGTACTGAATTTCATTTCCTATAAGTGTACAAACTTCCCCCCCCCTTATTTGGCAAGTTAATCTAAGATTAAAATTCCTCAATTTTTTTATAGCAAGTTATATAGCAAAATAAAATGAGTTTTATAGCTTGCTTTATTAACTTGTCCTTTAAAAATATTGAATTTCATAAACTTCTCTTAAAAATGGGAATTTCAGCTTTAGCAATCGCCATGAGATGTTATAAAATCATATTCATATAATTATTTGTAAGCCATGTTGAATCATCTCTATTTATTAGTTTTGTTTTGTTTTAAATTCCTTACCTCTAAATCAACATTTCTGTTGCTCTTTATAGTATTTGCATATTTTGATAATCTGTCGCTTGCATTCATCAGGAAAGCTTCGTCCTCTGGGGAAAATGAGACCTGCTCGTTCTTGTTTTCTATTTCAGTTCCTTCAGTTTGCCACTTGTTTCTTGATTTCTAAGAAAAATGAATTTTAACATGGAAATTTTTAGTGCTAGTTGCTATTAAATAACATGTCAAAATAATCTTTAACTGCTCATTTTAATCCTAAAAATGTAAAATTTTAAAATGAAGGGCATGTAACATCAGGAATAAGTTATAGCCGACAAGCGAAATAAATCTATGGGGGGTAGATGGATAGGTCGTCAATTCTACAAAGGCTTTTTCCACAACGACAGCTAAAAATCGCGTATAGGTTTCGTGATTTCCCCCCCCCCCCCTCCCCAATTTATTTCATTTTTGGTATAAGCTGATGTAACATAAATAAAACTATTAATAAAGTATAAATATTTCATTACAAAACAGAAAACTCAACGTTAAATAGTCAGTCAGAGAGACAAATCTTTATAGAATACACAAATAAAAGATGAAAATAACTAGGTTTACCTTCTTATCTTTTGTATTTCCTGCAAGGTTTGCATCATTGTGAGTCCATTTCTTCTTCAGCTGTGCTGTTTTGCGAGATTTCATCTGGATAAAAAAACCATTGATCATTTTGTCTCCTATAAATTGCAGAACATTGCTTTAGGGGGGGGGGGGGGAGTGAGATAAGAAAACAGAGAGATTATTTTCTTCCGTAGAGTTGTGTGTAAGCTTGTAGTAAAATGCGCTTATTAGTAACAGCTTGACTTAATAAGCGCATTTGACTACAAACTTACACAAAACTTTACAAAAAAAATACGCAAAAAATGACACCCTTTGTTATAATATGGGTTAATAACTTATAGGAACAACGGTCAGAATTTTATTAATCTACCTCAAAATCGTCCTCGTCATGGTCTTTGACGTTGGTGCTGAACTCATTCTCTCTGTTCTTTAGCAGTTGTACAATATTGACTACTCCGTTCTCTATCACAAGATCAAGCTCTGTTTGGACTTCGCGCACGATCACCACATCAGGGAACATGTCCGCAAATCTAAACATTTAATTTTGTTTGATTAACTCAAAAGGGACCATGCACGAATAAAAGCAAGCGAAGGAAAACTCCTTCCAGCATTATTATTAGGCATTTACTAAATATTAAGGTTACTGTTAAATGGGCTCTTATATTTTCAATATTGAACTTGAATATTGCTTTACATTTTAAAGGTTTTTTCTCATAAAAAAAATCACTGCTTAACATCACTTGCTATCGTTCATGCATAGTCCCCTTAAGGAACTTTAATATTGATCATTCTGTTTAATCATTAGGCAAGAATGTACTTTTTTATAAATACGAATATTTTTGAAACTATAAATTAAAAAATAGAATTGTAGGCAAATTTTCTTCAACGACCTCATAATGATTATCGGACTAACGAAATTGCCCTAGATATAAAGAAACTACCTTGACATCTAAAAATCCAAACCTGTAGGAAAGCCAGAGATAAATATCGAATACATCATGAATGGCCTCCAAGTGGATGAGTTGCAGAATAGTTTCTGGAGGGGAAAATGGCCAACCGACCTAAAATTAAAATTACCCTACATTCCATTCTCATTGATTTTAGGCTTCTAATTTATAGGAATCGTATATAAAAGCCTTAGAAAAATTCTTCCTTGCATTACTAGTAAAGAAGCACTTATCCCTTGAGATTCCTATTTTTAAGTTGAATCAACAATAAATTTACCTGGGTACAAAGCCAGTCAAAGGTTACAAGATCTCCTTTTGAGAATTGTCTGGCGAGTTTAATAAACATTGTGTTGACAAATGGCATCTTCCGGTTGATGGGGGCACAACAGAATGTATACTTGGCCTAAAACAAACAGTAACATTTACACTCCAACAACAAGTGGACCATAAACGTCCATGGGTGGGGTATACAACTGTGTAAGCTCTCAAACTTTGAAACCCCTTATTTTTTTCTTATAAAAAATCTTGGACGTCCTTAGTTCATTAGATTATAACCCAAAAAAATCAGTTTTGTTATGAGTATTAATAAGCGGGGGGAGGGGGAGTTTTACACATTTGCGTAAACCTGGAGTATAGGCTTTATCTTTGGACTAAGAGGATAGGTTATTAAAGATAAAATTATTCTTATATAACCTATCCTCTCAGTCCAAAGATAAAGCCTATAATCCAGGTTTACGCAAATGTGTCAAAACTCCCCCCCCCCCCCTCTTTAATAATTTAGTTTCAATTTTGTCAGTCCTGTGACAGACAAAAACTTAAGGAGCAATATAATTTTTTGGTTTTTTTTTTATGCCAGTGACTGTTGGATGACCCTAATCTAGATAAAATTAAAATTGTTTCAATAGTCACCTTTAGAGGCAATTTAATATGTTCAATCATATCAGCAAGGTATTTAAAATCGTCCAGCAGGCACAGTGTGTACATGGAATCATCCAGGGTCGACAGGGAGATAAATATGTCCACCAGGTTAGACAGTGTCGCTGCTGGTAAGTGGTAAGCATACATTTCTAAAAATATAAAAAAAATAATTATCAATTTCAAAATGTAATAAGTAAAAAGCTCATGTAACTTACATATACAAGTTTTAAATAGAAAATTTCACTATGGTAAACACAATAGTTAGACTTTTTTTACGATTCATTTTTTACTAACAAAAAAAACTGCATTTTCTGTCGAATATCTCATTTTCCAGAAGAAAATACGTCACCGAATATTTTTTTTATACTTTCCAAGGTTTCCAATAGAAATGTAATCCAAGGGGTAATGTGTGGCACCCTTACACCCCCACCCCTCCTAGAAAAAGCACGTACTAAGGTCAATCACATAATCATAACTATTTACCTAATTGATCATAGGTGGGATGAAGGCCTGCCTGCAAAATATCATCCGGTTGTTGAGCTAATAAAACCTAAACAATACAAAAATGATTTACAAAAAAAATATGAAGGGACAAACAGTCAGTTATGAAGTATAATTATACATATATTAGTTTCATAAAAAGTATATCTATACCGGCTAGAAAGTAGAAATCAAGATACCTACATAAGATATGTTTTTATCTTATATGGTATGACCGACCGAGAGATTAATAGAGTAGCTTTGCAACTAAAACTATAAACATAGATATTCCACTTATTATTTACCTATGAATGACATTGACCATTAACACTGACTATGTAGCAACTCGAATTTCTCAGTTGAATACATTCACGCAACTTCCCCTGGTTGTGTAAGAAGGGAATTATTGAGTAAATTTGGCTCAATAGTCACGTAAATAATATCTGTACAACCCTTATCCCAAGCTACTCTGCGGAGAGCGTCATTTATTACGGTGACTTAATTTGAGACACCTGCCATACTCGGCGAGGGTGAGGTAATAATGAGTAGCTCTCATGAGATAACGGGTCAAGTCATAATGTGCTTGAACATGGAGCTTGATAGCCCTAGTGGCTATACAAAAGTGTCTCAGCCTACTCCATGACTACTTAGGTCCAAACCCTAAGAAACTATGGCTAATCAATCAATCAAACTAATTTTAAAGACTAAACTTACATTTTTAGAATAAAATCTTACCTTCAACGGTTTTAATTCTTCTTGCTTATAAGTTGTGACAAAACCAGCTTCCCATTGAGTTCCAAATCGGCCCGCTCGACCAGCTATTTGTAATGCCTAAATAAATGTTTATAATTTATCCAAAATTGGTTCCCAAAAATTGAAGTATATTAGAGAGGAAGGGAACATTAGCATGTACATTGTTATTGTACCCAAAGTTTTGTTATCACGTTCTCTCATTTGTTGGGTACTTTCATTAATGATTGATTGGTTGCTTCAAACTAGTATTGTCCAAATTTTAATACCAATAAATTTATTCTTCAGATCTGAAGAAAGGGTAATATTGTTCAAAATCATTTTTAGGTCTTTTACAAAGAGAGGATTGAGTTCATACTTTATATGAGGGCAGTAAGAGTTTAGTTTAAGTTTTTCATATTCTAAAGTATATAGGGATGGGAATCCGTCGAATTTTTGGGCCGGATTCGGATTCCGGATTCTGAAGGAATCCGTCAAAAAAAGTGACGGATTCTTGCGGATTCCGGATTCTTATTTTTGGCGGATTCCGGATTCGGATTCTAGCAGTATTTTAAAAGGCCGTCCGACACAGAGGGATATCTTTTTTCGTTAATTTATCACTATGTTACTTGGTTGAAGCCTTAATTTGTTTAAAGTGTTGACTTCCAGCATAACTAAAACATTTAGGTACATCACATTAGTAATTATTAAAATTTGTTATGTAAAAAATTTTTTTTTGATCTTTGCCTTCAAACAGAGGGAGTTGTAAGAAAAAAGACGGTAATTTTAGCCTACCAATTTAGAATCCGGAATCCGCTATAAAAAACGGATTCCGGATCCGGATTCGGATTCCAAAATTGGCCGAAAATTGGGCGGATTCCGGATTCCGGATTCGGGATCCGGATTCCCATCACTAATAAAAATTTTAGCGGCTACGCCCCTAGAGGCCTCTAGTGGCACTTTAAATGTTTTTTTTTATTTAAAATATCTAATTACAGAAATAATTGGTTTATGTTTCGTTGGAGTCTCTTTTTCGGGAGGGGTAATTTTTTTCCAGGGGCGATTTCTCCTGATAGGGTGGTGGTACCCTCCCCCAAAATAGTTATAAACCTTCCCGGGACTTATGAGAAGCTACCCTGTTAAGGAGAACCCGATCGGTTCAGCGGTAAGCGAGATCCTTCGCTACAAACAAACAGACAAACAGACAGACAGACATCGTTCTACTTTGTACTATAGATATTTACCTGGGAAACAGAAATCAAGTTAACTTCTTTTTCACCATTTTCCATCAACTGTATCTTGTTAATCGAGTAAAATATTACTCGTCTATAAAAATGCAATTATTGGTTAATAGCTTAATAGAAGGTATGTTACAGATTATATCAACAACGAAATTAATTCGGAAAAAATCACGAAACCTATAAGTGTTTTTCAGCTATATTTGGGGTGCAACACATAGTAGAATTGCAACTTATTCATCTACTCCCCAAATATTATTTTAGATTTATTTCGCTTGTTGGTTACTTATACCTTATTACTGGGTATTTTGGCTATGATATTGTAAATAAGAGGGAAAAGTATTATAGAATTGTCCCAAGTTATTTTTTTGTTCATTTGTGAGACACAAACTATGCTTTTGACATTGTCTGACTCAACAAATATCACACAATGATGGAAAATGGTAGGAAAACAACATTTATGCACAAAAAATTATGTTAAATTATTGCAAAACAACCTAGGTATTTAATAAAGTAAAAATTATTACTTACCTTATGTTAAGATTAAGGCCCATACCAATTGCATCAGTTGCCACCATTATTTTACACGGGTCATTTGGATCGTTGAATTTGTTGGCCATGGCCAATTTTGTGTTGGGGGGTAAAGAACCATAGATTACTGCTACCTCTTTACCAAGCTTTTCCAGAGATCTTAATGTATTTACATTAGGTAACCATTACTGTTATTAGGAAGGTTAATCCTATCTAGTATAATAAGAATCGAAGCATCAAAGACAGAATTTCATACGATTCACTAAGGGTGAAAGATAATCTCTAAAAAAAACTTTGATTTCTGTCAGTTCAGTAGGTAAATAATTTGGAAACTCGAATGAAAATCTATATGTAAATTTTTAGATTATTTAAAGTTTCTGTTGATTTATTCATATTGTAGGATCCTGGTCAGACAGCCGCCTACTGATATAATACCTACCTACAGTTTTATCATGTAATTGTTTATATAATTTTTATTTGTGTTTTGTTATGCCCTATCATCCCTGGTTATCAATATAAACCTAAGTTTTATATTAATCTGTAGTTTAACTTAATGAACCGATCTATATCCATTACAGAGTGTAGAATGAGGTTTCGTTTATGACTATAAAAATGTATTTTGTGTTCAATTTCAGTATATAACAATGCTACAATAATGCTGGAAAGAGTATAGTTCGTTAGTGCATGACAGCTAGGGTTGGCATTATCAAAACAGCCGTTTTACCCTATTTTAACAGTTTCATATTAAGGAATGTTGATAAAAATATTTAAAAAAAATAAATTTTAAGTACCTACCTTGAGACACTATAGATATCATTCTTGTTGAAGCAGACAATACAATCCCCAGGCTGAGTATTCTCCAGGCCGTTCAGGGCCTTGTCCTCGATGGTCAAGGAGGTGAGCCTCTTGTAATTTCTCACCTCCACCTCCTCTCCTGTGCTAATCATTATCTCCCTGAAAATTAGTAAAAGTTTTATAATTCAAAATTTCTAGCAAACACGTGCGTTTCCTAAGTACTTATGTGTTAAAACAATAAACTGGCAAATGTTTTTACTTATTGTTAAATAACTTTGTCCACTTTAAGACTTGTCCTTCTTATAGATAGTTTAACACAAGAAGTAAAAAATCTTTAGGGATAATAACTAAAATAGCACTTTACTAGGTACCTAAAGAAAAGAAAATATAAAATTTCTGTTGATCCTAACCTGACAAGATCAATGGCAGCTGCCTCACCGCAGACGTGTATCTCGTCTGCCTGTAGGCCTAACAGGGCACGAGTCCAGGCCCAGCCTCGCTGATAATCTTTTAATACCTGAAAAAAGAAAGAGGTTAATAATTTTCAACAAAGAAATAAGAATTATAGATGCTTCCTATTTAAAAACAGAATATATGACGTTTACCATTGGTTATAGCAATCTATCTTTAATAGAAGCCGAGGAAATCTCTTATCTTACGGACTGATATTTATTATTTGTGTGCCAATAATGATAAATATCTAAATTTTTATACTACCTGAATTTCATCTATAACAGCAACTTCATATTTTTGTGCCAGATTGCTCATTTCAACGGTACACGCAACATGATCACTTGGTGTACCATCCTCAGAACTCTAAATTAAAAACGATTTAATTTCATAAGAGGGGTAATGTTTTCCAATTTTACATTTCTTTCCGCATTTTCTATAACAAAAATCAGGAATATTTCCTTATTTAAAAAAATATACAACTCTTACATATTTAATCAAAAAAATAATCATTAATTGTAAGACAGACATGTTAATTTATGACTTTTATGGGAGGAGAGTACGGTACACTGTTAAAACAGTTTAAATGCAGCTTTAAGCTTTAATTCAAAGGCCCAAAATTCCTCTTTTAAGACAGTAAACATCTTTGGGAAAACGCTGAAACCGAAAAAGGTTCCACACTCCTTAAAGCAGGGTTTCGGATCCGGATCCGCATATTTTCGAGTCCAAGGATCCGGATCCTTGGACTCAAAAAAAATGCAGAAAAAAGGGAAAAATCTACCTAAATTTATATACAATCTCAGACATTCTCTTGATGAGAGCCAATCTTTAAGGTTTAGGGTCAGACTTGAAAATTAAAAGTATTTTTGACTTCGAATTAAAGAATAAATATTTTTGAAAGGTTTGGTGATTTTATTTTTATTGTCAAGGATCCGGATCCGCACTGACCAAATTTTGAGGATCCGGACCCGCAAAAAATCAATGCGGATCCGAAACCCTGCCTTAAAGTCTAGGTATGTCTTAATGTATTTCAAATGATTAAGTGACCAAAAATGTAGCATGAACATTCATGACTAAATGTCTAAAATTGTAATAACCGTACCATTCTTCTTTCTTCTCCAGTGACCAGATCACAGGGAACAGACCGAGCACTGCATTTGTTAAAAACCTTAAACATAATATAATAGAAAAATAAGTTTCAAAATTAATAACTTTAAAAATATCTTTTCCTTTATCCATTTTTATGAATAAAATTAAGATTTCTGTAAATAATTTACATTTTTCCCCTTCCTTGCTGGAAAAAAAACCAGGAGGGAAAAAAAATTTGCAGCAGGGGAGAAAAATTGATCTTTATGCAGAATTTACACCCCTGCACTGCAATGAAATGTCCATTTCAATGGTTACAAGAGCATTTTAAGTATAGGTTTTGAGAGAGAATAAGTTTAAGCAAAAAATACTTGAGACATAAATCATAATTAATCTTTAGAAAATAATACAAATAGATTACTTCCTCCTCCTTAGCATATTATGATATACAATAACCAGAGTATTTTCAATTCATTTCACCAACTTGCCACCCAGCATTCATTCTCTTGACCTACCTCAACAGCTAACAGCTTAAGAGGACCACAATAGATACCAGACTTGGCCGTCATAAACCTCTCCAGGGCGTGGTACGTCTTCCCAGAATTGGTTGGCCCAGCATGGAAAATAATCTTTCGGTTTATTGCTCGGGCCTCTGGATACCAGTTTGGTGGATCTGTCAAGTCACTAAAAACCATCTTGATTAGCATTCTTCATAAATGCAGGGACAAGGGAATAATATCCTGACAAACAACTCTAAAGGAAAATTTCCCCCACAACCCCCTTCCCCTTTTCCTCCCCTTTTTTAACACCCCTCTTCAGTTACATGACAAAAACAAAATATACCACCAGATACTTTATAAGTTTCGAGGTTTTTTTTTGTAGAATTGTTGGTTAGAATAGCTACCCCTGCATAAAGGAGATATTGAAAGTGTGGGGGTGAATGTGCCGCTTTTAATTACCAGACCTTAAACTAAAAGAACAGGGCAGGAGGTACTTCTTGAAGTACTGGGGGATATTGACGTCCCTCCCCTTACCAGTCACCCTTCCTTCCAGGGATATGAAAGGTTTGCGTAGGACTAACTATCCTACCTGTAAAAATCCCCACAGTTACAGAAACCACCCACAAAACCTCAAACACTTATGGCTTTAACACAGCCAGAGGTGTGCATGAAACAAGAACTGTTGGAACTGATGCTCAGTTTACTGAGAATATGAAAGATGATGGTGAAATCCGAAAGGAAGCTATCAACTTGATGACAGGACCAATAAGTTCTAAGCAAAGCTGTAAGATAGGAACCTGGAATGTTAGAACAATGTATGAGTCAACTAAAACAGCCCAAGTAGTTAAAGAAATGACAAGTTACAATATCGGAATACTTGGAATTGCAGAATGTAGATGGACAGGACAAGGACAAACCACAACCAAAGATGGCCACCTAATACTTTATTCTGGTCATGAAAGTCAACATATGTATGGGGTTGCTATAATTATTCAAAAACGACATGTCAATTCACTAATAGACTGGAAACCTATATCAGACAGAATAATTAAGGCTAGATTCCAATCAAGGCACTGCAAGTTGACCCTTATCCAATGCTATGCCCCAACAAATGACAAAAGTGAAGAAGTAAAACAAGAGTTTTATGATCAACTGCAATCAATCAGAAACTCAGTACCCAAACATGACATGTGTCTAGTTCTTGGAGATATGAATGCTAAAGTAGGAACTGACAGGACTGGAGTGGAAAATGCAATAGGACACTTTGGCATAGGTACAAGAAATGAAAATGGAGAACTTTTACTTGAATTCTGTTTAAATAATGATATGGTCGTAGGAGGTACATTATTCCAACACAAAAACATTCACAAATATACCTGGACAACACCTGATGGACAAACAAGAAACATGATTGACCATATTATGATCAATAGAAAATGGGTCAAGTCAATGCAAGACTGTAGGAGCTATAGAGGAGCCGACATATTCAGTGACCATGAACTAGTTGTCAGTAAGATTAAATTAAAGCTGAAGCGTACTGGCCATGATAAAAAGAGTGAGATTGGTAGACAATATGATTCTTCAAGATTAAAGGACCCAGTGATAAAGAATGAATTTGTCTTAAAACTCAGAAATAGATTTCAAGTCTTAGAGGACCTAAATGACGAGACTGAGATCACATGGACTTCAATTAAAGAAAACTTTCAATCTACTGCTAAGGAAATCCTAGGACACAAGAAACCAGAGAAAAAGGACTGGATCTCTGAAGAAACATGGAACAAAATAGAAGAGAGAAAGAAGCTTAAAAACAAAATTTATAATGCTCAACATTTGGCTGACATGGGCAATTTAAGAGCTGAATATACTGCTAAAGACAAAGAAGTCAAAAAGCACACAAGGAAAGACAAGAGAGATTACATTGACAATATGGCTGAAAAGGCCCAGAGAGCAGCTGACTTCGGTAACATGAAAACAGTATACAACATAACCAAGCAATTAAGTGGCAAATATAACAAAAAGAGTGGTGAAACTATCAAGGCTAAAGATGGTAAATTACTTACTACAGAAAAAGAAGTTGCTGAAAGGTGGAAATCGCATTTTGAAGAAGTGTTGAACAGACCTGAACCTGAAATTACTGCTGAACCAGAACCAGGACATGAAATAGACATAGACACAAGACCACCAACTATTCAAGAAGTTAAAGCTGCTATACATAGTCTAAAGAATGACAAAGCACCTGGACCTGACTTGATAACTGCCGAAATGCTTAAGGCAGACATAGATCTTTCTGCTTGGACTCTGACTGATCTCTTTGATAAAATTTGGAGACAAGAAAAGATACCAACTGACTGGTCTAAAGGTATAATCATAAAACTACCTAAGAAGGGAGATTTGAACAATTGTAATAATTGGAGAGGAATTATGCTGCTTTCTATCCCAAGCAAGGTCCTATGTAAAGTTATTTTAAACAGAATTGATGAGAAAATTGACAATAAACTAAGAGAAGAACAAGCTGGATTCCGTGCTGGAAGAGGCTGTGTTGACCAAATTTTCACCCTTAGGACAGTTATTGAACAATGTGTTGAATTTAACAAGCCACTCCATGTAAATTTTGTTGATTTCTCTAAGGCCTTTGACTCCATACACAGACAAACACTCTGGAAAATACTAAGAAGTTATGGTATACCTGAAAAGATGATAATTATGATAACTAAATTTTATGACAACTTCCAAGCCTGTGTTTCAGTTGGAAACAATAAGACATCTGATTTCTTTAAAATAAGCACTGGAGTTAGACAGGGATGCATTTTATCACCTATTCTATTTATATTGGTCATTGACTGGGTGATGAAGAAAACCACAGAGGACAAAAAACGTGGTCTCCAGCTGGGCATACTAGGACACCTAGAAGATCTGGACTTTGCTGATGACCTGGCACTGATTTCAGAAACAATTAAACATCTACAAGCTAAGACAGATAGACTAGTCAAATACGCAGGACAAGTCGGGCTCTTTGATAATGTCAAGAAGACTGAAATTATGAATATACCTACAAACCCTGATCAAACTATAACAATAAATGGTGAACAATTGAAACAAAGCAACAAATTCACCTATTTGGGGAGTGTTATCAGCAGTGAAAATGGCTCAAAAGCTGATATTAAAACCAGGATTGATAAGGCTAGGGTTGCTTTCAACAGTCTACACAACGTTTGGAATTCAAAGAAACTTGCTCTGAAAACAAAAATCAGACTTTACAACAGTAATGTGAAATCAGTTCTTCTTTATGGAGCTGAATGCTGGAGAACTGTGAAAACTGAAACAAATCAACTTAATGCATTTCACAATAGCTGCCTAAGAAGAATTTGCAAAATATTCTGGCCAAACAAAATATCAAACATTGAGCTGTATGCTAAGACCAAGTGCAATAGTATTGAAGCAGAAGTGAAATTTAAAAGACTAAGGTGGCTAGGACATGTGCTTAGAATGGAACAAAATAGGTTTCCAAAAAAGTGCTTAAAATGGAACCCCACCACTGGTAAACGTAAACGGGGACAACCAAAAATGACCTGGAGGCGGAGCACTGAAAAGGACCTCTTTAATTTGGAATTAACATGGGGAGAAGCTGAAGCACTTGCCAGAAAAAGGAATTCATGGAGGAGCAGGGTGGCCGTATTCTCTGGACTCCACGGTCCAAAAGAGAGACGCGCCTGAACTGAACTGAAACTAAAAGAAACTCAAACTAAAATGATAATTACAACACTTAACAGTTCCACATTGCACCTCATTAAAGCAACTGCCATGCAAAATCTCAGTGCTGTAACTTTTTTTTTGGGTCGAGTTCCTTTGTGAGCTAGGATTAGTTACAAAGAGTGTCTCATTCAAAACGAGGAGAAAATACCCATTCACAAAAAATGCCAAGATGTTATTTTGCTTTATTTAAGTTTAAGGTTGCTATATCAAAATCTTGCAAGAAAAAATTTTTAAATACCTACCTAATCAATTTAAGCTCGTCCATGCAGTCTAAATGAGGGAATACTTTCTTGGCGTGGGCTAAGAAATACGGGAAGATATCGTGGTTATGCACAACACCCTAAATAAAAGCAAATATTCATTTAGGTCATATACAGGGATTGGTCAGTAAAGAAATGTTATTTATTATCATTTCAATTATAAAATAAATAAGTCGTTTAGTTACACATGGTGGATAGATTGACATTTGTTGCACTAAGAATAATGAAATTACCATTTCCTCTACCAAAGTCTAAAACATGAGCGTGCAAAGTTAGGGGTGTATAACCTTGAGGGGGGCAAAATAGGGAGAAGACAGACCCTAACATCAGGCTTTTTAGAAGGGTGTTGACACTTCAGTGAGGCTGTTTACAATACCAATAAAAAAGACGTCATACAATACAAATACCTACACAATATAGGTAAATTATCAATGGCAGGCCAATATACATTTTAATTGACCAATGGTAGGCCAGTATGACGTCATTTTTATAGGCACTATAAAAAACCTTCCACTTCTGTACTCCCACCTCAAAATTGACCCTGCTCAGGGGGGGGTGGGAGGGGGAATAAAAAATAAGTGTTTGGAGGGAAAAAATGTAAAAATTAAGAAAACTGAAAACATTTTTTCCATTCCCCCCCCCCCTTTTTGTAGTCGGGAAAAAAAATAAATCTTGTGCAGAATATACACCCCTGTCCCACCTTCCGCACGCTGATGACTTACAATATTGTCCAAGAAAACATAAATAAAACTGACCTGTAAAATATCACTGAATAACACATGCAATTCTGTGGGTAAATGATGCACATCTGTACAAAATCTTCGAAAACTTGTGTATGCCTAAAATACAGAGCTGGATCTTTAAATCATTTTAATGGTGATTTAGATCGGGGTGCGCCGAATTTAAGCCAATCACAGCGCGGCAATTTTAAAATGCCGCGCTGTGATTGGCTGAAATTTGGCGCACCCCGATCTGGTTCACCACTAAAATGATTTAAAGATCCAGCTCAGGATTATATAGAGATGGGACAATAGAACATTCATATATGTACATGAATTTAATTTACCCTAGATTTAAAGTTTGATCAGAGCTTGTTTATACAAAACAATATTTAGTTTAAGTACCCAAAGTTTTTAAGCTAACGAATGAGAGAACATCCCCTCCCCTCCTCTGCACAAGATTATTTTTTTCCCCTGCTACAAATTTTTTTTTTTCCCCTCCTAGTAAGTTTTTTCCAGCAAGGTAGGTGATAAAATGGAACAATATTTTCAAAACTCTTTAGTTTATTCATATTATTCCCCCTCCCACATATTCTTTTATTTCTTTTTCACCCAAAGAGGGGAGAAAATGGAAAAAAATACTGTCAGTTCTCCTAATTTTTATATTTTTTTCCCCCTAACCACATATGATATTTTTTATTTCCCCCCCCCCCCCCTCAGCAGGGTCAAATTTGCAGAATATACACCCCTGGACCAATATTATATTTAGTATTACTAAATCATTAGAGTTGTAACACACCTGATGAAATAAATACTCATCTAGCCCATGATCCTTGGCCAAAGTTTTAACTTCTCTGCTGGAATAAAATAAGTTGAGCTGTTTCAACAGGTCCTGCTTGTTTAATTTACCTACAATAATCATAACATTAGAAATATAAGTTATTCCCCACAGTTTTATTGGGTCGTTTGGATACTTAATAGTCACGTACATATTATCTGTACAACCCTTATCCCAAGTTTCTCTGCGGAGAGAGTCATTCATAACGGCAACTTAATTTGGGACACCTGTCATACTCGGCGAGGGTGTGGTAATAAGAAGTAGTTCCCATGAAACAGCGGGTCATAATGTACTTCATCGTGGAGCTTGATAGTCCTAGTGGCTATATAAAGTGTATCTTCCTACTCCATGACATGCCTACTATGGTCCAAACACTAAAAACAATGACTACACACACACGCTAATATAAATGAATAAAAAAATTGTTAGGATTACTTGAAGTAGAAGGAAAAATAACTACTGATCAACGGATATTTAATAAAGACTTGAAGCGTAGTTGCGCTACAAAAGCTTTTACGTACATTCGTTTAGCCGCATCGGTGATTGAATTGTAGAATAGTTATTTCTCGCATCGTATTAATAACAGCTTTCCGCGGATATAAGAATGTAATTGTACGTACAACCATAAGATTAAAACCAGTTTTATAGCCCCCAGATGCCGAAGGCACAGGCTAAAAAATGGTTTTAATCTTAAGTTTGAACATTTTTATATTCGAAATAAACTGGATATAATACGATGATAGACATAGTTTTTCAGTATTGCTGAGAACCGATTCTAATCCGCCGGATATTAATCAGTTTCGAAGCAATACGGGAAAAACAGTTAATTTACTCCCATTGAAATATCCTAACACTGATTGCTAGATACCTGCTAGTTCTTCGCCAAAGTTTATATCATCAGGATTTGGCTTTACAAGGACAGGTTTAAACAGAGCCAATGGATTATTAGTGTTCAGTCTAATTTCATTCTCATTCTTCTCCCCCTTGGGCCTCTTTATAGATGGAGGTAAGGATGAAATAGGACCGTGTCGTCCATCTTTCTTCCGGCGGAATTTGGCAGTACTTGTGCTGAATTTATTTACAGATTGCCTAAAATCGGGGAAATATTTCATTTAAAGTTTAATGCACAAGCCAGATTTTCTTTTTGGGAATAGCAAGTCCAGCCATTGTTCCAAAAATCTGGTTAGTTTTAGTCTGAGCATAAGTCATTTAAGTTTAACTTCCTTATTCTAAATTGAATTATAGCCTGCATTATATGGAAATGAAATATTTCCCCTTCCTATTAATTGATGATTCGTTGGAACATTCCAAACTTGTACTTGTTGAAAATGGAAGAGCAGTGACCAGTCTTAAGCTCACTCTGGAAGTCCTTAACCATGCCAAGGAATTCACCCCCACCCACCTACCACCAGTCAACATTTTGAGTCAAAAGATTGAAAATCTGAAAAAGAGTGCATATAAGTGTGTAATTGTTCCTGTATATTTACTTGTGTATCATGTGGTGTGTTTAGTTATTATTATACGGTGAATGAGTGGGTTGTAAATTAAACAATATAATATTAATACAGAGAGAATTATGGACTAGTTTCGTATACGTAATCACTTTCCTTAAGGTTCAGTTTCAATTTCTTTTGAATTTTTAAAAATTTAAATAAAAGATTGAATTCTAACTTATTCTATAAAACTATTTATAAGTAATTTGTCCATTAAAGATGATTAAATATTAAATAATTGCTAATAAATAAGCAGCCTTAAATTCTAAAATAAAAATGATCTAATACTATCACAATAAAGTATAATACATAAGAAATAACAAAAATGCAAGTAGCTTTCATAAATAAAGGCATGAAATTTTTTTGGTATGCTTCCTTAAAGCTCAAAATTTTCCAATCACCAAGACCTAATAGAATTATAAAAACTAAAACAAGGTATATCAAAATTAAAAACTAAAATCACAAATGCAACAAGAGTGGATAATAAAAACCTGATTTTTGAAATATTTCCAGTTAACGAATAAATAAATGGATTAACTATTTCCAGTATGGTTCCAACGAATCCAGTTTAATTCCACTGGATAAGAACCAGTTCTGAGCCATACTAAAAAATCATGTATCGTGACGTATTACAAAAACTTTCCACATTAAAATTTATTCCGGTATATTTGACCAAGGCCTTCGGCCACTCAGGCTAATAAACCGAAATTAGTTTTATCATTTTTTATTTCACTATCCGCAGAAAGGTGTCTATAATACGCAGCAATAAAAAACTATGTTTTACTGTCAAAATGTTTTGTTTAAACAAGCTTCACTATATTTGAAACTTTTGATATACAAACCCTTGTTGTAAAAGGGTGGGAAGATTTAATTGGGCACCTCGTAAACTCACATTTGAGGACACCTTGAAATGGCTAATAAGCCCCCTACAACTTATTTATTGACCCATTCTAGACATAGCATTTTGACAGCTTATAATCAACCCGACAAATAGATTAACAAAATTTAACAATTAAAATTTCAACTAAATTAATAAACAAACAATACTAGGTAAATATGACAAGTGTGGTGTATAGTGGACTGTGAGTTTCGGCCGCCAATGTTATTTTCTAGCATTTGTACAGTCTGAAGAATTTAAGCAATAAAATTGTACTTAATCAATCAATCAGCACAATTAAGAGAAATAAAAATTGGTGGCAATTTTTGGTAAAATAGTACCAACATAAATCAAATGAATAGATGTGTTGTAACATTGCACAATTTAATAAAATAAGCTTTTTTATTGGCTGATTTATAAAGTTTAGCTTACACTGGTATATATAATGCATAGAATTCAAAATCACTAATATTAATATATGCTACAAATACAGCTCAGTCAAATAAAAATCTTTAAAGAGGTGGAATGTTTTTGTTTTACAAATATAGGTTTGATTTTTTTTCATGGCAGATTTGAAAATTGTATTTTTTACCTAATAGGAAAGAAAATATATCAACTATTACTGAATGAAACAAGGATATTTGGATCATGGAAAGGAAATGAAGTAGCGGGTTACGTCGTATTTTCACAGTCGCTTTTCATAAGTTATTTTAGGTCAGGTTAGGTAAATGTTGATGATTGCCCCGCCGGGTTAGAAAATAGGCCCGACAGGGGCTAGAAATAGTAGAAAAGCTTCTGTGAAAATATTACGAAACCCGCTACTTCATTTTCTTTCCATGATTCAGATATTTTAATAAAACATGAAACTTGAATTTGGAATGTTTAAAAATGCAAACAAATACTTGAGCAGTTAATATTATGTCAAGTTACATATTTAAATTATAGCCAACTGAGAAGGTTATCAACTTAAGCATATCGAAGAATTTATATTATGCTTGGGTGTAAATTATTCCAATTTTTTTGAACAATATTACTATTAACAAGAAATATAAAGATATTAATAAGTCGAAATAAAATTCTAGCTGTGTTTGATATATGTACAATTTTTTTACAATTTATATTCTAAATATTCTAGTTGAATCTATTGGTTCAAGCAAGCTCTTATTTTAAAATTAAAACTCTTTTAGAGAACAAAATTAAGTTTTAACAAAAACTATGTCATTTTAACGTGCAATTCTTTGGTAAAATTTCTTTTGACTACATTATATAACTAAGATATAATCATTTTAACACAAGACTTTTTAGTGATTATTTACATTCTAATTTTTTTTTGTGAAACAGTGTTTTTTCTACAATAATTTTCTATAATTGAAGAACACTATTTTTTATAAAGCTTGAAAAGTTTTATAGATGCTAACAAAATGCGGAATTAAATTATATTATAAGAAGAAAAATTATTTTAAAAGTGATGCATCTTTTTAGAGTCTGATATTGCATATTTTCAAGTCTGCTTTGCATACAAGAGTGTATAATGTACGTACCGTACAAAAGGAAGAGAGAGGTAGTGAATACTTTTAATTAAAAAAAAATTACCAGGGACAGGGGTTAATATTTAGCAATTTTAATCATAAGCTTAAAATAGGTATCCATGTTTCTTAGCTGTGGGATATCAACAAGGCGAGGTGGGTGTTTGTTATTTTATAAGAAAAAAAATAGACAGGAATTCAATAAAATTGCTAAATAAATGACCCTGTCGCTTCAAAAGACTATTACATTATGTTAAATTATTATTTTTTAAATATATTATATACATTATGCACTGGTATTTCTTTGTTGACTACTGTCAGCGCCTTTTTTCTAAATCAAAATAGATGCATTCGCGCCTTAAAATCTCTGTTGTAATCAGGTAAGCACTGCCTGACCTGGGATACCAACCTCTACGTCTTCAACTTCGTCGTCTTGGAGCATTCCTACAAATAAAAGTTTTTAATCTAAGGTTAACAACTTTTGAATCATAATGATTTAAATAATGGCTTGGGTAAAAACATTTTTTATTGTGTTTATTCATAGTAATGATATATTTTCTATTTTGAGTTAATATTAACCAACACAAAAATTAACAGAAAAATTTTGAAAAACGGACCAAGAACAACAAAGATATTGGACTTCTCGCTTGCACCATTTGGGAGTCTAACCTTACCACAAGCAATCATTGATTTTACCTGTTGCTCCTACTTCTTCGTCATCGTCATCACCAACTAATCCAGAATCATCATCCACTCTGCCACCTAAGAGTAAATATAATCTATTATTTGGCTCTTGGTGAGATTTGTCTCTATCATGACTATGAGTGATATTTTATTTTGTACAATGCCTTCCAATGTAAATCAAATGTGCATTCAATCCTATCATATAAAGTTAAAGATATAGGAATCAAAAAGTCTAAATTAGTTGTACTTTTCAGGTAAGCTTTATAAACTTCCTCCGACCCAAACCCTCTTATAGAGACTAGGGGCGAAACAACTAATTTAAATACAAAATATTAAAACTACCACTTTTCGCAAACATCTCCCTATAAACAGATCAACATACCTTCATCATCTAAGCCGCCATACATTCCCTCCTCCCCTTCTTCCTCAATCAAATCAATCTCCGGAGCAAGATGCTCCTCAATGTCAAGATCATCGTCATCATCAAACATATCCGCGCCAGCGGCCATGAGCGCCGCCGCATTTGGCGGCAGCATAGCCGCGCCCATACTGCCGTCGGAAAAGTGAGCGTTGCGGTGTGTTTTGACGTAGTACTCTGATTTGAATGATTTGCCGCATATATCACATTTATATGGTTTCCTTAATATAAAAATAGTTATTTCTCGCATAGTTTTATAAACAGCTTTCCACGGATATAAAATGTACAATTATAAGATTAAAACCAGTTTTTTTTAGCCCCGAGATGCCGAAGGCACGAGCTACAAAAAAACTGGTTTTAATCTTATGATTGTACATTTTTATATTCGTAGAGAACTGGATATAATACGAAACTAGACATAATTTCTTTTTACGGATGGGAAAATATTACATAGAAAATTTATGTAAAATCTTGAGATTAAAAATGTGGAACATTAAATTTCTAAACCTTGTGCAAAATATAAATAAAATTCTTACAGGAATATAGACATTTACCTATTCACTGAATTTTCATAGGATCTTATATAATATTACTGTGTTAAAGTTTACTGTTCTAACCTGTTACTGTGAGACATAATATGTTTGTTTAAATACTTCATCTTGTTAAACTTGGCTCCACACAGCCGGCATCTAAACAAAACAAGTATGATTGCCTCCGTTACTTGCAGAAGATTTTGTTTAAGGGGGGGGGGGGGAGGTGTGCGTAATTACATCTGAGCTGAATCTTTAAATCATTTTAGTGGTGTGCCAAATCAGGGTGCGCCGAATTTCAGCCAATCACAGCGCGGCATATCATATAATGCTGTGCTGTGATTGGCTGGAATTCGGCGCACCCCGATTTGGCGCACCCCCAAAATGATTTAAAGATTCAGCTCTGAACTTAAACAGTGAGGAAAATGGTCTAAATATTGAGCTAGATTCTTAAAAATTAGTACATAAGCCTATTCCTATTGTATTACATCTAAATAAAAAAAAAAAAAAAAATTTTAGGTTAGGTTAGGTACTACTAACCCCCCAACCCCCTTTCTTAAAGAAGCAAATACAACATTACAGCACATTTGATTTTATCTTTATTAAAGCGAAAAGCATTAGTCATGAATTTAAAATCAAATCTGATTTTAAGGTATTAACATAGAGGGAGAGAATAGTAAACTTTTAATAACTATGGTACCAAAATTTTATAATAACACTCTCTCATTCGCTCTTTAAACCAGATTTGTTGTTTTTAACTTTTGAACCAACAATTTTAATCTTTAGATGGGGTAATTTTGTTTATCATCAATAAGAAAGAATAAGAATTTATCGTTCATTGTCTTATTTCCCAAGATCCTTGTATAATACCTACCAATTGTAGCCTATTTGAATTAAACTACACAAGACATCTTAGGATAGAATGAATACCTGTGGCGTTTCAACAGCTGTTCATGGCTTTCTTCGTGGAGTTGAAGATCAAACTTGCTCTGGAAAACCTCACCACACACAGTGCATGGATGATCTTTAGGGCCCTGAGATAAAGAAGTACATTATTTCAATATATATCATCAATCCTCTTAATGTAAGACGAAAAGGTGGGTTTCTTATCATAATAAACAGATCTATAAATGAAGAGGTGACTATTGTAAAGCTAAACCATATTGAAACATCAAATATATACATTATCCATTAAAATGTTTACTTTGTGACAGTAAATAGACGGTTATTTACCACCTTTTTAATTAAAAACAATGCTGTAAAAAATTCAAAGGAATGGGATACCGCCACGCCTTTTTAAAGAGAAATATTATTAAATGTACTGTATACATTGACAATTACAATGCACCTTGAAAACTAAATAATTCGAATATCAAAAAAAGATGTATTTAGAGCACGAAATAATAAGTCTTTTATGAGTTTTAACAGGTTTAAAATAAGAAGAAACAGTAAAGTGTTCAGTAAACAAAACAGGATATCTAAGAACAAGTACCGCTTTTGAATTGATTACCTGACAAAGGCCAGAATCAAGATGGCGTTTAACATTCTTCTCTTTGATAAATCTCTCCTTGCACTGGGGACACTGGAACATCTTTCTAAAGGCCAGGGGAATGTGGGTGATACGGTGACGTTCTGCCTTGTGAACCTAAATAAGTGCGCTATTAAAAAAACTAACTTTTAACATATTTTTTTGGGGTTAGGTAGATTTATACGGATTAGGAAAAAAGGGTGATGGGGAGCACTTTTCGAGGAACTTTACGGAAGGTCTATGAAATTATTATAAAATGGAATAAAAATATCATGGAGAGGCTTAAGTAAAATTAGCAACTATGAGAAACTCAAGATTTTCGAAAAGGCTAGAAGATATCCAGATAACTTAAATAGTGTAATAAGAACTAGTTTATCTTACTTCTGCTTATTCATGATTTTCATTAAAGTAATCACATTTAAAAATATAAGTCATATTTATGTCATAAAAGGGAAGTCGCATCGTCATATGGACAGTTTTCCGCGGATAGTAAAATTAAACAATATAGGATTCATTCCTGTTTGATTGGCCACTAAAGGTCATCAAAACGATGCGATACATGATTTTTCAGTTGGCTCAACCCGGCTTTAAACTTGTTGTTTTTAATTTGAAAAAGAGTACTGAAAAGTAACATTTTTTCCCCTCCTTAAGGAAAAAACCTGAAAAATATGTGGGAGGGGTGACTGAAGTGTATAAAATAAAGAGTACTAAAAAAAACATTTGCCAGCCAGGGAAAAATGAATCTTGTGCAGAATATACACCCCTGGTATTCAGGGCCTGCTTTCTGGTTAAGTATTTTTACATACCGTAGGCCAGGGCTTGATATTTGGACAAAGTGAGCACTTGTACATCTTGCGGCCACCCTGTCGTTGGCCCTCCACACGTATAGTAATTATTTTAGCCTCCATATACCCCATACTGTCATCAGCCATTTCCTGATAATTAAAAGATTGTTTTGAATGTTTAGTCAATTGTCATAAATTGGACAACTATTTTCATTCATTTTTATCTTAATTATAATTTTATAAGGTACCTAGTACATTTACAACTTTTATAGCAATGATTATTTTATCTTATAATGATAAGACTTTAATACCAAGAATCTTGTGGTATATGCAACTTAAAAAGTATCTAATTTTGTATAACAAACGTAAATAATAATCAATTGGACAAAGTAGATTAACCCAAGAATAAGATAAACCATTAAATGCACTTCATGAAATTGAACCTTCCCACAAGAATCAAATTTCTCGATGTTTTCATTACAGAGACAAAGCAGGGAGGAAGGGAGGGGACAATGGGCAATTAATTCAATTTTATAGTTGTGACACTTTAAGGTTGAAAAACCAGATAATTCCAGATAAAACGAGTATTTCTGATAGTGCAACTTTTATTGGAAATTTATTCATTTTTTAATTAATTTTAATTCAAAATGCACCATCCCCCAAATTCTACTTTACTAATAGCCTCTGATTATCAAGATAAAGAACTTGGTAGCAATTCATTTACTAAGGAATATTAGTTTTAGAATTTAGCGTAGAAAAATAGCATAAAACCATCTTAAGATTTTAATGATAAAAACAGTCTAAAAGGATTTCAGGACCTTTATGCATCTTCCCTAAAATGTAGAACTTAATCGGATTGGTAACCAAATTCTTAAGCTATAAATAAACAAAACTTACTACTTTTTATTGGATATTAGCGCAGCTTACTATATGTGTATGAGCATGTTATAAATGGACGTACAGATTTTCTAGTAACAGTTTTTATGGTTTCTAAATCGTAATAAATAATAAACAAGAATCAGTTAAAACAATTGTATTAAAAATTAATAAAATAACTACAAAATCTACTTAAATAATACATATATGTATATATCATATCACAATAGAATTGTTAGGTAAATATAAAACAATTGAATCAAAAATGATTTATGGGTATAGTCCCATTCGTGGCAACACCCCTTAAGGGGCGATTCGTCGTATTTTCAAAATTGCTTGGGGCTGGAAATAGGAGAAAAGCTACTGTGAAAATACAAAGAAACTCCCCTTAAGGGGTGTTGTCACGAAAGGGGCTACCCTGAACTGAATTAGCAGAATATTAATGCTTCAGTACAAACAATATTGTAAGTAAATTTGTTGCAAAACTGCATAAATAGATAATACTGTTTAAGGACATACTTAAATTTCTAGGACTTGTTTATAGAGATGCTTTGCTTATAACATTGTATAATAGGAATCAGTTTTCAAAAAATCTGAAGAATCGGATAATTTGTTATCAAAAAAGTTAAAAATCGACATGTTTCAAATAGATGTACGGACATTCTGGTATTGATTGTAGGGTTGCTACGCTTTCTAAATTGTACCTAACTATTACAGGAATCATCATGCAAAGTTTGGAATCGATAGGACAATTCTAACCTGTTTAAATTAACAAAAAGAGCTAACTCTCTGTGACTGAGGGATGGACGGACGTACGGACGGACCGACCGTAATCATAGAAAAGCTTCGCTTTAAAAAAAATAAAATTATGTAAATGTCAAACTACGGACCACCCCTACACGCTGCAGATACCCTCCGTGATGTAACTTAAATTCTTTCTTGCACGTTCGCACCATATCAATAACATCTTCTTTCAGGAAAGCTAATTTTCTCTTTGTTAGTCATCTGAAATAAATATTTTTTTTAGTATTTATAGGCTTTACTGAAAGGCAAAAATATTAATTCGGAACTAATATAAATACCAATGAAATTATTACCTACTGCTACCTAGTTAAACAAGGATGACAACATCCATAAAAGCGAAGCACTAAAACGGTAGGACAAACGGACATTAACACTTGTATAGTGTCTGAACTGAATAATCAGAATATAGAAGTATAAGATTCGAAGCAAAATTGTAAGTAAATTTGTTGATAAACTGCTTGATACAGCATAATGTTTATGGACATACTTACACTTTTAGGACTTGATTATAGAGTTGCTTTGCTTATAATATTGTTCTTTGTTGTTCCAGGAATCAATATACCAAAAATCAGATCAAACGGATAATTAGATCACATAAAAATTTGTGGTTAAAAAAGTAGAAAAATCAACATGTTTAAAATGGACGTACGGACATTCTGGTAATGATTATAGAGTTGCTACGCTTCCTAAATCGTACCTTACTACTACAGGAATCATCATGCAAAGTTTGAAATCAATAGGACAATTCTAACATGCCTAAATTAACGAATAAAAGCTATCTATCTCGGACAGACGGACGTACAGACGGACGTATGGACCGACCCTAATTATAGAAAGCTTCGCTTTTTAAAACCATAACTGGACATTACTTTTGGATATAGTCCCTTTCGTAACATCGCACCATATGGGGCGATTCTTCGTATTTTTCACAGTAGCTTTTTTCCTATTCATAGCTCCTGCGGGAGGCTCTAACCCAACGGGCCATTACCTAACCCTGTGGGCCAATCATCTAACCCAATATAACCTAACCTAACCTAGCCTAACCTAAAATAACCTATAAAAAGCCATTTTAAAATACGAAGAATAGCCCCATATGGGGCGATGTTACGTAAGGGACTATTCACTATTCCCTTACTTTTCTCAAAATTAGGTACCTGATAAGAATGAAATGATAACCGAAAAGCAATCTTCTAACTGTTAATAATTAGTGGCAAAGGTACAGTATGATTAAAAATTTCAATCTGTATGTCTTTCCCTTCCTAACATTCCATTAATTACAACATATTTTCTTAATATTTAAATTTCTATGCTTTGGTAATTGTCAACTTTGTTTTGATAAAAAATGTATATTTACCGTAACCATTTTGTTGTTCTCCTGGAAACCTAGGCAGTATCACATTTTCTGCTTGTTTGCATTTTACACAAGATTTCATCTGAAAAATATTAAAGATTCTTATAGAGTTGCTTCGGTTTTCAAGTCATACCTAATTGTTATAGAAATCATCATGTAAAGTTTAAAATTGATAGGACAATTCTAATCTGTTTAATTTAACAAAATGAGCTAACCGTAATGGACAGACGTACGGACAGACCGACCCTTAAATTATAAAAAGCTTCGCTTTTAAAATTTTTATAAAATCATCACTAGACTAAATTTTATCTTGTAATGTAATGCCCTCTAAAATGGAGAACTATATCAACATTCAAAAAACGTATTACTATATATAAAAGGATACAAATATTATATTATATCTTGTCAATAAAACATTTGAAAAATGAAACCAAAAATCGCCACGTGTCACTAAATTTTTATTCAGAAATGTGTGTGTATATTGAGACGCTTGTTTGTGTATGTATTTCTTTCTAATGTTGCCATACACTGAGCTATAATCAACAGCAGAAAATATATTCTATTAGCGTAGCTACTTTATAACTAATTTATTTTAAATTTGATTAATGAAAGATATCTAAAAGCAATTTAATTATTAATTTAAAAAAAATAAATACAATAATTTCTATAATCATAACTGCAAACAAATATTCCATAATTATTTTTTCATTATGATTTTAAAACAATTAAAGTAAAAAATTTTCTGTCTGTTTGTTTATTGTTTACATTTTTATTATTGCGCTAGTTAGCATAAGAATGCCCCGTCATGTTGCATGATTTCTCGTGACGTCATTCATATTTTAGTCCCCAAAGTCAGTCAGAAACTGCTAAATTCATGCACATTCCCTTTAAGCCAGTCCCCAAAGTCTGAGACTCCTAAAATATGAATATTCGATCCATTGTCCCCTCCCTTCCTCCCTGGAGACAAAGTAGTGTTCTTGAGGTTGTATAAACAATATGTCCGGCCGCACATGGAATTTTCAAGTGTAGCCTGGTCCCCCTGGCAGGTCAATGATATATCTGTTTTAGAAGAAGTACAAGTTAAAGCTGTCAAAATGATTTCTGGACTTCAAGGTAAAGATTATGTTGAAAAACTGAAAGAGCTTGGTCTTTGGAGTCTAGAAAAAAGGAGACTTATGTTCGATCTTATTCAGATGCACAAGTTAATCACAAATATTGGACATGTCAAGTGTAATTATAGGCACCCTGAAATAAACCCAGAAAGAACAGTCACAAGATCACAAACAGACTCTTTAAACATAATAAAAGAGAGATCTAACCTAGAAACTAGAAAAAACTTTTTCACAGTGAGAACGGCAGATATTTGGAACTCATTACCAAGTGACATAAAAAGTATCAGACAAGTGACAAAATTTTAAAAAAGACTAGTTCAGTGGATGAGCGAGAAAAAATTAACCAGCAGAGACTGAATTCTTCATCATGGCTTTACGAGCTTACCGAAGAAAACACATACAAGTAAACAAGTAAGTAAGTATCCTAATACTTTCGAAGCGACGTACCTAACTTTTCAAATAATAATATTATCACCTGTATTTCTTCTTTAGCAGATCTAGCTTCAATAATATCCACTCCCAGACTTTCACTAATAGAATCATCAACACTAATACTATCCGATCTTGTGGGGGCACTTTGTGATATTGACAATCCTGCACGCTCCAGCGTAGCAACTCCATTGCTGTGACTCAGCGCTTGTCTCTCAGTGGTTTGATTCGCCGAAGAGACTATTGGAAAGACGGACAACACCGGCGATTCGTCCTCTTCGCTGATGGCGCTTCCGGTACCCCAGCCATTTTCCTGTAAAAATTATATTTTGAGAATGTTTTGCTTTTTTATTTGCTTAATTCTATGTGGACCAAAGTGTCCGTTAAAGAAATATAAACAAACTTTTTGCCTTTTTAAAGTAATTTTCATCACTGGATCCTTGAAAGGTATTTTTTTACATCACATATTTTCACTTCTGAGGAAGGTATAAAGTTTCAAAATTAAATCATTCTTCTAAGAATTGATAAGATTTATACTAGTCGAAAGGGATTTTTGAATCTTGATATGCACGAGATACGCGGCGAAAACTGTAGCGCAAAACGAAATGCAAACACTAATAAAAAAATAGTCAATAAATGTAGTAAAAATGTCTTATCAAGACAGTTTCTAGATTTGGCTCTTTAAATACTGTAAATACCAATACACATGTCTAAACATACCTTTTTCATGAAGGGAGGGGTGGTGGAACTGGACATGGCAGACGAAGTGGAAGGCAGGCAGCCATTTGTCGGCGGGTTCTTTATCTTGTGGATGGGTGTAATGGTAAGATTTGGTAGGCTTAAGGTCTGAGCATCTATTTCCTCCTGTAAAAAATATGCATATGTACTTTTCGGTAGATAAAAGATTTCCTATGTCCTTAAACAGCAGTTTATTTACACATAATGATTTAGATAGGTATCTTTTTAAAAATGTAGTCTATATCATTTTACAAAATATGTTAAAGGACAAAATATAAAATAACACTTAAAAATGGTAAATTCTAATCCAAGTGCCGCATAACTTGATTCTTAAAGTTTAGCTTCTCCGTAATAAAACTATTCAGTTAATTTAAAAGTTAGCATAAATAAATCACATCACCTTGCAATTCTCCTCGACTGTTTTGTCTATGATCCATGACAGATAATAATAAACTCGATGCTCTACATTCAAGTGATCTTTGTACCTAATAAAAAAAAACATCTTCTTGGTTTCAAATAAATAGATAAATTACATATAGTAAGTTAAGAGTACTTTTTTTTAAAGTTAAATGTAGAAAATAAATAAATAGGTTTGTAAATGAAGAAAATATAAAAAAATTTACTTTTGGCATTAGTTAGTTACAAGAACACTATTCAAAATAAACATTTTAATAAGCATCAAATGTCATTCAAAAAGGCACCAATACATAGGTTATTGTTATGTTTGGAGTAAACTTAACACATTTCAATGTTGCAATCATTTTATGTGTTGATATTTAAAAAAAAAAAAAATGTTGGAAACTTATACTTAACCGGTAAACAGACCTCAGCCCCCCCCCCAAAAAAAAAAAATTACCTAGAATCATCATCTGGGGAGTAGCATACCACCCCACGGCACAACAAACACCGGATTGTTTCTGTACTTGCATCTAACAAAGGGGTCATCCCGAATTAAAAAATCCGGGACACGTTGATTGAATGTAAATTTATTTTGGGAATTATTTCTAGTAATCTCCGCTTTGTCTCTGAAGTCTACCAAGCTACATTTTCTTCATCTTCTACAAATCAAAGTTTCAAAAAATATCATATGTGATAGGTATACAGTATTTATATATTGGAGATAATGTTTTTTTATTTTCTTTCATAAGTGGGTATTATGTTTCATTAGATCTCCTCAACGGCTGAACTGATAAAAAGTTATAAAGCTCGATTTCACGCGAATGGCGAGAAAAGATGTGAAAAAAAGATAATTTTCCCTTATATTAGGTTTTGAAAGTTCTAATTTTCCTGTTATGGCTGTTTTTCTTTCCTCAAAATTAAAAATAAGATTTCCTCAACGGCTAGAATGATTTAAAATAATTCTCAAAGCTAAAGGCCACGCGACTGGCTATGTAAGAAAATAAGATCATTTATCCCTTCACAGTGCAAATGAAGGTGATTTGACTTTTGTGTCAGAACCTAAATTGGGACATAGTGCATTTCATTACCATAGGTTAGGTAACTTTATTTCACTTTTCAATAAAATCTAAAATGCAGCGGTTTTTGAGAAAATTAGATTTAAAAATTTCAAGTTCAATTTTCACCCACTAGGAGTTACCGCATAATCATGACAAGAAAAGCAAAGATTATTTAATTAAAATTTTGAACAACTTTGCTTTCATAAAGTTCTTCATAAAACCACTCCTGAAGTGAGTTAATTAATGGTCATTTTTATCAATTGCTTTGCTAAGGTCACGGAAATTCAGCCTTAAATAGATCATATATAGAGAGGTTTTATGACTGACTTTATAAAAGCAAAGTTGTTCAAAACTTTAAATAAATAATCTTTGCTTTTCTTGTCATGATTATGCGGTAACTCCTAGTGAGTGAAAATTGAACTTGAAATTTTTAAATCTAATTTTCTCAAAAACCGCTGCATTTTAGATTTTATTGAAAAGTGAAATGAAGTTACCTAACATAGGGTAATAAAATGCACTATGTCCCAATTTAGGTTCTGACACTAAAGTCAAAGCACCTTCGAAGGCACTGTGCCTTAAGATTAAGTTTTAGTACAAGTACCAATTTTTCATATTATGGGTGTTTTTTCTTAAACTAAAAGTAAAAACTTTGTACTTTCCCCAAATATACTTAATATCACAAAATTATCATTAGAAAAATTTAAATTTTTATGTTTTCTAGTAAATATTGAGTGAAGTTGTAGTAAGTTGAAACTTGTATATTATATTTACTCTGCACAGCTGACGGATTATAAACTAACTCGCGCCGGGATCAATCAATCAATAACATAATTCAAAGATTCTCCGTAGAGTAACTTTTACATAGATCTTTGAATGTGGTATATTTTGCTTTTGAATTAATTTTAAATTCGTTTAAGTCTGAGAGTATTTGACTGGTTTAGTTAAGTAGATTATAGTTTAAGAACATATAATCATTATACATATTCAAGCATGAAATTACCGTAATTCATTTATAGTTTAAGATATAAAAAAAATTCGCATCGTATTATAGACAGAATTCAGCTGTAACTAACATGTCAACAGTCAATTTATCAGCCATTGACTTGACCATTAGACAGGGGTGTATATTCTGCACAAGATTTATTTTTTTCCCCTGTTACAAAATTTTTAATTCCCCCCCCCCCCCCTAGTTTTTTTCTCACAAAGTAGGGGGGGGAAATGGAAATATAATTAAAGAACTCTATATTTTATTTGGTTTATCCCTCCTACCACACATTTTTTTAGTTTCCCCCGGGAAATGGAAAAAATGTTTTCAGTTTTCTTAATTTATACATTTTTTTTCCCTCCAACCTCTTATTTTTTATCCCCCCCCCCCCCCCCCCCTGAGCAGGGGATCCTTTAGATCACTGTATTGTTAGTCTATATTTAAGAAACAGTCAACCGCGGAATTGCGTAGAGTAGCCTTGCTTCTACCATTTGATGAAGAATACGTAGATATTGACAGGGGAAATTTAATTGTCAACATGGGTTGATATTTTGGTCCTCAGATGTTGGTCAATACTTTCTTGCAAGGTCAGGGAGGGGATAGGAATATCGTCATATTAGCCAACTGGGAGAAACATTTTTCAGAGTATGCGAGAATCTCTCACTATGTCCATGTATTCTTTTTCTATACTTCTACCTTGAATAAGACAACAAATTCTTCGCACCCACCTTCGGTCATTTTATTATTCATTCTAAAACTAAATCATATTAAACAAACCAGTTTAGAATTAAGAAAGTATAAAAACAAAAATGCAAGTTTTATAATTGGATCTAGTTTTTATTAAATGTATTAAAGTGAGATATATTCAAGGTTACGAAGTATTAGAAGTAATTTAAAATTCAACATTTAATAAAAGCGGATGAAAAACACAATGGAACACTTTTTTTATATTTATCTCCAACGTAGCGCTTGTTTGACCGCTGACAGTTATGGATTAGCCGGTAGTCTACAAACGTTGGATGATGATGGAGGTAAGAATGTTGAAGCTGGAACTGGTTTCATGTTGATGGTTCAGAACAGATGAGCAGATTTAGGAAGTGGCCTCGCCGCCAGCAGCTGATGGCATAGTCCTTAAATCAAAGATATTTTTATTTGAACTAAAAAGGTCAGTAGTTCAATGATCTAGGAAAAATAACAAGCGAATATTTACAATCACCATCACCAATTCACCCCCCCCCCCCCCAAATAAATAGTCTGGAATGATAAATATAAAGATATTTTTTTTTATTTTAATCCCTCCTTCAATTTTTTTTTTTGCGGGGGGGGGATGAAATATTTCTCCTACTTGAGATAAAAATTAATCTTGTGCAAAATATGCACCCCTGCTACTACGCCACTAAATCCTATCTCACCTGATGATATCGGAGTCTCCGGCATCTGTAATTGAGAGGGTGCAAACACGGAAATATTTACCTTAACAAAATAAACATTATAAAATATTTCAGTTTTTAGATGTTTATCCAGTATCCACGTATCAAGATCTTAAACATTTGGACAATAATGCAAGGAGTTCGGGATAAGTCAATAGACGATAAATTGAAATACATCCCTAAAATATGATAATAGTTATTTCTCGCATCGTATTATAAACGGCTTTCCGCGGATATAGAATGTACAAATATGAGATTAAAACTAGTTTTTTTGTATGGATGAGAACCGGTTCCTATCCACCGGATTCGAATAAATACGAGAAACAAAATTATCCATTCTGTTAAAATAATAGATAAAAAAAAGTTTGTTATTACACGATTTTATAGAAATCCGAAGGGGATTTTTTAGTGTTTTTAAGACTCGACTGTGTTTAAAAGACATTTCAGCATTAAGAAGAAACTTAAATTTGGTATGAAGTAGCTGCGCCCCTAAACTAGTGTGTAACTTACCGCAGGCAGTTCCCAACTCGTTGTTGTCCCCGTTGTAGTGATGTACGCCAGTCTTGGCCAACATAGCATAGTACTCAATCTCGGACTTCCTACGAGATCATGGTCATTAAAATTTTTAAATCACAGCCTCTGCCTCCACAACTAGCTGAGGTTTGAAGTATATGGCACTTGGAAGGTGTATGCACTTTATCAAAACTGTCACAATTCATAAAAATGCGATATTTTTTGTAGAAAAATGCAAAAAAAAACTTAAAACGTTAGCTAAATGAAAATTGTTTTAATTCTTTTTGACGTACGTGCTCAACAAGTCAATTTTCAAACCAAAAGGGGGTTGTAGACTCCCCATTTGCATGCTTATGAATAAGACTTATCAGATTTTAGACAAAAGAATCGCACAAGATTTAAAATAGAAATAATAGAATAGGACCTACAAAAAGTGGTCCTAGAACATACGCAGGAGTGACAAGCGTCGGAGAGGAAACCAGAGGTGTGTATTCTGCAAATTTGACCCAGCTGAAGGGGGAGGGGGGGGGGGGTAAACAAAAAATATGTGGTTGGGGGAAAAAAAATGTAAAAATTAAGAGAACTGAAAGCATTTATTTTCCATTATCTCCACTCTATGATGAAAAAAAAAACTAAAATATGTGGGAGGGGGGATATGAATAAAAAAAAGTTTTGAAAATATTTTTCCCTTTTATCCCCTTCCTTGCTGGAAAAAAACTATGAGGGAAAAAAAAATTAAAAAATTTGCAGCAGGGAAGAAAAAATGAATCTTGTGCAGACATATACACCCCTGGAGGAAACTTAACCAAACCTAACCTATTTTAAACATTCCTAAAGGGTCTTATTTGCATAGTCATATCATAACCTAACAAGTATAGAAATACTTACATTAACTTGATATTTTAGACACTCTTGCGTTTGTCCACTCCAATAATTGTCTCTCCTGCGTTTGTTCTGGAACCGAAAAAGTAATAATACAGTTTTAAGATTGCCATACCTGAGGGGAGGGGTGTTGCTGGCAAGGATGACCAGCTTGCTGGTTCCCTTTCTCAAGGTCTTAATAGTCTGCTTGTAACCCAGGACATACTTGCCTAAAAATTGAATCAAGTTAATAAAAGTCGTAGCTTCTGGGCATCTCTAAAGGTTCGAGAATCCTGCTTGAGCAATTTTATTCGAGATTTTTGTTTACTTTAATAATAATCAAAATAACTTACAGGTAGAAAAGTTAAGACGCTGTTAGTTTGTACAGAAAAATCATGGTTCAATTAACAGTTTATTCATAAGCTAATGAATGGAAGAATGTGTTTCTCAAACTTTTGTTATCACCTGACATTTATACATTTTAAAAGCGGGAAGGGGGGGGGGGGTGTTAATGCAACCATCTCGTAATCAATAATTAAATGGCAATTAGAATTCGAATTTCGATCTGAAATTTTTCATCAGGAATCCTTGGTAGGTCTGTTTTTCCTAAATCGAACAAAAAGTTAAAAAAAAGTAACGGCAAGCGGCTCAGCCGTTTATCCGTTTTTTTTTGCCTATTTTCAGGGAAAATTTATCATAATTACGTAGGAATCAACTTTTTAAAACATGATTTTGGTTTAATTCATGTTAAATAACCAATTTTTAAATTTCTAGTACCAACAGCTACCAGCTAGAACAATTTGATTAGGTTTTTGAGCGACAAAAAGTATTATGTGGAGATAGGGGAGATTGTGTTGGTCACTTCTACGAGTGGAGGCAGAGGAAGGAGGTCGCCCCCACGCAGTATCTCCACCCCCACAACTGCAATCAACATCGGGGCGACCGTGGGACCAAGAACCAACAAGAACCGTTCCCTATCATCAACCACCGTCATCGTACATCCGGTTTTTCCAGCTGCCAGACAATGAGTATCCCTCAGCTAATTGGAATTTTTAACTAGTGTGACAACAAAGCATATACCAGCCTCTTTGCTTTGGCTATTATTAATACGAGCTGGAATAGAGCAAAATCCAGGCCCTGTCTGGAAATGTAACATCTGTAAGAAAAACCTGTCATCCATATCAGTTGAATGCTCATCCTGCCATACCTGGATCCACATAAAATGCTCAGGACTAACATCATCCAAACAGAGACGCCAACTACCAACCTGGCAAGGACCCTGCTGTTACATTCCCCCACCCCCCCGCAGAAACACCCCCCCCCCAAGTCGACAACCACCCCCCCAACCCACCCCCCCACCAAAGGCCGACACCCCCCCACCCCAACCCACGCCACCCCCCTCGTAGGCAAACCCCCCCCCCATCGACGCAACCCTCCCCCACAACCACCACCCCCCTCAAACAGTAGCAACGAAGATAGCTTAAAAATTTTACAACACAACATAAATGGCATAAACGGAAAGTTAGACGAACTCCTCAACTTCATGGACAACAACAACATTATGATTGCAGCAATCCAAGAAACAAAATTGACTGGCAAATCAAAGCCGAAGAAAACACCAGGCTACACAATGGTCAGGAAAGATAGAGGATCCGACAAAGGGGGAGGCATTGCCTTCCTTGTACACGAAACCATCCACTTCCAAACAGAGCCAAATCCACCTGCTCTGGACAGAGATCCCCACATAGAAGCCCAGACAATCAAGATTCCTGGCAAAGACTGCAACCTTACCATCAGAAATGTGTACATACCACCATCCAGCAGTTGTCAAACTCAGTACACACCTGCCATCGAAGATCTTCTTAACGACACCAACACAACATCACTTGTCATCGGCGATTTCAACGCGCACCACAGAACATGGTATACTGAGGGAAATGAAGACGCAAGAGGAAAACAAATAATTGAAATAATAGAAGGTACTAACATTGGATTCACCAATGAAGATCAACCCACTAGAGTTGCCAATGGCTCCAGCACTGCACCTGACCTTGGACTCGCCACATCAGACATCCTACCGTCCATTGACTGGAGTACAGAGACCAAACTCAGCTCAGATCACCTTCCTATTATACTAACAATAAATGGAGAGTTCAAGCGCCATAAATCTGCAAATAGAACATACACCAACTTCGCCAAAGCAGACTGGACAGGTTTCAAAGACTTCACTGAAAACGCCTTTGCAACAGCTCCTGCTGTCACAAACGTTCACAAAAGTGAAAAGCTCTTTAGAAAAATTGTTCAAAAAGCAGCAAAGAAATTCATACCATCAGGACGCATCATGAAACCTATCAACTCCATCCCCACCGAAGCTGCTGACATGATCAAAGAGCGTGATAGAATCAGAGAACAAGACCCATCTGACCAAAGAATACCTGACCTCAACAAGAACATCACAAAGAACATAAATGAGCACAAGCAGAAAAAATGGCAAGAACACCTAGACCAAGATGGACTCTCTCCAATCATGCTTAAGAACCTCGGACTAAATGGACTGACCTTCCTAACCAACATCTACAACCGCTGCCTGCTGACCACAACAATTCCATCGGTGTGGAAGACAGGAAGAATTATTCCAATCTTGAAGCCGAACAAACCAGCTGATATTGGCTCTAGTCATAGACCAATTTCACTCTTGTCCCCAGCTGCTCAGATCCTGGAAGCAGTTATCCTCCCATCAATAACTGAAGCAGTAAACCTTGCAGACCACCAGCATGGTTTCAGGAAAGGCCGCTCCACAACAACTGCTCTACATGACATCTACGAGCACGTGACTGAAGGACTAAACCAGAAGAAGCCAGTCAGCCGAACATTATCTGTTGCTATTGACCTGTCAAAAGCATTTGACACAGTTGACCATGCACAACTCCTGGACGACATATCTCAGCTCAATCTAAACTCCTACATCAAGAGATTCCTCTGCGCCTACCTCCGAGGCAGACAGACATATGTTGAATACAGGGGAGCTAAATCTGGTTTCAGAAAAGTCAAGCAAGGAGTCCCACAAGGGGGTGTGCTATCTCCGACATTGTTCAATTTATGTATGTCCAAGATGCCCGCTCCACCAAACAACATCAAACTTGTGTCCTATGCTGATGACTCAAACGTCCTCAAGTCTGGTAAAACCATCAAAGAAATATGTCCTGACCTTAATGCATACCTTGATGTACTTGATGCTTGGTTCAAATCAAGAAACTTGTTTATCTCACCATCAAAGTCATCAGCAACCATCTTCACCACCTTCAGCAACGAACTGTCAGCTGAACTTCCAATTAACATCAATGGTGAACAAGTACCCACAGTCACCCAGCCAAAGTTTCTAGGCGTCACCTTTGACAGCCTCCTGTCCTTCACACATCATGCAGACGACCTGAAAGCTAAAGTGCAATCTAAGGCCAACGTGCTCAAGGCTCTCTCAGGCACGACCTGGGGGAAAGACAAAGAAGTCCTCCTAAACACCTACAAAGCTATTGGACAGTCCCAACTAAATTATGCATGCCCCATCTGGACACCCCACCTAAGTAATACATCATGGAACAACCTTCAGGTGGCCCAGAATTCCTCTCTACGAGTGGCAACAGGCTGTTTGAAAATGACCAATATCGATCATCTTCATTCAGAAACAAAAATCATGCCTGTAAAAGCCCACTGTGAGATGATCTCCAAGCAGTACCTGATGTCAACCCAGAAACCTGACCATCCATGCAACAGCGACCTAAATGCCCCAGCACCACCAAGAGTAATGAAAAATACTCTTAAGACACGCTTTGGTGATGAAATCAGTAATCTACTGCCAAACGGGGTCCCTGACAACACCACCTACAAACAAAAACTCAAGGAGATTCATACCCGAGAAGTGTCCAAAACCATCAGAAACCTGAAAGATAATCCTGTCTTAAACATGCCAGCACCAAAAGTCAACAAGACTGAGAGAACACTACCAAGGAAGACCAGATCTACACTAGCGCAGCTCAGATCTGGCAAGAGCTCATTCCTCAACAACACTCTCAACAGATTCTCTGCTGAGATTCAAGACAAATGTCCACACTGCAACAACACACCACACAACACACAACATCTTTTCAACTGCCCAACAAGACCTACCACACTAGCAGTAAAATCACTCTGGGAGAAACCAGTCGAAGTGGCAGCCTTCCTGGAACTACCTGGAATAAACGATGACGGAGGTTAAATGTACGGGCTACAAAACAAACAAATGTGGAGATAGGTTTCGTGACTAATTTAATCTTAATCTGAGCCGCCAGCCGTTACTTTTCCAACTTTTAGTTCGATTTAGGAAAAATAAACCTGCCAAGGATTGTTCATGCAAAATTGTAGATCAAAATTCGAATTCTAAGTTCCATTTAATCTTAGATTACGAGATGGATGCATTAAAAAAAACCACTTAGTGTCGGTCCGTACTCGTAGTTTAAAGTTAATTTGAACAGGTTAGAATTGTCCAATCGGTTTCAAACTTTACATGATGATTCCAATAACAGTAAGGGAAGACTCGAAAAAAAAGCAACTCGATAATCATAACCAGAAAGTCCGTACGTCCATATAAAACATGCTGAATTTTTGACAACAAATTTTTGTATGTTGAATTATCAGATTCATCTGACTTGGAATACTGATTCCTATTTCAAGGTACAATGTTACAAGTGAAGCATATCTTTAATAAAGTCCTAAAAATGTAAGCATGTCCTTCAACAGTATCCTGTATTTAAGCAGTTTTGCAACAATTTTACTTACAATTTAGTTTAAAACTTTAAACTTATACATTAATATTTTAATTTTTCAGATCTGACACTCTACAAGCGTCCTTTGTTTGTCCTTCCACTAGAGCTTCGCTTTTAAGGATGTTGTCATCCTTGTTTTGCCATAATTAAACCAAATATTACGTACAAATTACCTGACTTCATAACCAGGGCCAACCTGGCATTGATGGACTCCGCGGCCGTTTTCTTCCCCTTCTTTTGGGCACCCATCTTCTATATCTGAAATATCAATAATTCGATTCAATAAGTGCCAATAAATAAACAGATACAAAACATTCGATAATTAAACACGATAATTTTTTAAAAGTTCAAAAGAACATAAAAATAGACATGTACAGTATAATTTAGATGCAATCACAGCCTCAAAGTTTAGTTAATAATAAAAAAACATAATTTTAATTTTTTAAATGTGTCAAAATTACATGGACAAATAAATCTTAAAAGTTGTGCATATTTAGAAAGGGTTGGCTAAACTTCATGATGCGATACAGATTTGTGGCTAGAATGATTAATTCATTTTGCGTTCTAGCGCCCAATCTCTGACCCACGTACTCCAGCACTTTGACTTCTCCGGGTGAATATTCGGTATTGGTAGAGGGTGCTTGGGCCACATCCACAATATTTTCGCTTTCATCGTCTGAGCTTTTCTGGCGCTCGGTGTTTGAAGTAAGGTACATTTGGTTGGTGCTTGGGCCCTCGATGCTCTGTTGGTCTGCAATTTCTGGAGCGTTTGGGTTCAATGTGTCCAACAAAAGGCTAGCACGCTCTTGGATACAGTCATACAAAACTTGCAGGGCTTCCTAAAAAATATACTTATATGATATTTATCACATAATTTTCCGTACTAGCAGCTGCGCCCTTAACATCTAGGGCACAAAGGAGAAAAGGGAAAGACGGAAATAAATCAAGCTAAGAACAAAATTTGAAAATAAAATGGTCTAATCCCCTTCCTGGTATCTATGTAAATTGGAGAAATAAATCAGTTCAGTAGTTAAAAAAATTTTACTACTTTATCAGGGGTGTATATTCTGCACAAGATTTATTTTTTTCCCCCGGCTACAAAATTTGTTATTTCCCCCCCCCCCCCCTAGTTTTTTCTCAACATGTAGGGGGGAAAATGGAAAAATATTTAAAGGACTCTATATTTTATTTATTTTTATTCCTCCTACCACACATTTTTTTATTTTTTATTCACTAATGGAAAAAATGTTTTCAGTTTTCTTAATTTTTACATTTTTTTCCCTCCAACCCCTTCCCCCCCCCCCCTGAGCAGGGGATCCCATGTAGAATATACACCCCTGTACTTTATATAATAGGAAATGAAAGTAACATGATATATTATAAGTCTGTCTGCTGCGTAGGATCTCAAATAGCTTAACTGATAAGGACATAGCTACTCTACTGTCATGCATGTAATTTACCTTAACAGAACAGGTGGAGCCACCAGGAGCTACGTGTTCGTATAACTTTAATGCCCCACTTCCTGGATCTTCCTAAATCAAAAAGAATAAATAAAGTAAAAATTAATACTAAAGTAATGTTGTTTGATTTTTTTTTTGTAGATACTATATAAAACTAATGCTAGAGAAAAACTTGAGACATAGAAAACTGACTAGATATGATAGTAAGCTCAGTAGTAACACACTGAGTAACGGTCGTGAAAGTAAGGTAATCAAGAGTAGCTCCCATGAGACAGAGTGTCAAGTCAATGAACAATAACATGAACTTGAGCTGGCCCTGATGGCTATAAAATTGTCTTGTCCAATACTCCATGACTTCTTAGGTCCAAACACACAAATATAGCATCAGCACACACACACACTAGATAATAGTTTATAGTATACATGTTTTACCTCCATTTCTGGTGCAGGTTCCGACAGTCTGGACTTGAAATAAGATCTGGCACGCTGGTTAGAATTCTTGTACTCATTAGCTTGATCAACATAGAACTAAATACACGAAAATAATTAACACTTTTTTCATGTAAGCAAAAATGTTCTTTTTGATTAAAAAAAACAGCTTATTAAGATGATTAATTCAAATTTTGTATTGTATTATTGAAAATGACAATAGGAAGATAAAAATATTTTCATAAAAGAGGGAAGTCATTTTCTAGTAAATCCCGTAAAGGTGTGTGTTATAAGGCCTAAAAATAGTAGTAGAACGATAAGGTGCTCTATATATTTGTATTCCCTATTGAATAGAACAATAGGGAATTTTTTTTTTTTTTTTGATAACCGTACCTGGAATATCTTAAAAAAATAAGAAATTTCTATCAAACGCTTTGTTTGGCTCAAACTGTTAAAGTTTCATTTTAATGTTCACTGCTCGTACAACCTGTAAAGAATGGCTTCTTCCTTTATTTAATGGTATAGATTGTTCTTAACCTTTACCTTGTACCTATAGAAAACATTATTATTATAATTATATATTTTTTTAATTTTTGTCAGTTTGAGCCAAACAAAGCGTTTGATAGAAATTTCTTATGATAGATATTCCAGGTATGGTTATCAAAAAAAAAAAAAATTCCCTATTGTTCTATTCAATAGGGAATACCACTATATAGAGCACCTTATCGTTCTACTACTATTTTTAGGCCTTATAACACACACCTTAACGGGATTTACTAGAAAATGACTTCCCTCTTTGAACACATTTATAAATGAAATATGACTAACAAATTAAGGTTTGATAGGCTAAGTGAGATAATGTTACTAACTAATTCTGTGCCTGGGTGTATATTCTACATGGGATCCCCTGCTGAAGGAATGTGGAGGGGGGAATAAAAATATGTGGGAGGGGGGGAATGAAGAAATAATAGAAATAGAAGAGTAGAAGAATATTCTGAACCCTTTTTTCGTCAAATCTAAGAGAGAACATTTCTAGCAGACAAAAGTATTGTTTACTCTCGACTCAAGCTGATGTGGATTCTTAAAAAATGATAGGCTCGCTATTCGATAGTGAGGCAAAATTATTTTTGTGAAAAATCATCCAAAAGCACATTAAAAATCTACAAAAATTAAACAAAATCATATGTTAATAACCCTCTTAAGATTTTATTTCATTTTTGTAAATTTTTTTATTCGATTTTGGAGGATTTTTCACAAAAATAATTTTGCCTCACCAGCGAGTTGCCAGCCTAACTTTGTTTTTAAGAATCCAACTTTGTTTCAAGCTTTCAAATTGTAAACGAAATTTTTAGGCAATTAATTCTGATTCCGCAAAGCTTTCTACTAAGAAAATATACTGTTAACAGCTGACTTTTATGTATGTATGAAATGAAAAAAACATGCCTTCGTAGCAAAATGTGTACACAATTTCAACCAATGAGATCTAATGTAAATTCCGATGCGATTCTCCTATTGGCTCAATCAGACATTCCCTCTCTTTCTTAGTACCTTTATTGAAGAAATAAACAGTCCTGAAAACATTTTTTGTCCTTTGGAGTGAAATATTTGTCAGGAGAAAAAAAAATCTTTAGCAGAACAAATACCCCTGTAATTCTGACTATTACCTAATAAATATTTACATTAAAAAAACCTACCTTATCTTTGACAATCAATTTCAAATTGTCTAGATCATCTTTAAACCAGATCTCTACAGCAGCTTCAACATCCCTGAAAGTGGAACAACTTGTGAGGGGATGTTCCATGAAATGTACTTTAGAAGATGTTTTACACCACACTTGAAAAAAAAAGTATGTGGAAGGGGTGAAATATTTTTAACAGCCACAGTACTCAAATTTTCAATAAATTAAAAAAAAAGGGGGGGGGGGGGTTTAATGCAACCATCTCGTAATCAGTGAGCAAATGGCACTTAGAATTCGAATTTTGATCTGGAATTTTGCATGAGGTAGGTCTATTTTCCCTAAATTGAACAAAAAGTTGGAAAAGTAACGGCTAACGGCTCAGCAGTTCAGCCATTTTTAAAACTATTTCAAGGGAAATCATCAGGAAACCTATCTCCACATAATACTCTATGCTGCTCCAAAACGTGTTCAAACTGTTCTAGCCGCTAGTTGCTGGTAATAGAAATCTAAAAATGATTTTTTTGTATCATTTCACATGATTTAAAGCAAAAATATGTTTCAAAAAGTTGATTCCTACATAATTTATGGCAGATTTGCCCTAAAAATAGCAAAAAACGGCTAAACGGCTAAGCCGTTAGCCATTACTTTCTCAACTTTTTGTTCGATTTAGGGAAAATAGACCTACCAAGGATTACTCATACTCATAGAAATTCGAATTGTAAGTGCCATTTGCTCACTGATTACGAGATGGTTGCATTAAAAACCCCCCCTTTCTAAGAGGATAATACCAAATTAATAATATTTCTAAACATTCTTGTAAAACTTACTGTGTCCTAAATTTCCCCTTGCTGTAGAGAAGTGATCGAACCAGGAGAAATCTTAGACAGGCCTCCATCTTTAATATACTATCTGGTCCCAGTCTTTCACGAGGTCTAAAATTAAAAAAACAAAAACATCTTTTTTCATTTTGATAATATATCTCAATTTTATATTAAATTTGGAAAGCTAGAAAAAAATTTTAAAGCAGGGATAGCTATACAAGACACTTAATAAAACAAAAACAGACTCAGATTAAGGAATAATTTGAGGCAAGTATCTAAAAAGTTCCAGATTTCGGATTTAGATTTCTATCCCTGGTTGCGGTTAAAATAATAAAAAAATATTTTCATTTTTGAAAGCAAAATTATTAATCGAAGACAAAGTATACCATGGAATAGCTTCTCAGATAAATAAACTTACATTGAATATTTTGCAAGATAAGCAGAGACGCCAGTGTGCAGAGTATGCATAAACTTGTACTTGGTTATGTAGGGGAGAGGGCCCTGAGACAACAGATTTCCCAACATTAATGCAAGCATTGAATAGTCTGTACCCTCATCTTTTATGTTTGGCTCGTTATTCATCATTATATGCATCAACTCTGTATATTCCATACACAATGCAAAAGAGAAGATCTTTCTCGATATTTTCTCGTACAACTCCTGAAATTTAAAATATTTAGGAAAGGCATTTTTTCTAGGGTAGATTTTTCTTCGGAGGGTGGAGGTACTTTTCCCCCAAAACTATTATAAATCTTTCGTTACACACAAAAAGGAACAGAATGTCTGTAAATGGATTTTTAAATATTGTTTATTATTGAAGTGTGTTATAAAAATGTAACACTAATGAGCTGTAATATAAAAATTCTTGACTGATATTAAACAATAAATGTTTGAAGAGTAATATCCAAGCAATATCCGCAACAATCGTGTGTAAGTTTGTCTTTTTAAAGAGCATGATTTTAAAGTATTTAAGCGACTAAAAATGATAACAAAAAAATTTATATTACCTTAGATATAAGTGGCGCATCACTGAGATCACTCATAGTTTCTCCTTTCCAATCACCTGCTCGTACTGATCCTTTGTCAACAGTCCGGCTTTACACTCCTAATCAAAAATAAATAAAATTAATAGTAAATAAAAGAACGTAAAAAACAAAAGCTTTTATCTCATTTCAATAAATTATGGCAATTTAATTGAATGGAGTTGATATGTATTTATAATATCAAGACTAGAAATTGATGGCCCAGAACATCGGCCTTTGGGGCCCGCAAAACTGGAAATAATCCTTTTTCTACTTTACAATTTACAGAAAACTTTCTTTTATATGAACTATGTGATAAATAACTTTATTACTATCTTAATCTTAAAACTAAATAAGCAACTTTTCACATTTCATATTATATTAATGATAATCTAAGATTTTTCACAAAGAAAAAAGTGCCTAAAAATAAAAAAATTACCTCAATATGGCCCAGATATGGTAGGAGAACGGCCAGATGTCCTGTTGAGTCAGGTTTATCTCTAGCTAGAGATGGATTAGCCAGAACTATTCTGTTCATACAGATCAACTTCGAGGGTGCAATAGCTGTTACTGGGAAACTCTCGCAATCAGTCTAAATAATTTTCATAAAATACATACAAATTAACATAATTCAGATACTTTTATTTAGGGATATATATTCTGCTGCCTGCACAAGATTTATTTTCCCCCGGCTGCAGAAATTTATCAAGTTCTTCTTACCTCTCCCACATATTTTTCTAGTCCCCCCCCCCCCAAAAAAAAAGGGAGAAAATATGGAAAAAATGTTTTAGTACTTTGTTTTTTTTTATCCCCCCCCTCCCTAAATAAAGTTTATTAACCAGTAGTCACTTTATATTGAAGGTAATTGTTCATATAATAAGGAATCAACAAAAAAAAAGTACCTCTAAAAAACACAGAATAGACGCAGGATCCAAACACTGGCCACCTTTCTTTCCTTTACCAACAGCTTTGTTCTTCTTCCTATCACAAGTCTCAGAAACTTCACAATTAATGGATTTAACAGTCAGCTGTTTGGTTATAATCGGATGACTGGGTGCCAGACAGACCAGAGACACACGGTTGGAATGAACTAGGAGACAGAGATCGTGATGACGATCTCTGTCTTGATCCACACTGTAGTATGGTGTGTAGTATCGTTCTGTCACTGTCTGATATGGCAAAGATAAATCTATGCTTTCCTCAATTGGACCTGTTAAGCAAGAGAATTCTGTTATTTAGAACTAATTCGAGTTAGGGAATTAAAGAGAAAAATACATCAACTGCTGTGTAAAATTCAACCTGTTGTAAATAAATCTTAGACAGTTCTTTTATGACGAATGTTAAAAAATCACTTCTACCCCTGGCAGTAAACTACCTAATACAGAATAGAATAAAGATTGTTATGTTATAGTTCAGAATTCCCTTTCCTATAGTCACAGGTATCTGATTATCCGAATAACCAATATCATTAGTCATCTGAAAAAAAATAAAAAATGCTTTAAATTTATGTACATTAGAGACATTGTACAATAATGTACAATTACAGGATTAACTTCTACCCCTAAATCCACCTCCACCCCGACCTCCCCTGAAACCGCCGCCACCACCACGACCGCCACCACCGAATCCTCCACCACCACGACCGCCGCCGCCGAATCCACCACCTCTTCCGCCTCTAAAACCTCCGCCACCTCTTCCACCACCACCACGGCCGCCGCCTCTTCCTCCCCTACCACCACGTCCGCCACCGCCGATTCTCTTTGCACCTGGCGGTTGTGGCAAAAATCTGGACAGAGGCAATAACTTAGCGGGATCAATGAAAAATTCAGAGTCCTTGGCAAAAGAAGATGCCTTTACATTATCTGATAACTTAACAGAGACAAGATATTCACGAATTCCACCAAAAATCTCGTCAATTTTGCCAATTGGCTGCATGTTTTCCAGGTAGATGGGAGCGTTGAAGTAGGGCACGTCATTAATAGACGATCTGAGTACGAGATCTTCTTGACATGTGTGGGACAATTTACCAAACTTGGTAACGCGTTCTGGAGGCTGGTCGAATCCAAATCGGCCACCGCCGCCTCCCCTACCGCCACGGAAGCCACCGCCACGTCCACCACCACGACCGCCGCGTCCTCCTCTAAAGCTCATTGTGATATGAGCTTAGTTAATCTGAAATAAGAAAAATTACATAAATCAACTGAGAAATTACAATTTTATTTCGGCTTTTAAGAAAATCTTGACATGTCTGCCCATATGTCTATGGCTTGGAATCTCGCTAACTTAACAGCTGGCATGCAATATGTTTTTAATTTAAAGTGAAACATCTTAATCGCCACAAAAAGGCGTTTAGTTATTTCTCTCTCCAAAGATAAATCGCCCGTAGAAAAATAAAGCCTCCCCAACCCATTAGTATTCGCGCTTGTGATAATATATATAACAGCGGCTTCGCTAGTATATGTATATTTTTTGAGGGGGTGGGGGTGTCCCAACCCTCAAGAAAATAGCTTAAAACCACCACAGGAAAAGTAGGAATGTTCCATATTTGGTTCAGCGGTTACTGAGATCTTAAGCTTCAGACGGACAGACAGACATAGTTCTGCTTTGTATTATAGATATAGATATAGGTTTGAATATTTATAATGGTTTTACAATGACAAACTGCTTTGTTACAGAAATATAATGCAAAATGAAAAAAATATATAAAATTGTGATTACTATTTCAGATTTTATAGGTAAATAATAACATACTTTTGTAAAATAAAATTATGTTAGTGAAAAATGCGAAACGAAGATTATAAATAGATTTATTTTGAACAATGTGTTAAATACTAGGTATCAATTTGGCAAAAGATTTAAACTCAGTAAAAAACGAATTTTCTTGGGAACGATTAACTGAAAAATAACATGTATTGCAAATTATAAACAAAATATCGTTATATTTTTAACAATTAAATACTTAAAAATAAGTAAAACTTGATTAAACTATTATCAACTTTAAAAATAAGCGATTTTACATGCAATTTCATTAAAAATTCATCATAAAAGTTTTCACAGTAGTCTCGTACCTAGAATTATTACCTCTACACGTGTGGAGCTATATCTCACCTTTGTATAATTCTACGCGGCAAACTGCGCTAATACACACACACATAGAGTAATTAAATATAGAGTAGACATTATATACTAAGCGAAACTTTAACAATAAATATTTATAAATGATATTTTCGGAAAAATATATATAAATCTTATCATATATATTTTGATTTAAAAAGTGCTTGCGCGTCATAGAGAAAAAAATAAAAGAGAGGAATCGAAGCAACTAGAAGACGAAAATAGGCAGTGGGCCTAGAGGCCTACTCAGCGCTGTTGCCGCGCTAAAATTTATTGCTATTCTACTACTTTTTAAATGGGAGGATTAAAAATTATTTAAAAAAATATTTTTTTACTTTTTACTATTTCCATATTTAGGGCAAGAATATTAGATTAGATATTTTCGTTTTAATTTTTTAATTAAAAATTACATAGAATTTTATTTTTATTTAAAAAAATTTGTTCATGAAAGATGAATCCTTCTATTTCTAAAAAGGGGGAAATTTTTTTCATAATGAACATTCAGCTGATTCTGATCGCCCACGGCTATTTGCTAAATATCGCTTTTCTTTTTATTCACATTATTATTTATGATTGACTTACAAAAAGCCCTGGGCGGCTTTTGATTTTCGTCTGCTTCTAAATTTAGGGATGGGGAAGTAGTATTTTACCATGAAAAAGGGGTGAGTATTCATCCTCTTATCCTTTTTCCTTATGTTGCGCGTCTATGTTTTTCACGGTATGACCCATCATAATAATCATCGTGAACAGGGTTTGACAGGGAGTACGCCAATCGCAACCGAAAATTTTACACCCTTTTTTACTAAAGCAATTTAGGGGGGCGTATGGGTCTAAGATAGAGATTAGGGGGGAAATTTATCCTTATAATAAAGTAACAGGATGTTTGCCTGTGTGTTTGTGTGTTTGTATGTTTGTACTGAAGGATCTCGCTAACCGCTGCTGAACCGATCGGGTTCTCCTTAACAGGGTAGATTCTCATACGTCCCGGGAAGGTTTATAACTATTTTGGGGGAGGGTACCACCACCCTCCCTAGAGAAATTGAATTTTTTTTTTAAATTTATCGATTTTAGAAAGAGAGTTCAACGACAAACAAACGCCAAACGTAATATAGCCATATTTTAAATTTAAAAAAAAAACATTTAAAGTGCCACTAGAGGCCTCTAGGGGCGTAGCCGCTAGTAATGGATATAGAATACGTTGATTTTAAGACAAGCGAAATTTTGTCGTCAATTTAGGTTGCTATATACATTATTGGCCAAATCGTTCCTCCAGTAGAAGGGGAGGGGTTGAGGTAAAGGGGGTCGATGGCCAATGTTATCGTTATATTAGCCAACTGGAATAACATTTTTCTATCAGTGTATGCGAAAGGCAGGGACAAGGGAAGGTTTCTCTGACCAAAAAGTCTATCAAAATCACGCAATCTAATCACGAAACCCTTATGAGTGTGTAATATTATCAATGATTCAACTATTATTAAAAGGGGCTTGTAGTAATTATGTAAGAGTATAAATTCGCTAATCTAAATTCACTAAACCTCATCAAATGTTTGTAGATTATTAACAGGGATCGGCAGCCGCACGTAAGCCACGTGTAAGCCTCAGTGATATCGTCATTTTAATACTATAATATTCAGCTGGATGTATAAAACTGCTCTTTAGCAGACAATCCTTCTTTCTGAAATTTCTTTTTCTGCTCACAAGCAGGTTTAAGAGTGAGGCTGAGGCGCGGCTGCCGAACCCTGATTATTAATGTTATTAGCAGACCGATTAAAAAAAAATAACACAGTAGGGAGATTAAAAAAACATTTTTAAATACTTCCTAAAAATAAAATCTTTAAATATTTTTCCTACCCATAAAATTTGTAACTGTTTAAAGACAAAAAACAAAATATTTTGACAAATTTTTACTTCGGCTCATTTTCAAACACTTCCTAATTAACCCTTTAGAGCAAGTTAAAGTAAAAGTTTCAAATTGATTCAATAACTTAAAAACATCTTACTTTAAAGCTCAAAAATAAAATCCTTTACTCATTACTTATTAAAACAAGGATGACAACATCTATAAAAGCGAAACTCTGAATTGGAAGGAAATCGAACATTAACACTTATAGAGTGACAGAACTAAATAAACTGAACATATGTCTATGCAAAATTGTAAGTAAATTTGTTGCAAAACTTATTAAATACATGTTACTGTTTAAGGACATACTAACGTTTTTAAGACTAGTTACAGAGAAGCTTCGCTTATAACACTATACCTTGTTGTAATAGGAATCAGTATAGTATTAAAAAAATCAGATGACTAGGATAATTTGAACATATAAAGATTTGTTGTAAAAAAAGTAAAAAATCAGCTTGTTTTAAATAGACGTACGGACTTTCTAGTAATGATTATAGAGTTGCTGCGCTTATCAGTTTGTACCTAACTGCCATAGGAATTAGCATGTGAAGTTTAAAATCGAAAGGACAATCCTAACCTTTTTAGATTAACGAAAAAAGCTAACTGTAACGGATGGACGTACGGACGGACTTACGGACCGACCCTAATTATAGAAAAGCTTCTTTTAAATAGACGTACGGACTTTCTAGTAATGATTATAGAGTTGCTGCGCTTTCGAATTTGTACCTAACTGCTATAGGAATTAGCATATAAAGTTTGAAATCGAAAGGACAATCCCAACCTTTTTAGATTAACGAAAAAAGCTAACTGTAACGGATGGACATACGGACGGACTTACGGACCGACCCTAATTATAGAAAAGCTTCGCTTTTCAAAAAAAATTAACTATAAACATAAAGAACTAAATTCTATTTGACGATCAACTTAATTTTAATAAAGCATAAAAAACATATATTGGTGCCTTACCACAAAGTTGCCTATCAAGCACTGATCCCCCTCCTTATTTGAATTATATCTTTTGGTTTCTTTAATGCTATACCAAGACTCCCTCCCCTTTGGTCGTTTACAATTTGTTTTAAATTAATGGTCGGGAAATTGGGGATTCTGTGCTCTACAAGGCACTATGGGGGAAATTACCGATATTTTAAATTCTGTAAAAAGTTTGTAAATGTTAATATTCGGAGAAGATTAGTTGTTTTTAGTATTGCAGTAATAAATCATGATTTCAGGGAGGCTTCTAATTTACATTACCCATTTCGCCACTTCCCTCCAACTTGTTTCACAATTAGAGGCAAGAAGTTGTCAAGAAATACCAAATTAAACCACAACATATATTATAAAATTTAGGATTTGGAAAAGAATAGTTATGTAGTTCAGAATTTTATTGATAGGTGTCGTAAAAACTTTTTTTATGTAAAATTTTTAGATGAGATAAATATCTAAACAATCTTAAATATTTTTGAAAATATTACAGCTATCCACTCTTTGGGATTTTCAATAAATTTTATTCACTATTAAACATATAATTTACGAGTAGTCTATGATTTAGATAAAATATATAAAATATGTAAAAAGCATTAATTAACTCGTTCATCTCAAAACTGAATGTGGAACTAATCTCTGACTATCATTTTTGCATGGCTTGTAGTAAAGTGAGCAAAAACTAATAAAATAATGCTTGAGATTCTAATCAAATTCTGCCAAAAGTTGCATAATCTCATCATCTAGTTTTAACTGGAAATCTATGAAATCAGCTCTAAAGCATTGTTTGCCAGAATAGCCTTCCCTTGTCCCTGGCGAAAGGCTCTCACATTTGTTATTTTATTGTCAAAGGTGTGGATATTCTGAACATGTATTTATATATCCATTGCTCAAAACCACTAAGTTATATTACACATTTCCGCGTTATATCCGCTTTCGGTCTTGTTTTGAAAGCAAGTAAATGACAAAATATTTCACACTAAAAAGTAATACTTGCAAAATTTATAAAAGGATGACAACGTAGATAATAAAATTTAAAAAAAATGAAATGCACAAAAAGTTTTATCTAAATTATAACATTTTTTTCTCCTTTTAACTTCCTTCTTCATAATTATTCCTGCTTCATAATGCTTAAAGTATATTTAATGTATATGAATAAAATACTGTGAAAATTTGAAATGCATAATATTTGCATAAAAATGTTTACACTCACAATAATGTCCGTGCGGTCAAAATGGAAAGAGCAACTTTTAGGCCATTTTCTTGTATGCTGTACGAGATACAAATTTTCGGGTATAGTCCCTTTCGTAACATCGTACCTTATGGGGCAATTCTTCGTATTTTTCACAGTAGCTTTTCTCCTATTTCTAGCCCCTGCGGGGGGCCTCTAACCCTGCGGGGCCAATTACCTAACCCTGTGGGGCAATCACCTAACCCAATATAACCTAACCTAACCTAAAATAACCTATAAAAAGCCATTTAAAAAATACGACGAATCGCCCCTTATGGGGCGATGTTACAAAAGGGACTATTCCCAAATTTTCGTATGTTTTTTGGTAGTCTGGTGATAGGAAAAAAATCCTAAGATGAAAAGTAGTAAACTTTTTGGGGATAAAGCAACATATGTAACATGCACTTATACAAACACATCCTAGATGCTCGGGGCGAATCCGCTAACATAATGGCACATATTTGCTGAATTTGTTGACTATTTAATTTTAACTGTTCGCATAATTTCAGGGGGTAAGGTATTTTTTTGTCCTGCTTTAACATTTATTTTTAAATTTTAAATTTTAGACATTTTAAAAGGGGATTCAATGGCTTAATTCTTTTTATGATAGGATATTCCATACATAAAGCTAGTTTATGCCTCCTTTAGTAGAATAAAGTTATTAGATTTGAGTCAGTTTTAATCTAATAGGTTTTCTGGTTTAGAATTACCTAGTGCTGTGCCCCTAAGTACCTCTGTGAAGCACTAAACCCCACCCCCATTTTTGATAAATTGAAATTAAACGGAGAGGGTATTCTTTTTCTTATGATCTTTCACCCAATATCACCAAACCTAACCTCACCTAAAGTTAAAAAAAAAACGAAAAACTAACCTCCCCCCCTCCCCCGGCCCTCCCCCGATTATATCCAATCTATTTAATCACCAAGCGTGGTTAGGGGGTCTCTGTGCTCAACAAGGTATGGAGGGGAAATCAACCATCTCCAGTGCAGTGGAAGATATAATAATCAGGATTCTTACAAAAGTTACAGTAAATTCCGAATAAAACAGTTCAAATCTCAATATGAAGTTTTATGAAAAAGCTCAAGAAAATTAATCTAGAAAACCATAGATTTGAAAAAAATAGTAAGTATTCAATTAAATTATTTTTTAGTTTCAATTCCTATGAATTTGGGCAAGAATGCCTTTTTCACAGTCATATAAAATCAAGTTGAAATAGTATAGCATCCAATTTTAACCGCCAAATATCAAGATTAAGCATATTTAAAACAAATTTGGTAATTTTATTTGATGTAGGAAAACAGCCTGAGAGTAAAAATATGGTTTTGTAAAATTTACCATGAGTGTCAACTTATAAATTAATTCATAAAAAATCACGAAACCTATACGCGATTTTCAGTTGTCATTGGGAGTCAACACATAGTAGAATTGACGATATATACATCTGCCCTCCAAATATTATTTTATATTTATTTCGCTTGTTGGTTATTTCTTATTCCTGCATGAGAGTCATCTCTCTATATTCTCTACCTCTATTTAGTTTGTAGTACATGATATAATGAAGCCACATATATTCATGGAAAATATTTTTACTCAGCTACAATATTACAATATGCTCGTAGCTGGCTTGGCCTGAGATGGGATTATCTTTAAGCATTATTATTATTAGATAGAGCTTCAAAGCCATCATACTCCAAAACTTTAGCCATATTCATACATACAGTTTACTTTACATATAAGCTAGTATAAAAGCATAATCATGTTTGTTAAGTCTTTAAAAAAAGTTTAGTTAGAATAGTTTTAAAACGTGTAATTTAAGGGTTGGTTTTGAGAAAAACCACAATTAACCTAGGATCAAAATAAAGCGTTCCTGAATAACACAATTTAAACCCTCAGTTTTTCTTATACTTTGATCTTTCGGTCTGAACAAAAATCATTGTTTAAGAGCCTTAGCTGTTTTTACTTTTTAATAACTAAAGGTTTACAGCTTCAAAAAGCTCTCTAGAGCAATTGTATTCTAAAATTAACTTGCTTGTGATATTTCATCTTAAGAAAAAGAGGAGCTAGTTTTAGAAAACCTTCGCTTCTTAATAGCTGTCTTTATATTATAAATATACATCTACGACAAATCAAACTTTGTCCCATATATCTTTCCTAGCATCTTCTTGCAGAGTGTCTCTGTCCGGTGGGCTGTCTCGCAAAAACCCGTTGGTTTCTCTCCTCTCGGAGACACAAGAGAAAATTGTGCGGAGAAAGGGAGGATTAATCTTCGCTCCACTGACTCATGAGCAAGCGGGTAGTTTAGTTTGGTTCCAACTTGTTTTCATGCTAAAATATTGTGATAAAAGTTTGCATTATTATGGAAAATTTTCTATTATTTATTTCAATTAAAGCCTTATTATTATAAATTGTATGTAAAGTGACAAATTAGATAAAAGATCTGCTTTTGAAGATATACAAGATACATTTTCGAAGATGTAGGATCTTCACCTGTTTTACAAAAAAAATACGTACAAGCGGACCGATTGGGTCCTCCTAAACATTTAAGCTTCTCAATTATTTTTTAACTATTTGATAGGAAATTTTAATAGAAATAAAGGACATTTGGTGTAATCTATTCATATATAAACATCCATTATATGGTTTTCTTCAATTAGAATAACCAAAAATGTGCTCATGTTCATGTTTTTATTACTTATTGTATTTTTCAATAAACTAGATACAGCAACTGAAATATTAGATGACACTAGCCAAAAAAGGGAACAATATAATACAATTTTGCCTGAAGAAAATCTGAAAGAAAAGCATATGAATGCCAGATTCTATCTATACAATAAAAGCTGAATAGTTTAGAGTTTGTAATAGTTGTAACCATTTAAAATCTACTTTTTAAAAAAGAAACTTTTTTTTAAAGAAGCTACATTGTAAAGGAGAACTATTCCGGTTCAGCGGTTAGTGAGATCCTTAGCTAGGTATTTCCGAAAGATTTACATAGAAGTTTTGGTCATACTTATATTATTCTAAGACTATAATTTCAAAGGTGCTGATACTCTGTAATTGTAAATAATTCTTTGTTTGTCTGCTTTGTTGAGCTTCGCTTGTCAGGTTGTTGTCATCCTTGCTACGACCTAAAACATAAAAAGTCTAAATTGACCAGCTTAACCTTGATAAAAATAACAGTATGGTATAGGATATCATAGTCAGACACAAAAGAATTTTCAAGATAAATATGACCTCTCTGTTTGGAAACAGTCCAAAATAGGATTCACGGTCCAATGGATATACGAATAACATAAAAAATACAAAGTAAACATGAAAATTATTTTAAACACAATTCTGTACATTAAATAGCTGGAGGTGTTTCTGTATGTTCAGTGAGATCTCAGAAACCACTTGACTAATTGACTAGAGTTTTTTAAAAGCATAGTGATAGTGAGATTTTTAAGCTTTTTAAAAGGAGGTTAACCCAAAAGGCATTGATGAAATATGTAATAAGAGTTATTAAAGACAAGGCTAAGAAAAATCGTCATTTTGTAGCTTTAAATTCATCTTGATGTCTAAACCTGTTCCCAAACAGACAATCCGTCTTTTCGGAATTTCTTTTTTTGCACAAAAGCGGGTTTAAATTTGAGGCTAATGCGCGGCCGAGGCGTGGCCGCCAAGCCTTGTCTAAAAACCTTTTTCATTTAAGTATTGTTATTGGATATTTTTGCCCTATTCCTTTATCTCTTGTAAGAATACAAATATATATATAGGGTGGGGAAGGATACAAAATATTCCCAGAAGTCATTATCGTTCTGGATAAAATCGCCATATTGTCCCAGATTGTCTAAGACCTGCCAAAACAATTTATAATCAACATACAAAAATAATATTGGAATTGGGTTCTCAAGCAAATATGAATTATATGTAATCTTAATAAATAGAAATTATTTATACTTTTTAAAATATTTTAACCTTCAATTAAAATTTAAAGTTTTTTCTTTATTTTTGAAAATTAAGATAGCACAGGGGCGTCCAAGCTTTTTTTTTTGGGGGGGGTAAAAAATTTTAGGGGGGGGGGTAATTCGTGTTTGGGGGGGGTAAAATGGCGCGCGAAGCGCGCCGAAATTTTTTTTTACCCCCCCCAAAATTTTTACCCCGGGGGTAAAATTTGATTGGGGGGGGTAATTACCCCCCCTAAAGTCTGTTGGGGGGGGGTAAATACTCCCCCCCAATCTGTTGGGGGGGGTAATTACCCCCCCCAAACTAATTTACCCCGGGGGTAAAATTTTTGGGGGGGGTAATTTAATTATGTAAAAAATGCACCTACCTAATCTATTAAGTTAATAAGTACTATCTTATAACATAAAGTAGTAAGTAAGGTTTATTTGACTATAGCTTCAGATTTCATTACTTTTAATACTGAGTTCTCCTTTTTAGGAAAGCTTCACATAGATCCCATGATGGTTCCACACTATTATAGGTCAATCCTTTGAGTGGTTTTAGGCTATTTTTCTCCTCCCTTTTTACCCTTTAGAAAACACGAGTTCTTAGATGCTAAGGGCGCCACTACTATTCAAATATATAGTAGTATCTCATTCTTTAGAACATAAAAATACAATAATTAACTCACTAACCAATGAACCAATATGATTTTACTTTAAAGTGAAGCGTCTTATAGGTTCTGGTAAGTTTTATAACTAGTTTTGAGACACCCTGACATCCTCCCAAAAGAAATCGCCTATAGAAATTCTTTTTCATTATTTAATGAAATATTTAATTTAGTTAGGTATCTATTTTATGGAATCTTCAGTGCTTTACAATTACATCATAGATCCCCGGGATGGTTTTAGCCCTTATAAAGGCCCAAGCAAATAAAACATGATCAAACTATTAAATTTTTTGTTATCATGGTTAAGAACTGTTTTAACTGGTTGGACAGTAAACTTTTTTTTTTAAGAACATTTATTTTGGGGGGGTAATTACCCCCCCCAAAATGGTGTGGGTGATTTACTTTTATTAAAAAATACACAAAAAATCAATTTGACTAACGTCCAGTAAAGTAAATAAAAAAGTTCTAAAAATAAAAAAAAACATGAAAAGAATTGTAGTTTTAAAATAAATAAAAAAAAAACAAGTATTAGTATATTTTGAGTTTCCCACAGAAAGTGCAGTTTTTGCTACAATTTTACAAGAGCAAAAACTAGGATTGCACAACAATTCAAAGTTATATAATTGTGTTTTATATCTAGAATATTCTAGACTTTTTGTAGGAAACAAGAGTATAGTTATTTACTGTGATTCAATAATTTCATCATTATTTTGTATTATGTAATTGTATATAGATACTAGAATGTTCTTAGAAACACTTTAATTATACAAGCAAAAACCAATGAATAAGTTTTTGTCATACATAAAAAGCTAATATTGCATCATGTGTAAGTTTCCAGAATCTTCTTTATTATATGACAAAAACTGATGTAGAAGTTTTTATTATGCTTTTTAATACATAAACAGCTAATATTGCATCATGTGTAAGTTTCCAGAATCTTCTTTATTATGTGACAAAAACTGATGTAGAAGTTTTTGTTATACTTTTTATTGCACAAAAAAGCTAGGATTGCATCAGATTATGCCATTAACTAAATTCTAGAACATTCTAAGATCTCAGTATAAATAGAGCAGCAAAGTATTTGGTTCTCAATGAGCCTTGCACACTCATTCACTCGTAATCTTTTATTTAACCTCTGTATCTCTTAATGTTTAACCTATCTAATGTGTTTATCTGTATACTATCTCTTTTCTTAACCATTCTGTTAGTTTTGATTAGAATGGTGTTTATTTTTATGTGTATCAATTTTTCATTTATCTTAATTTCTGTTTTACTCTTATTGAGATTTATAGAAATTTTACAAGTTCCCTGTTGGGACTTGTAAAAATCAAATGAAGCTCAAAACTAGAGAAATAGTCTAAGTTCTGAAAAATCATATACTTATGCTGCTAAAAAAAAATCTATCTTTAGCAAATTTATCTAAGTTTAACTATTATATCTTTGGACTTGTAAATTTACAAAACATAATGAAGTTTGATGATTATTTTTCAAAGTATTTGGATAACAAACAATTACATGTCAAGTGTAAAGAAAATCTTAAAGAATCAAATATTATAAGTTTAAAGTTTACTTTCTTATTAAGAACTTATGGTTTACACTTTGCAAATCCAGAGATATGTTTTAACTGTCATAAAACATATTTAACCTTATATAAAATAATTGAAAATAACTTAAAAAACATTATTATACTTATGTTAGAATACAATACTAAACTATGATACTCACATTTAATCAACAATAAAGTATAAACAATAAACATTTAGTACATTTTTCACTTTGGTATATATTGAATAATTTGAACTTGAAGTTGTGAGACAACAGTTCTTTATTGCACAAAAGTTAATAAATAATAGGAGATCTTCGCGTGGAAGTGTTTACAACACTTAGGTCTTTGTATTAATTTTGCCATTACTTAAGCAGTTTAAGAGTAAAAGTAAAACTAATTTAAAAACTTAACTTATAAGCATATCATAACTTACTAAAGGACCTTTGCCTCTATATTATCTTGGTGAATGTTTATTATTTAAATATTCTTTATCTAATAGACTTTTTCTTAGAAAGCAAAATAATTACTAATTTAAAGCTTGTTAGAAAGTCCTAGTACCTTTGGAAGCGATTAGTAAAGAGCGGAGTTATTCCTGCGGAGGGAATAGCGTGATTAGTGATTATGTATATAGTTGATATTCATTAGGTTATGATAGTCTACATGTACAACTTATTAAAGGACCTTTGCTACTATATTGTCTAAGTATAAAGTAACTTCAAAAAATACTTTGATGATTCCTTTTATTTAGAAATTCAAAGTAGTTGCTAATATCAAAGCTTGTTAGAAAGCCCTAGTACCTTTGGAAAACGTTAGTAAAGAGTGGAGTTCTTTCCTCCAACTTGATTAGGAATTATTCAAGTGCAAAAATAGAATCATTCTTAGTTGAGGGTTAGGAATCAACGTGGTTAGCAATTACATATATAGTAGATACAAATATTTTAAGTTTTGCTAAATTACTAGAGATTAAAGGACAGCTATCTGTAGGCGTTTGGAGCTTTAGGGACTGAAACGCACGACACAAATGCAATTGAGAACCTTGTGTACAAGCAATTGCAACTAGATGACACTCTAGAGGCCCTAGAGAATGCTAGTATATTTGTGGCCATTGGTCGCGGCCCTAGGGGGACACTCGCACCGGTTGACACTCCAGAGGCCCTGGAGCATACCGGAACATGGGAACCTCTATAGTTGTACCTCTCTTTAAGGATGCTTGATAAGAAATATTAAGTTGTATAATACATGCTGAATTAGATTTTGGGACACTGATTAGTACAGCTCTGTAGCTTAATAGCTTGGATTCTAGGAGTAAGGGTACGGTAGCGCATCAAGTTGTACTTGTATAAGCCGGCTATGCAGTTTACTCTGAGTTTCTATTGTTATAAGAAAAGCAAAATACATCTGGTAGCTTGCTAGAGTTTAATTAAGCATTGGATAAATCTTTATTTATTTATTCTTGGAAAATCTAGCTTTATTTAATATTCTCACAAATTATAGCTTATAAGTACTTCATAACATAATTTTAATCTAAGTTTAAAGTATTGAATTGAACTGCTTTTTCTTTGGCAAAGTTGAATTGTTTATCACATCTATCACTTGAATCAATTTAGCCTAACCAGCTAAATGTTGTAAATTTTGACAATATTGCGTTTAACTTATTCGGTTTGGTAGCTAAGTTTATGCTTTGTCATATGAGTTGGAGATTGGCTTCAACTTGGTTGGTATTCTCTTCTTGTTCTGAAACTTGGCACGTTTTATTAGAATTGGGAGAAAACATATCATGGGGGGGGTAAATACCCCCCCCAAAATCGTTGGGGGTGCCTACGGCACCCCCAAGGTAGGGGTAATTTTTTTTTGGGGGGGGTATTGTTCACAAAATTTTGGGGGTGCCTACGGCACCCCCAAAATCGTTTGGGGGTGCCAAATGGCCCATTACCCCCCCCCCCCTTGGACGCCTATGAGATAGCAACAATCATTTAATAGTTATTTCTCGTATCGTATTATAAACGGCTTTCCGCGGATATAGAATGTACAATTATAAGATTAAAACTAGTTTTTTTAGCCCCGTGGCCTTCGGCACCACGGGGCTAAAAAAACTCTTATGATTGTACATTTCTATATTCGTAGAAAACTGATTATTTAATTTAATGTTATCTTGTTCATAATTGATTGATCATGTGGCTATCATCCTACAGACAATCAACCCTTACACTTGTCTAGAAGTCCAAACTATGCATAGCCATGTCACGCATTTGACATAAATGTAGTGTATATTAGGTATATATTTTAATGCCTTTAGATTTTGCGCGATTTGGTCAGAGATTCGTTCCATAACCTATAGACGCAGGTCGGATTAATGAAATGAGATTTATATCTATCTGTAAATCATCTATAATTTAGATGTAATAGAAATAATCTAATTATCATCTAATTTTGTATATTTTCATTTTGCAGAGCATTATTTGTTGCATAATTTAGGTATACCTGTCCTAGGGCTGTATAAAAACTTTATATTCATCAGGGAGGAAGGGGACATTGGACAGTATAGACAGTATATTACACTGGTATCCAATGTTTTTTTTTTTTTAAATCTCTTTCATTGGTTCATAACTTGATTGAATTGTTGATATTTGCTGTGTCCAAACATTTTTTAACCATTTGATTTAATTCTACATAAGGAGTAATATTGTTTGGAAATGAACATCAGTTAATCGTCCATTGTCTTATCCCTTAAGATCCCTGAAATTCATGTATATTATTATTATTATGTGCATTTTCCAAACATTTACATGTGTTTCAAGTGTACAAAATTTGCATTAGGGTCGACTCAAAGATAAAAGAATACTTAAATTTTTAAATGGTTACAACCAGTGGCGTGCACAGTTTTTGCCAGGTGAGTTATGAGAGGTGTTATTTTATATTAATGGGGGAAGATAAACCCTTCAAAAGTACCCCTGATTGGTAAATTGGTAATTTTTAAAAGAGTAGTGATTTTTAACTTGACACCCCCATGGCGGCTGTTTTAGCTGGGTTTATAAGGGGCTTAAAGCCCCTTTATATGGGGGTGTAGAGAAGAACGTTGGGGGATGGACACCTGGGAGGAGGGGTGTATATTCCCCCTTGGACTATCCTTATATGTACAGTACATACACCTTAAAACATCAATAATCATTAAGAGATATAAGTTTTCCGGAATTTTAATGTAGGGAGTAGATTTGAAATCTGCATCAAATTTTAAGGATTTTTATAAAATTCGTTTTTTGTAAAATTCTTTATCTAAAAGCGAAAATACATTTTAAGTTAATTAATTTTGACCAATAGGATAGGTGGATTTTAAACTACCTGCGCTCTAATTGGTTGAATGATGTACGACATCCAATCAGAGCGCAGATTTTTTAAATCCACCAATCACAGATGCCAAAATTAATTAACTTAATTTGTATTTCCGCTTTTAGATAAAGAATTATACAAAAAACGAATTTTATAAAAAATCCTTAAAATTTGATGCAGATTTCAAATCTACTCCCTACATTACAATTCCGGAAAACTTATATCTCTTAATAATCATGTAAGATCTAAAAAATTATAGAGTAGCTTTGAAAATAGAACTTTTTCTCTTCATATTTTGTGATGTTAAATGAATAAATTCGATTCATAGTTAAACAAACTGCCGTATATTAATAACCCTCTTTCAACAGCCAGTATTTCAGTCTTTGATTTTTTGTTGATTTGTTTATCTATTTATGTCCGATGGTAGGGTATATCTAATTGTGTGTGTGGGTAGAGGTTGGGGGAGGGGGGGGGGGGGAGTGGTTGAGGAAAAGGTAACTACAACTTTTTGCAATATTGCAATTTATGCATGCACAAATACTAAAGCCATAACAGAGCACCTTTAATGTACTTTGGCGCAAAATTTGGCACATACTATTTAGAAAAAACAAACATAGTGTTATGTTTACATTAGTTTATTAATTGAAAACTAATATTTTGTTACTGTTGAATATTGTCCTAAAGCTAATGCATTTAAATGAAAATGGTTTATTATCATGAACAAGAAATAATGTGGCATTATGTTTTTAATAGTTGTTACCTTTTTGATTTTTTTGTTTAGACTTGGCCCGGGAAACTGGTATAAATTTTATGATTTTTCATTTTAATATTCGTAGAAAATTGTCTGTAATACGATGCTATACATGATTTCTCATTATAGCTTAGAACTGGTTCTAATCCTGCATATGTTATTCAGTTTCAGGGAAATAATTTACGGTCATGCTATGGAGTTTGTATGTGAGTAAACTTTTTTCATTTCAAAATGGCATACGTTTTCATTAAAACTAATCTGTTCATTGTGATATTTAGTATGAAAATATATTTGATCAGAAAAAATTTACCAATTTTGAGAATACATTTTAATACATAGAAAAACTATAAATTTTGTAATTGCATTTATAACCAGTCTAAAACATGTTTCTATTGCTCTTGTGCAATTGAAGTTAAAAACCAATATGTACAGAATGTTTTAGGGTTTTTCCAATAATTTCGTAACCTATGACGTGCATTTTTAACTTACCTCACATTTATATGTATTTGGAATATTTGGCATTTCAAGTATATTTTAATGTATAGATATGTGATCTAATGTTGTTTATAATGTATTTGTTATTTGTTCCTTGTAATTTTAAAATTTTACATTATTTGTAACTTAAAATAATCATTTTATCAATTCAATCTTGTAATACTTTCAGATTTGTTTTCAGAATTTTATTTAAGATTTAAAAAAAACCATCTCCAGCCCTGCATTTTATGTTTTCAGTAAACCAGTACCTTTGCATTTAGTATTAGGTAAATTAGATAAGTAAGGGGTTTGTTAGTTGAATCTACTAAACCGTAGTATATTTAATTACAGGTTTCTGTAAATCTTTTCTTTAAAATGAAAAGAAATTAAAAATATTTATGTACTTTTCAAAAATACGAAATAAATAACAGAATGTGACTGACAAAATATCTATTTGATTTTCTTCTCTAAAACGTGCACTTCTAAAACAAATCAATGAAAGGAAATAAAAGAAATAAATCTATCAGTAGTGAAGGATGCACAAATAGAGGAAATAAATCAAATAAAATAGCTATAAAATTTTTTATTGATATTTACCTTCCAAGATTCTACTTTAATCTCCTTCAAAATTGACTTGCGATGGATATAAGATTGATTTACCATAATGGTTGGTCATTAATTTGTATAGTACAAAATTCTACAGATTTTCCTAATCTATTTCAAATAAAATTAATCTTTTTATAAATAAAAAACTTTAATAGATGAAATAAATTTTGGGTGTTGCATTAAAATACTAAAAATACAAAGAGATATTGAATTAACAAAAGAGCAAGTGTTGGCTTAATTTTCATCCTCGTGGGTTCTTTAAATTGTTTATGAATTATAAACCTTATTTTAGAACAATTGTATGAAGTTAAAAAACCTCTTCTGTATGGTCATTGACTGACTATTACTAAGTAACTAGCGGGGCGATTTCTCTTTGGAGGGTGGTGGTACTCTCCCATAAAACACTTTTAAACCTTCCTAGGACATATGAGAAGGTATATTGTAAAGGAGAACCATATCGGTCAAGCGGTTTGCGAGATCCTTCGCTACATACAAAAACAAGCTTACTACTTTATATAATAGGATTGATGTAAAAAATGTTACATACCATTATTCTCTACAGCTTTGAAATAAAAAAATGTGAACAAAGGTGCTACTTCTGAATAAAAGATTTCTTAATAATAAATGCTGGTTTCTTTTACTCAACTATGTTTCCCTAACAAAAGATAGAATAAAGATCAGACTTAACCTCTTTAGCAAAACATGAAAAGAAAAGGAAATCCTTTTCTTTCATCTTCAACTTTTGAGAGATTTAAAGCTATTACAAAAAAAATGAAAAATCACAATACTTAAGTAACAAATGAATTATGTTTTAACTAAATATTTTTATAGTTCCAATAAAAATTGACGTCATTCTTGTCTACTATTGATCAATTAAAAAGTATACTGGCCTTCCATTGGTAATTTAGTCTATGTAAAGGCCTATCATTGGTCATTTGTTTTGTATGACGTCAATTTTTTATAGACACTATAAACAGCTTCGAAAATATTGACTCCTTTTTTTAAAGTCTGGGGGCACATAGTCGCATGGAACAAAATTAAGGATATTGCAACAATATGAAAAACAAGATTGGTCGAATGCAATTGCAGATAATTATAAAAATCCATTACCTGAAAAAGCTGCAATTATATTACATGTTTCCGTGCCTAGAATGTATTATTTTAATAAATGCATTTCCTCAACCATCATCTACACACTGCAATTATTGTTGAACATTTAGAAAATGATGGTTTAGGATAATTGCATGCTTAGTTTACTACATTTAGAATTCATTTTTAACTGAAAAATTATTCTTGTCCTGTTTAGATACAAAGGAATACTTTTAAAAAGACATACTTACATTTTTAAGACTTGATTATAAAGATGCTTCGCTTATAATAATGTACTTTGTTGTCTAAAGAATCAGTAATCCAAAAATTAGATATACCTATAGGATAACTAAATTATACATATAAAAAATTGTTATAAAAAAAGTTAAAAATCAACATGATTTAAACGAACGTATGGACATTGTGGTAACGTTTATAGAGTTTTACACTTTTCAAAACTTACCTAACTGACAGAGGAATCATTTTACAAAGTTTTAAATCGATAGGACATTTCTAACGCAAAGATCTAACCGTTACGGACGGATGGAAGGACTGACCCTAATTAAAGAAAAGCTTTGCATAATGTAAACACCAAAAAATATAAAAGGTCAGACAAGAAAATTTACAAATTAATAAGATAACCTTAAGTTTTGTAAGAAAGATTAGGTCAACAATATTATTTTTCCAAGATTAGATAAAAACAAATATATTTTCATTTTTTCAAAAAGCGTATAGTGTCCAATAAAAAAAGCTGTCATAGAATACAATACAAATGACCAATGACAGGTCAGTATACAATTTACCATAGGTTAATTACAATGTATACTGGCCTATAATTATTGGTCTATTGTATGACGTCATTTTTTATTGAACACTATGTTTCTTATTTTTTGATTGAGAGCTAAGATTCTTAACTTTTACCCTATCTCTATTTTATTTTAAAGTAAAATTGCAAAAACTCTTTAAAGTTTTTACTATCTCTAATCCTCTTTCACTCTCACAAAGTGCTCTTTTCTTTAGCCTGACAAATATGATGATATATGATCATAATAAATAATCTCAAATCTTCTTACAAACTGTTTTAATTCTTTACTTAACCCTAAACACCAACATAAACATTCAATAAATTTACTTTTTTTATGACAGAATACTAAAGAATTCTTATGATATATCATTTGTTTGTGAGAACAGAAAATAAATATTCATATTTGATTATAATTTATAAAATGAAAAAAATTTAATTTTATATAAATCATATTAACAAGAAACTATCTCTAAAAACCTAAACCATAAATTTCCCATCTATTCAGTTAATTTTCTATAAAGTAATTTATTTTCCCTTCAAATTATAATTTTGGATTCTTTGGAAAATCTAATTTTACATAGTGTATAATGTGATTCATATTCACGGGACTTTTTAAGATAACAAGGATGACAACATCCATATAAGCGAAGCTCTGACATTGAAGTACAAAGGAACAATAACACCTAAGCAATTCTGAACTGAACAAGCAGATTATTAATGCATAAGTATAAACAAAATTTTAATTAAATTTGTTGCGAAACTGCTTTAATACATGCGATGTTTAAGGACTTAATTATAGAGATGCTTCGCTTATAACATTGCGCCTTGTTGTAATAGGAATCAGTATTCCAAAAATCAGATGAATGGTATAATTTTAACATACAAAACTTTGATGTAAAAAAAATCGTCGGACGTACGGACTTTCTGGTGACGATTATAGAGTTGTTTCGCTTTCTATGTCGTACCTAACTATTATAGAAATCATCATGCAAAGTTTGAAATCGATAGGACAATTATTATAACCAGTTTAATACCTTTTTATTTGGAAATGAGATAATGATAAAGAGTTTTATACTGCAAGAATAAACCCTTATTCATGATCTAAGGATGCTAGAATACGAAAAAAGTAATTGTTAACCTAAAATTTACAAAAATGTTTTTTTAACAGAAATGATTTAGCCGTACACCTAAATGTGAAAAATGGCTAATGGTCATAGGTATTAAATCATCAATTAAAAATTTGAATCCTTAAAGAAAATAATTTTGAATAAATTTAAAAATAAAGTTTTATTATCAAGTATCATACTGACAAAAAGCCAACTACTAGATGTACACACTACACACTATATTACGAAAAAGCATTTCTCCAAAAAAGTCAAGATATTACATGAATGGAATTTAGTAATCTCATGACGCATAAAATTATATTTATATTCCAAGTTTAGATTTATGTAAATGTTCAGTCTCGCCACCATGGCACATGCTTCAAGTTTTAAAGGTTGGGCAGATAATAGTATTTGATAAAAAAAATAACCAAAGTAACCTAGGGAGCTGATCATTACACTAGTCCCCAAAGTCTTAACAAGTTAACAACTGTTGGGACTTTTTATAATTTTGATTGGTTGGTTCCCTAAGTTGAGTATCTAAACGTTTCAACCACTAATTATAATGTACAGAATGAGTAACTTTGTGTTTCATAATTGGGGATGTACATTAATTATCGGGTATTTCCATATCCCTTTTGATCCCTAAAAGTATCCCATGTATATGGCTTTTGTATGATCAAATTATAGCATGAAATCAGGAACAACTAAAACTAAATAAATTACATCATGAAAATTAATGGAGAAAGAGTATACTTCAAACAGCAGTGGCCCAATGCTTTGTTGAGAATACAAAGTTAGACAAATTATATTTTTTTCTGCTAGAAAAAGGGTGAATGGGTCAAACGCTAGCTTAGTATATATCTATTACCTGATAACCAAGAGGTTTAAATAACATATTTGTATAATTTCATTATAATGTAAGAATTTTATATAAAGAAGTACACATTAATTTCAGCTGCACAACTTTTGAATGTGTGTGAAAATGATAGAATTTATGTCCAAATAATCCCTCTTCAACTGAAGCCGAGTGTTGACAAAATTATACAACATTGCCTTCCATTTTTAGATAATTTTAGCTTATGTCCACACAATTTCAAAATAAATATTTGATATTTTTTTACTTTTATGTATAAATAAATGATTAAGGCATCTGAGGTAGATTTTATGCATAAAAGAATAAATAATAACAATATTTTAGACTGGTGTTAATTTATAATTTTGCGTGCTTTAGACTGTGGCAAAGCGTTTGATTTAATTTTTAAACTCTTATATTGTAACATAGTAACATGATTTAAAAATTATACTCTTAAAATTTAATTTTATTTAAAGCATTGTATAGGCCAAGTAATGGGCTTCTCATTCAATATCTGATAACTTTTTAAATAAATAACTTCAAACAACTTATTGCCAAACTCGCTAATGAGATTTGTTCGAATTTAATATGATATTCTCTAAAAGTAACTTTATCTAACTTCATTAATAGACTTGAGTTGGCCGAGGCGTTTTTTGTGGATACAACATCACAGTAATTATCAAGCAAACAACAGCTGTCACCTCTACTGTAATACTATCAGAACTGATATAGACCTAGAGAACAGCCACAGATTCATTTCCCCTCCTCCAACAGAAAGTTTGTCAAGTTGAAAATGAATTATTGGAAACCCGCCATTTATTTGCCTACCCCTGTTTTAAACAAGGATTATTAGTTTAAAAGTAGCAAAGCTCTTTGAAATTGTTAGAGCAATGTATGCGGTAAAAATAGAGAGAGGTAGAGAAAGATATAAAGAGAAACCAGGCAATAGAAAACGATAAATGGAGATAATTTAGGCCTTAGAGTTTTGCCTTTATTCTAGAAAATTTGCAATATAATGTCATGCTTTCAATTAATGTAAATTTATAGGATATCAAACTTTGTAGGAAAGCACTTGAAACATTTAATTTTGGATGTACTGCGCTACACTTAAGGGTATTATAATTAAAGCGAAGCTTTTCCATAATTAGGGTTGGTCCGTACGTCCGTCCGTACGTCCGTCACAGAGAGATAGCTCTTTTCGTTAATTTAAATAGGTTAGAATTGTCCTATCGATTCCAAACTTTGCATGGTGATTCCTGTAGTAGGTAGGTACGATTTAGAAAGCGTAGCAACTCTATAACCGTTATCAGAATGTCCGTACGACCATTTAAACATGTTGATTTTTTTACTTTTTTAACAACAAATATTTATGTGATCTAATCATCCGATTAGATCACATCTGATTTTTATCTGATTTTTGGTATATTGATTCCTGGGACAATAAAGTATGATGTATAAGCAAAGCGAATTCTGATTATTCAGTTCTGACCACTATACAAGGGTTAATGTCCGTTTGTCCTACCGTTTCAGTGCTTCGCTTTTATGGTTGTTGTCATCCTTGTTTTAATATTAAATTTCTCAAGTATGTCAAGAAGATGCCCCTATTTGATCTGAACCTTAAATAGGCTATTATCTTTTATCATTGAGTATTTTTGGTAGCGAGGCTGCTTTATAATTCTAAGTAATAATGTCTTTCTGGTTTAACGCCTGTCTGTCTGTTTGTACGTCCGTCTTTCCGTCCATCAACCAAACATGATTTTCTCGGCTGCTGATCCAGATAGGGAGTATTTCAAATGGGTCCCCCTTATTTGACTTCAAATTTTATTCTAATCTTATATTGAATCAAGTTAATGATAACAATTACTGAAAACAAAGAAACTCTTCAACAGCCCAATTATCTGCAAAGTTATCCTTTTAAAAATAACTAGCGGCTACGATCCCTATAGGCCTTTAAATAGGGGCACTTTAAATGTTGTCTATAATTTTCTAATAATTTCTATGTTGCGTTAAAGTTTCTACGTAAAAAAATTTTCTCGATCTTTTTTTTGATTTCTCTTGGGAAGGTGGGGGTAGTACTCTCCTCTAAAATAGTTATAAACCTTCCAAAAACATATGAAAAGCTACCCTGTTAAGGAGAACCCGATCGGTTTAGCAGTTAGCGAGATCTTTCGGTACACACAGACAGACAGACATCGTTCTACTATTGTATCATCCCCAGCTAGAATAAAAACAAAAATGAAATAAAGTTTAAACACACTTTCTAAGAAAAAGGATTTAACATGTACACGAAATCTGAAGAAAATACTTGGAAAAAGAAAATTTTCATCTGTAAATTAATATTTCTTTTGTTACAAATCCTCTCTAACTTAACCAGTGTTTACACAAATTATGAAGTTTGAAAAGCATTAACTTACTTTTTATTTCATTTGCCTCTTATTAAGCTATTGTAGTATTAGAAACTAGCAGTAACTCTCCTAGAGGTCTCTAGGGGCACATAAAATGTTTTTTTCTTCTCTCAATCAATGTTAAGATCACCTGTTTACTAAAAAAAAATTTTTTTGGCCGCTAGATGAGTTTTGTTATATATTTTTTTGCGATTTCTCTTAGGTGGTAGTACCCTTCCCCGAAATAGTTTTAAATCTCCCCAGAACATATGAAAAGCTATTCTGAAAAGGAGAACCATATCAGTTCAGCGGTTAGCAAGATCCTTCGTCACACACAGACAGACAAACAGATAGAGATCCTATTACTTTATTATAAGGATAATTTTTGTCAAAAACTTCGCTTATTATGAATTTAATCCTAAATATTAATTTTTAAATTAAATGTTTGATGTTGTTAAAATATTTTGTTTCTTACAATATACTTGTTCTATATCTTTGGCAAATATATTTCTTGTATTTGTAGGGCAAGAGGCCTTAATGTTTGTTATGTGGTTTTAATTGTTTATTTGTGTAACTTTAGTGTGTGCTGAGGCCAGATAAACAAAACAAAAGTGGATTATTCTGAGTTATTTCTTTCTGCAAACGCACAAACTCTTATTAATGCAATTTGATGGAAGATAAAAATATTTTGCCCCTCTTGAAATAAAAATCTTTGATTCATTTTTCTTTCTCTCCTAAACAGTTTCCTGACTTAGATAATATCTCTCTAGTGGCTGCGCGCCTAGACTTTAGTGGCTGTATTGGATATTAGGACTAGCAGAAAAATAGCAAGACATCACTATACAATCATACAGTCAGTTGTTATTGAAATTATTAGCTACTTTATACAATACGATATAATTTATGTCAATTAGGTATTATTACAGTTTTTTCCTTCCTCATGTGGCAATGGCCTCCAATTCTTGGTTTATATTAATAGAGAAAATGGAAACATGATTACTGATAAACGTTTAACTTTCTCAAAATCTCAAATCAACATGTTTTTAGAACTACATACAAAAAAAAATGGAATTTAATCTTATTTTTTGAAATACTTTATATTTTTTGCACCATCAAATCATTTTTAATCAGTTCGTCTGTTTAATTTGCTAAGCTTTAGAGATGTCTTAGGGTTTTGATAATTTCCTACAAATTGACAAAAAAATATTCCTTATAAATAATGCATCTTTTTATACTAGTAAAAGGTAGATACAATTGATATATTTGGCAACATCAAATAATCAAAATTTTGTTTGCTTGAAAGTTTATCAAAATAACAAAATTATTTTAAGGCTTTGTTCTCTTTGAAAACCTTCTTTGTGTGCTGACATTATTAGCAAACATTGTGGAAGCGAGGCTTCTTTATAATGCTCCTCTGTTGTAAAACATTAAAGGTATTAAAGCAAATAGTAGGAAGTGTTATATGTAAGTTACAACATAACCTAACTTTACATGCCTAATAGATTATTAAGTTAAATCATATGACCCAATTTTATTAGCAAAGCTACTATAAAATTCACATTGTCTGTCCATGGGAGAAAAGTAATTTTCTAGGCTACTATTAAGATAGACTATTGCTTTTTTTTAAAGGTACCCCTAACCAAAGAGCATCCAACATACAACTTACTTTGTCCGTCTGTCTGACAATCATGGTACTAAGTATTTAATTTTAAAAAGATTTTTTAATATTTTTTACTGTTTGATACTCACACATTCTCTCTTTTTCTTTTTAATGACCACTGAACATCTGCTTTACAACTCAGTTTATTTTGTGCTTCGATACTCGTTGTAATTAATACATTGCATAAACAACATATTTTAACAGTGTTATATGAATGCCTTGTTTGAAATGCTGTAAATGAACAAAGTTTGTTGAATTTAATAACAACATTAGAAGGAAAGTTTGCATGATAGTTATACATTTAATCAAGTAATCAACTTTTCTCATTAGGGTTTTCCACAAACTTTAATCAAGGATGCTATATCAAAGATAGGTTAGATGTTGCAGTAAATTTAGAAATTTTGGTGCTTCTACTCAAAGTCTTAGTTGAGCAATGTAAGTAACCCCTTAGGGAGTGGGTTATTTTTTCTTCTATGCCTAACCCTGCGGGGCTACCAACTACTAAAATATAACCTAACCTAGCCTGACTTAAAGTAAGATACAAATAAAACGTAAAAACTACTTACCTCGTAATGGCGAATTTCAGTTTAAGATAAACGAAACTTAGATTGCTCTGACTTTGTCAGTAAGTTGTCCTTACTCTATAAGGTAATAATAGCTTGTGTTTGTCTTTTATTGCAATCCTTTTAGGATGATAAAGTAGTTACGTCATTAATTCAACGTAACAGTAACATTTTTAAGAATAATTCATACTTCCTATCTTTTATGTATTTTGCCTTGGTTTATTGAATTAGAATTTGGTTTATATTATCTTTATGTGGCGTTTCTTGAGTTGGGATAAACAAAGATATTGATTAGAAGACAAAATATATACTTTCAATGAATTTAGCAAATTCATTGAATCAGAAGTTTAAAGTTTTTTTTTTACTTAATGTAAACGCCTAATCGCACTTTCCATACTTTTGCATACTTTTAGGAGTATTAACTAAATTAAAACAACTTTTATAAAATAAACTTTAACTTAGTCCTTAAAAACCTTTTTCGTGCAACATCAAATAAGAAAAATATTGCCTTTTGATTTTAAATTCGTTAGTTAGTCGAAATATTAATTCTATTATTTCTTCTAACTATTTATACAATTTTTTCCAAATTAGTATATTCCTGATCCATTTGTAGTATGTGATATGCAAATGGGTTCCAAGATATTTATTTAATGGAAAAACTAGGATAAGAACCCACCCCTCCACCCCTCCTCCATTGGCTAAGCCTGGACTTACAATACACAAATACACACTCACATAAATACCATGGAGGAAAAGGGGACTTTGAAATAAAAATTCTTGTCGTACCAAAACATTTATAAACACACTTTCATTTGTTTACTTAAACACTTAAAATAACATTATTTGGTTGGAATGATTTAGTTGTGTCCAAAGTTTTTAACCAAGAATGAAAATCTACATAATTCTGTTCATAGTTATTCAATCTTCATTGTCTTATCCCTTAAGATCCCTGCATAAATACATATCTCATAAGCATGACAAATCTTTTATGATAAAAGAGAATATTCAATCTACATAAATATACTTTTATATAGAATATAATTGTTTCAGAATAATGAAACTTTTGAAAGCGCAGCTAATCTACAATTAGGGTATATTCATACGTCGCAAAAAAGGCGCCTCCAGCTCCACATATGCAATATACATACAATACAATAATTAGGTGAAAGTAAAAAAATTAAATGTATATCATTCATTAGAATTGTATTTATAAAAGTAAATTCCAGTATGGCTTTGAACCTGAATGTTATCCGCTGGATTAGAACCAGTACTTAATAATACTGAGAAATAATGTATGGTATCTTGCTAAAGACAATTTTCCAGGAATAATAAAATAAAATCAACACCAGTTTAGGCCAAACATTATGAAATTTATCTTATATTTTTACTTTATGCAATAAAACAAATATTATAAATCTAAAGATCAATTACTTTCCTTATACCATAAGCATAGACTATTTAAAATGATGCATCAATATGATGGAAGTAGAAACACATTCTATGTGTGCATGATATTTAGATAGTATAATCTAATTGTGTCATATTATCCTTCTACTCTATTAGAGGTAATTCCTATGATAAACCATGAGTAATATCACAGCTAATTAAATACCTCTTTTAAACTGATATCCTAGTGTAATTGCAACGATTATGAAGATCTTGGGAAGCACATTCATTTGTTTACATTGGCATGCAAGTCAGAGATATCTAAGCCATGAGGAAAAGGATATAGTGAAGGTTTTCCAGATAAATGAAGAATGCATGATTAAGTATGAAGAAGGAAAAGAAGTTTAATTTCAAATAATTATGCTTACAAGTTTTGTTTATTTCTTTTTTGATTCTTATTCTTTTTGCTTAATTTTTTAGATATTTATCTATTTTATAGTATGAGTAACAACCCAACCAAAATATTCTATAAAATCTTATTCTTTTCTTTTAATTATTACTCTGTGGTAGATTTTGTCCTTTAAAATTGGATATGTTTTTTACTCTTATACTTGCAACTCTAAGGTGGATATATTGATTAGGATATGTTAGTTTTCTCTTATTTGTTACTTTATGGCAGATAAAGCCTAGAACACTCTTATACTTGTTACTGTATGGTAAGTGAAGACTAGAATACTTATAACTCAATGGTATATATGTTTGTATACTCTTATATTTACAACACTATGTGGATATATTAATTTGGATATGTTTGTTTACTCTTATATTTGTTACTCCATAGTATAAGAAGACTAGAATACTCTTATACTTATTACTTCATGGTAGATATGTTTGTGATGCACATACATACATAATCAACTATGATACACTTTCAACAGAGATTAAAGGCACAAGAAAACTCATGATAAATTTATTTTGATAAGAAATGTATTTATTTCATGCCATCCTGTTGATTTTCTTTCTTCTGTGTTCATGACGATTATACAAAAGCGTTAAAAATATTCAGTTAAATCTATTTAGCATCTAAATAGTTTTCTTATGGCCTTGCAATTAGTTATTAAAAGATAATATTATTTACTCTTTATTGTTGCTTTATTTAACACCATAATTATTCCAAAACCTTGCATTTAATTGAAAAATTCATCACAAAAGATCTAGAACACTACAAACACATAGGACACAGAGACAAAGTTCTAAAAATGTAAAAATCAAAAGCTAGTCCAATGCAAAACTAGAAATATTATTAAATATTAAGATTTTAGATTTTGCAAAGTCTAGAGTTGTTTCAAAAATGTAAATTTTCAATACAACTTTTTCATTTCCAAGTAATAAAGACAAAATAGACTTTTTAAGTGCTCATTATCCTTTGTAGAAAAATAATAAAACTCATAAAAGTCCAAATGATTTCAATGCAAAGAAAGAAGTTAAAGTATATTTATAAAAAACATTTTTTTAAAAAGAAGGTTACAAAAAAACAGTTATTTTGTTTCCCATTTACATTTTTGCTTTCTTTTTCATACAGGTTTTATTGTTTTCATGGGTGTTTTACTAACTAACAAAATAAAAACAATGTATTTAAGCGGCTCGGAGGTCCACCCCAAGATGCATGGTGGATATTTTCCAACCGTTTGTGGTTATTTATAAAATCAGAAACATTTTTCTTTTTTTGGATAACGGAGTTCTTTAGGAAAGGAAAAATAGCTTAAATCTATGGTAAAATGATGAACCCGATTAGTCTAGTGGTTGCTGAGATCTTCAGCTTTAGACGGACAGACAGACATCATTTTACTTTATAGAAAAATTGAGATTATTGATGGTTGTATTTCTTTTTTCTCTATTTTCCTATTTTTTCACGGGAAACATTAAGCCTGGTCTGAATAAAAAGCTAAGCCCGTTAAAATGTAAAATGTATTCTGTATGCTCAGACAATAAAAGATTTAATGTATAAGAAACATTGACATTTACATCTTACATTTCTTAAATATTTAGAATATTTAAACCTAGATACTTTTTGATAAAATATTTAAATCTTTAGGGGAAAACATAAAGATGTTTATCTACGTTATTGAAGCATACAATTAAATCTTCTTAAATTCGTGGAAATAACATTTAAAGACTTATTACCGTGGAGGGAGGCAACATTGGGCAATTTATTACACTAGTCCCCAAGGTCTTATAATAACATTTTCTTATTCGGTGACTTAACATCCTTGGGGACTTTTGAATTTTTATTGGTTGGTTCATTTAGTTGAGTGTCCAAACGTTTTACCACTAATTGCAATCTACATAAGGGAAAATTAATCAATTAATCGGTCATTGTCTTGTCTCTTTAGATCAGTGCTTTTTACATTCATTTAAAAAGGCTTAAAAAATATTTTTGAAGCCATTTGAATTCAACATACAGATTAACAGAATTCATCTATTTTGAAGGCTTATAAGAAAATTTAAAAAGCAAAACTTTCTACAAATATGGTCGGTCAGCCATTACTTTCGTTGGTATAAATGGCTTTTACTAAACTTTATAAAAGAGTTGCTTAGAAAAGTATTATTCAGGACAAAAATACTCAATTTCTTTATTTCTATATTGCCATAATAAGTTTAACATATTTATTAAGACATTAAAAATTGTTTCAAAAACTCAACATAAATAATAAAAAAAGATATGTAGAATAAAGGATAAATTTTATAGCCCATTATCATAAAATCTTTATTTACAGCCTTTACAGCCAGACTACACCACTTATACATAATATTATGATAGTTGGGAGGTGGAACATTTTTATCTTTCATTACTCAGCTTATACCAACAACGAAAATAATTTGATAGGTAAAGTAAAATAGGCTAATGAAATAATTTGGTATGTATAATACTAAAAAAATATACGATTCAAATTGTAATATTAGATTATATTTTCAAACAGACTATTTTCAAACTCCCAACTGTTTAATACACAATATCATGAATGTAATAAAAAGGATTTTCATATTTCGGTGGTAAAATTAGCCTTTTTATATGAATAAAGTCATAAGGGTAGGTTTTATGCTTTGGCATCAAATGAATATTTTTTTCAATTTCGATATAATTTAGCCATTTTGATTTAAACAAACAGGTATTTTAATCCATTTATATTATGTTATAGATTTAGTTGATGAAATCATAATATTTTTGTATAATTTTATAAATTTATATAGATAAACATTTGAGAATTTAAACAGGTATGTATATGTAGGATTTATATTGTACTTCATTTACATTAATGTTTATGTAAATTTATGTGGATAAAGTTTAATTTAGAGCTTAATAGAACTATAATGTGAATCTTTTGATGTGTTTACATTTGTTAATTTTGTTTCATATACTAGTGACTTCGCTCGAAACTTTATGGGCTTCCAAAAAATACCTTCAAATCTTAAAATTACCACTAGGTAAATTCCCTGAAGAGCAGAATCCAATTGATCCAGTGGTTAGTGAGATTTTAATCTTTCAAATTATTTTTTCATTTCATTAGCCAAGATTATAGCTTAAAACGTCCAATTGCTAAAATTCCCTGAAGAGCAGAACCCAATCGGTCCGTTGGTTACTAAGATAATAAGCTTTAATTTTTTTTATTTCAGATTAAAAATGTAACTGTTTCTGCAGTCACGCCAAGACAAGGCTTCCCAGTTTGTTTTGATGCTACAAAATGATTACTCACCCTACAATGATCCTCATAGTTTTGGAATAGGTGGTAAAAACATTGGATATTATGTGATAAATAATATCTGTTATTATATGCTACTAGCATTACATTTATAGCAGTGATATTTGGATATTATAATAGGTTCATATTAGTCATTGCCATCAATCTTAAGTTGTTTTTAAGGTTTTAGATATAAAAATGAAAACCTGAAGCTCCTTATAGTGCCAATAAAAAATTACGTCTTATAATACAAATGACCAATGATAGGCCAATACACAGACTAAATTACCAAGGTCAGTCCAGTGTACATTTTAATTAACCAATTGCATAAGTATGACTTCATATTTACTACAAAGGTACTAAAAAGCTTCTAAAAACATTATTAGTCATTTGTTTGAAAATAATATCTAGAATGAGAACGAAGCCTTGGCCCTTAAACAGGTGGAACTTATTGTCATGTTTTCCAAAAAAAGGTTATCATACGACCTCTTTCTAAATAATGGGGTTGGAGCAGGAATGAAGACAACAAGTACACAAAGTTCTCTTATTTGTTGGGTAAACTTGATAAATCTTGATTAGTTGGTGACACTAGTAGTATATAAACTGTCTCACAAATAATTTAATTTTACAGAGGGAGACATTTTGTGGAATATATTTATTCATCATCCTTACTATAAGATTCATGATAAAATATTAACATTATCTTTAATAGTTTGAAGGAGAAATAAATATAGAAGATTCAGAATTATGATCAATGACTAAAATGATGTTAAGAAATTAGCAATGTGGCCTTTATTGTTAACCCTGGCTCTGGCAGAAATCCCCCTCACACAAAGCTCTCTCCCTCAAATTAACTCAAACTACTCAACTGAGATTACAAGGTAAATTCAAGAGGATTTTGTTCAATTTTATTTTATCAAAAATAGCGGCTACGCCCCTAGAAACCTCTAAGGGCCCTAAAGCTTTTCTTTTCAGTTAAGAAAAAATATTTTGTTTGAGGGGGGGGGGGTGGTCATTCTTTATTGGGAGGGTGGATATATCCTCCTCAAAAATAGTTAAAAACCTACCCTGGAACTATAAGAAGCTTCACTGTAAAGGAGAACCATATCGGTTCAGCGGTTAGCGATATCCTTAACTACAGACAAAAAAAGCTTTCTACTTTATGTAAAAGTATTGAAACCGTCCTTTTTTGTGGCTGATGGTTTTAATTGATAAAAGAAAAAGAAGTTGCAGCTGGGATTTTCAAATTTTAGTGGCTGCGGTTGATTTAAAAGAGAATGCCTGGTTACAGCTGCGAACTTGACTGTTGAGCCCTAGTTATTAAAATGAAATATATTTTACCATTTTGTAAAATTCTGCCGTAAACTATAATATATTATACATTAGCACCACAATAATAAAACTACTTTTTACTTTCCTGTAAAACTATACAAAACATAGAAAATTGTAGACCATTAAACTGATTAATTTCTACCATTTAGGAGAATTAAGAAGTATAACTTTTGATTATTTTAAAGTAGGGCTCCTATTTGAGCAAAATTTACTGCAAATTCATATCTAACGAAAGTGGATCATAACCAATTTTTTCACGGTCAAAAGTATCCTTGCTTCTTCATTAATGTTACAAAAGAGTCCCATGGGCTTAGTGGCACGCAGACCTAGGGCCCCCAGCAGTATTAGATAATAAAAAATATGGGGGGGGGGGGAGGGGTGGGTTGTCCTTTTTTAAAAAAATTGAATGGTAGAAACTGAATAACAAATTGATCAATGATACATAAAATCATGTTTTGGTGCAATTCTTTTGTATTCTGTGGTAAAAACAGAGCAAAAAGTTTCTCGTAAAAGTTGTGTATCAATAATTACATTTTGGTGCAAATACATTGTAAACAGAATAATTTTATCTCATTTACTTCCATCCATTCAACTTTTACTGAACGAGAAAGTGAATTGGGATTTCTTTTTCACAGTTTTAAATATGAAATGCTATTATAAAAGTCTAAACAAAAATATTTTTGTCTGTAGCAAAAGATCTCGTAAACCACTGATCTGATATGGTTCTCCAGTGAAGCTTCTTGTAGGTGCAGGGAAGGTTTTTAACTATTTTTGGGAAGTGTATCTCCAAACCCCCTATATATTTTAACTATTTCTTTTGAAAAATAAAATCGTAAATTGAGGAGGTTGACTTACTTCCCTGACCTTTAGTGCATCTAGAGGCCTCTGGGGGTATAGCCACTAGTTAATTTATATGGAGATAATCATTATACTCATACAAATATCACTTTCAAAGTTGAATAGTTTTGCAGTAAATTGTTCAAATGTTTAGGTATGAAAGAAGTGTCAACACATTCTACCAGATCAGATACTGCCTACCAAAGGTTAGAATAGTTATTTTTCACATCGTATTATAGACAGCTTTCCGCGGATGTAAAGATTATAAGATTAAAAGATTTTAGCCCCGATGTGCCGAAGGCCATTGCTAACAAAACTGGTATCAATTTTGTGATTTTCATTTTAAGATTCGTGGAAAACTGTATGTCAGAAGATGCTATACATGATTATAGGAATGGCTGAGAACCGGTTCTAATCCTGCGGATGTTAATCGGTTTCGAAGCCATAATGGAAAATTTTATTATTTAGCATTTTAACTAAATGATAAAATGACATCAGAAATTAAATGTTTGACTGTCTTTTTTATAGGATTCTTTTAGCTGTTTAAATATTTGTATTTTTAACCATTAATTTTTGAAAAAATCTTCTAAAAGTATTTTTTTTTGCAGGAGCCATGCAAGAAACAATTTCGAATGGAATTTCTGTGCAGGTAGTTTTCTTTCACACTCTCTTTCTATACCTTCATTGTAAATACTTTAATTGCAAATTTACACTCAACCAAACACTATCTGTCTGTTTGTCCGTATGGCCCACGAGGAAAAAGTAATATTCTTCTTATTGAAAATTATGGCTTTCTGTTAAAGACAGTTATATTCAAATGTTTGGTCTGATTCCCAAAACAAATGAACATATACTTTACAACTTTCTTTGACCGTTTGTTCCTCAAATACGACTGTAGGGTGCCTGGAATCTTATTTTTTGTGGCTATTTTTGAGGTTAGTTGTCTGAAAGCTTTAAAAGATTCCAATGATGAATATTTTTCTGTTCTACAACTCACTTTGTCTGTTTTGAAAATTTAAATGAGCTTAGTCTTTTTTATTATTTAACTATTTTTTTTAAAATTACTTTGTTCATTATTTTTCATTCGCTTGGTTTTTTTCGCTTTGTATTTTAGATTTATTAGTTCTTTCTTCCTATCTAAAAGTTTAAACTATACAATATCATATTATATAAAGAATGATATAGTTGTTGCGAGGTGTTAGGTGGATGAAATATCTATTCACCAGTCTAGAAAATTAATTATAAACCTATCCATTTATTATTCTGCTCAGCAGTAATAAACGTATTAATGAGTTTTATATACAGTAGCAATTAACACATAATAAGACTATAGCATGTACATTATTGATAATGTAATATGTTATATATGTGTTAATTAGGTATAGAAATATATTTAGAATAAAATAATACAAAATAAGAATATTGATGCTGTATAAGCAAAAAATAAGGACGAATTTCAAATTGATTTGACGGGGCTGATTTTTTTAAGTGAAGGGGGAAAGAAACCCCCTAGAAAAGAGATGGGGGTTTCCCTTCACTTGTGACGTAAAAAACCCAGCCCCGTCAAATCAATTTGAAATTCGTCCCCATTTTTTGCACCAATACTTACAGCATAAGAATATTCATGATTTATAAACTTATTGATTGTGAATTTGCTATAAAATTTTAATTTTTTTGACTGTATACATCTTGACCTCTCGTTCTACAAATTCCAGGGATTTTTAATATTAATCTAGTAAGATTTTTAAATACTTGTAGAGGGGGGGGGGGAGGGTCTGCAACACCCCTTAAGTAAAATTGTCCAAGAAAAAAATTAAACCCCCCAATTTTTTTAAAAAGCCAAAAAATGAATGTTGTTAAGTACCTTCCTATATTGGGGCTTAGCATCTAGTACTAAAATTTCCTAGATATCATGTTGATATTTAGTAAACGGGAAAATTAGAAAAAGTCTTAAATAACTTCAGAAAGCTACGCTATTTGCCTAAAAATTATTTCTTGTTTATTACTTAATGGATAGAAATCTATACAGTTGATAACTAAATTGTACAAAAAAATAGAGAGAGAGAGAGAAAGATAATTAAATTACGAACAAAAGTTGGAGAGAGAAAATTGCATTACTGGAAATTCTAAATGTTATTTGAGATCAATTTCAGTAATTTAGATATTGATACTCAGATTAATTACATAAACTGTTCTATAAGAAAGAAAACAGGTATAATTATGTTCATCACAATCGGTGGAATATAAAAAAAAATAGGGAAAACACTTTTTGCGGTGTTATATATACCTATTCTTTTTAGTTACTAACAAATTTTTAAAAAATTCTAAAGACAATTATCTAAGTAATTTTTTTTTTTGTAATTTTCATGGACATATGTATTAACGTTAAATCCTAAATTATAGAACGATGTACATTTATAGTAATTTGAGCAGTTTGACATTAACAACGCGTTTGATAATAATATTCAACTTATAATGTAATCATTTGCCTTGTATTTCTACCTGCAGGGGCGTCCAAGCTTTTTATTTTGGGAGGGGTAAAATTTTTTAAGGGGGGGGTAATTCGGTTTTGGGGGGGGTAAAATGGCGCGCGAAGCGCGCCGCAAATTTTTTTTACCCCCCCCAAAATTTTTACCCCGGGGGTAAAATTTGCTTGGGGGGGGGGGTAATTACCCCCCCTGAAATCTGTTGGCAGGGGTAAAATTTGTTTACCCCCCCCAAAATTTACCCCCGTAATTAAAATTTTATCAAAAATTTAGTATTAAAAATGCGCGCGAAGCGCGCAAAAATTTTTTTTGTTAGAGATTTTCTATTTTGGGGGGGGTATTTACCCCCCCAAAATTGTTTGGGGGGGGAAATACCCCCTCCGAAATGGTTGGGGGTGCCTACGGCACCCCCAGGGTAGGGGTAAATTTTAAATGGGGGGGGTAAAATGAAAAAAAATTTGGGGGTGCCTACGGCACCCCTAAATTCGTTTGGGGGGGGTAATCGCCCCATTACCCCCCCCCCTTGGACGTCTATGTCTACCTGCTGCAATCAAAAAGTACTAGCGGATGTGCCTATAGACTAGGAGACTAATATCATAGCGTAAAACCATCCCAAGACTTAAATTAAAAAAATAAATGCTTAAAACATCCAACAAAAATGAAAGATTTTAACTGACGAACAATATAAACTAACAATAGTTTTTCATCCGTTAATTTGGCAGCAATTAGGTGGTTAGAATAAATAGCTTAATACCTTTTTAGTTATTAAAACAAACTTATTATAATATCATTAAGAAATAGAATATTATTTATTTCATTGATCAAAACTTTAATAAATTAAATTAAATTTATTTTACCAGAATAAAAATAACCGTCAAAGCCCTTTCTTTAGAGTTTTCAATTAAAGTTTTCTAGCATCAAAGGTTTATATCCTTTGATAGGTTATTTAAGTTTCTTTTATATTCATTCATGGTTAAATATTAAATAATGATTATAAAACATTGTGTCAATAAATATTAATGTCGGATGGCTTCTAAAGTACCCATGTAAGTGTCTTATGGATTAAAAGATATGCTGGTTGCTTTAGTTGTCAGAGTTATGGCCAAATACCTGAACGAACAAATATAAAAACACACATAGGTATTAGTGACGAACATACATACTGACGACCACTTCTTTTAGATCATTTTTGCTTCTCAATCATAAGAAGTATATCATACATATATTTGTTATGGCCTAATGATAGTATGTAAATAAATCTCGCCTGGTAATGATAGGTGTAATAATAATTCTGGCATCATTTATATACAATATCCACATCATAACAACAAATATGTTTTTTTCTTCTTCTGGATATCAGGGATCTCAAGGGATAAGACAATGGCCGATAAATTGATGTACAAAACCAATGATGATACACAAAGTTACCCCTTCTGTAAATTACAATAAAAATTTTAAACGTTTGGACACTAAATAAACCAACCAATCAAAGTTGTTAAGCTAACGAATAAGAAAACGTTTTTATAAAACTTTGGGGAATAGTGAAAAAAACAGCTCATTGTCCCCTCCCTCATTGTCTGGATATACTGATACACAACTCACACATAATGGTATTGCTACTCTAGCCAAGACTAGAAGGACTTGTATTCATGATTATCAATTATTATCTCTATATTTTTTGTTTTTCTATATACTAGGGTAGCTTAATGTGTCCAATTAGATCATAATTTTCAGAAATGATATTTTAAGTACTGGTCAAACCCCCCCCCCCCCCCTCCCTCTATAAGATATAACCCTGAGAAATAAGTTAACCACCCCTCCCACAATTTTTTCCTTCATCAAATGTAGCGTATACCCCCCCCCCTCCATTTACGAGCTAAGCTGATAGAAAATAGGAGTAAAGCTAATTGAAAATGGGGAGGATGGTCGACCTCCATAAAAAAATCCTCCCATCAAATATTTTTTTTTCTTTTCAAATCTAAAACAAAAAAATTGGTCAACCCCCCTTTCCGTTAAGTGCCCCTAGAAGCCGTTAGTATGTATATATACTAGCTGCTCTAATTTCATAAATATATAAAATTACACAGGCGAAAAACATTAAATAACTTTTTACAAAAGAAATAATTTATTGTAATACATAACATTTTTTCCAGCAATTTACCTTTCATGATATATGATGGTTGTTTTTATTACCCAAACCTGGATACATCAAAACAAAGTTTTTTTTATGTTATAGCTGCCGTTAGGGTATGTATTTTGGAAAGTGCCAGGGTAAATTAAGAAATTTCATATAATATACAAAATGGTTGGTTATAAAATATTTTATTTTTATTTTGAAAACATGATGTTTTTGTAAAATTAAAACTTGACACTATAATAAACAACATACGATACCTATATACTTAAGTCATTTTACCTTTTACAATGTAAGTTCCCTTACACGGCAGCTTCTTGATATTTACAACAATAATCATAAAGTTGATTCTTTGTTCTCTTAATGTCTTTGTGACTATAATATATTGTATTTATTATAAAGAAACCTGAGTTGGGTTCTTAAAAAAATTCGCAGAATCGGCTATAACATAAAATTTCATTTTGTGTATATCCATTTCTAAATTTCATAAAAAATGTTCTAAATTAATAAAAGGAATATTTAAATATTGTAAGATTTTTTACAGAAATAATTTTTATACTCTTTAACCGATTCTGCAGATTTATTTCTTAAAGAATCTACCAGTCAAAAGTGAACATTTTTTTAAAAAAGAAAAGAGGAAAAAAGAAATTTTAAAAATTAGAGAAAAAACTTACAAAGAGATTTTTTCTATTGATTTGATGGTTTCCATACATATAAAAAACAATTTTGATATTTTAATTAGTTTTCCAATAAATAGAAAGATATTACAAAACTGATTACATGAGCTTATAAAGGAACTATTTTAGTATCTTTGTTCGAATAAGGTTTGTTTTGAAAGCATTTTTGACAGAGCTATGGCATACACTATCGAACATATAAAATACTTACAGACTTTATATAAATCTTACATCTTCTTGTATCTGCCTATGAAAATCTATCTGGCTACCTTCCTAACTTCCTATTTATTAATCTATCTAACTACCCATCTGTCTATCTAGGTGTACAAATGCACAGATGTGTGGTAGTCCCGGCCTGTATTACAATGCTTATTGTCAAGTTGAGATATTGGGAGTTATATGGGTACAACCAGAAATTATTGAGTAAGTATTTTTTTTAAGCTTTTCTATTATTAGGGTCGGTTCGTACGTACGTGAGTTCGTTAATTTAGACTTGTTGGAATTGTCCTATCGATTTCAAAATTTACATTATGATTCCTATAACAGTAAGGTACGGTGAAGGACGCGTAGCAACTCTATAATTGTTACCAGAACGTCCATTTAGAACATGTTGATTTTTAACCTTTTTGAGAACAATTTTTTTATATGTTATATAATTATCCTTTTTATCTGATTTTTTGAATACTGATTCCTATTACAACAAGGTAAAATGTTCTAAGCGAAGCATCACTAAAATCAATTCCTAAAGTTTTAGTATTGCATCAAAATTTCTTACAATTTTAATTTGACTTATACATAAATATATTCTGCTTATTTAGTTTTGACACTCTACAAATATTTTTCCTACTATTTCAAATCTTCGCTTTTATGGATGTTGTCATCCTTGTTTTTTTATTCGTACCTGTATAACTTGCTGACATAATAGTTCCAATTTAACAAGATGTTTATTTGTCTCTGTGTTTTATATTTTTATCTATAATACAAAGTAGAGGGCTGTCTGTCTGCCCGTAGGAAGCTTAAGATCTCGCTAACCGTTGTACCGTTTTGGCCTTGTCATTCAAGGAATATTCATATTGGTCAAACGTGGGTTTAAGGATAATTTTCTTATGAAGTGGGAGTTCTTTAAAGACATATCGTATATCAGATATCTCCTAGTTTTTTAGGACAAAATTTAATATTTTCCAGCAGTGCAGTGGTTGAATATGTTAGATCCTAAATTAAACCAATTTGATTAATTTGCTACTTAATTAATCTTTGAAGCTATATCATATTTTGTGATAAGAATAAAAATTCTTTAAAAATATTCAAAGAGTTATTCTTGAATAATTTTAATATATGTATGTATGTATCATTAGTTGAATTTCAAAAAGTTAAAAACCTCATATAAAAATATAAAAGTTTTATTCCATAATATATTTTAGCCTTTTGTAATTTATGTTTAACTCTTAATTCAACAACTTTGCATAAAACTCTTCCCTTTCTTTGATTCATTTATCCTCTGACTAAACCCACTAAATGTTTAATCAAACTGGGGAAGGAAAGTTAAAGTCTGCTCCGTCCGTCCGTCCGGCTGGGCCACTTTTTAACAGACACTCTTAAACTTTGTTTTTTTTTTACCTCAAGGTTAGGGCACTGCAGGTATAGGTCATGCAGTATTAGGGCTTTTCTCAGGGGTTAGGCCATTTCAGTGCTACAGATAGGCAAACATACCGACTGCTTAGATCTTTTTTTGGTATGTGGTAAAAATGGTATTGGGACGAGGATAATAAATATAACTGAAAGCAAAATAATATACTATGATATTTTCTACACAAATCCACCTTAAAATCTCAAAACCTTTACTCTTTTTAAGTTTTCACAAAAAAGCATTAAATTGACGGTCGAAACAACATACCAAAGTGTAAGATTGTCCCTTTATGTCTGGTATGGTCACTACGTAGTATTCTAATAAGATTAGCTTAACAACTTTCCCCCAAAGGGCAGATTTTATAACTATATAAATTCTAAATGAGGACAGTGTTTAAAATTAAATTTTAAAAGAAATATTAGTTTTTCTGGTGCTTGCATACAAATTGCGTGTTGAGCACTTAAGACAACACCCCTTATTTTGAATAAATTGAAAATAAGAGGAGGAGGTTAATTTTCTTAGAATTAGAAAGATTAAGTGAGATTTAGGAAGGTGATTTTTATCCTCTTTTTTAGATATGTGAGGAAAAGGTAATTTTTGAGTAATTTTTGTCCATTTTTCACTTATCTGAGAAAAGGGAAGATGATTTCTCTCCTTTTTGAAAATTTCTTTTCTGTCCTTTTCTTTACATTTTCCAAAATTTATATAACAATATTTTTTTTTAAATTTTGAAGTTAAAATGTGACATCACAATGTATTAAAAAAACTGCGAAAAATAATTTAAAAACCCAACCCTGACTAACTTGTCCAATTAAGACACAGATTATATTAATGCAGCACAGAAAAGTTTCAATGTAAATTGTAATAAAATTTTTAACAAATATTGAACATTTTGTTTAAAGAAATAAATGCATTTTAGAGCTTCTTCAATTTTGGACGTGAGCGTCCTTTTTTTGTCTGAATAAACCCCACTTTAAAGTTATTTGATATATTTTGGAGCATCTTATTCTTGAAGTAAAAGTAAATAATATTGTTGGCTTTTATTTGTGTGGTTATCAGGGAGAAAGATATAGAGAAATTTATTCTAGAAAATATAAAAATCATTTAACATAAAATTTTTCTGAAGCTTAAAGAGAAAAAGGGATTAAGGTAATTTCTTATATCAGGGTATATTCAACTCAAATTACTGGTACCAGACGTTTTGATAACAAAGTCTCTTGTTCGTTGGCTATAAAAACTTTTTAAATCTAAAATATAAATGAATACTTTTGTTTATCATCATTGAGGTGTAAATAAAGTTTTCATCAATTGTCTTATCCCTTAAGATCCCTGACTGCCAGATCTTTAGATGTTAATATACCTTTCCTTTTCTTTGATTGTATTAAGTAAGCCATTATTTGATCTTATCCTTGATAAAAAGAATACTTAACACAAACATTATACAAAAGGTAGCTAAAAATAATACAGTTATATAAAAGAATCTGGATGTATGTCTGTCTGGCTGTTGCTACATATTTCCCAGTTTTGATTTCATTAAGAAACTTTTTCCAGTATGGCTTCAACACCACTGGATTAGTACAGGTTCTAAGCCATACTGAAAAACCATATATTTCCAGACAATTTCCACGAATATTTAAAAATCAAACTGGTTTTAATCTTACATTTTTTTATTTTGATATCCACAGAAAGCTCTCTATACTTCGATGGGATAAATAACTATATTAATCTGTGCAGTTTTATATTATAAAGTATCAAGTAAGAATATTATAAAAAAAAAATATTAATACTATAATATGATCTGGTATGAAATATAATTATAGTAAATAGAAAATGTAATAATATAATCTAGAAAAGAAAACCCTGGGTGTAAGGGGAATTGTATATTATGAAAATATTTTAAAAATTGGATATAGTCCCTTTCGTGACATCGCACCTTAAGGGGCGATTCTTCATATTTTTCACAGTAGATTTTCTCCTATTTCTAGCCCCTGCGGGGCCAATTACCTAACCCTGTGGGGCAATCACCTAACCTAACCTAACCTATAAAAAGCCATTTTAAAAGTACGACAAATCGTGATGTCCCGAAAGGGACTATTCCCTAAAAACTAAATATTTTTTTCTCCCTGATATTGCTAATAAGAAAATAATAAAACCTTGCTGGTGTGAATATTGCTAACGAACTATTTATTTCTTCGAGTGCCTTATCCCTAATCTCTGATAAAATCTTATTATCTAATCAAGATAGAAAGTTGTATGGGGAGAGAATTTTGCTTGACCACTTAATTTTTTTTTGTTTCTTTCCTTTGTTAAATAGCAAGAATGATAATGAATTAATATAGAAATGGAAAAAGTTCATTCTAAATATTTTGAAATTTTCCAAAACAAAATGTTTATCTTTTTTTATCAAAAAATGTCATTTTTAATTTTGTTCTAATAAATAAAATTTTGTTTTTTACTTATCAAATACACACCTCTTGTAGTGGAAGTGAATCAAGCAATATTAACATGGTCATTTTTGACAAAGAGGAAAAGTAACGTCAGCAAAAATATATATATTTTGTCTAAAATCCAAATCAGCTTATACGAACACAGTAATAGTGTCTGACTGATTATGACGTAACAAAAAAAATTAGCCAATGAGAGGCCGTTATTGACCAATGGTAAAATTTATAGTGGCCTCTCATTGGCTATTTTTTTTGTTATGTCATAATCAGTCAGACACTATTACTGTGTTCAGCTTATACCAACAACGAAATTGATTCGAAAATCACGAAACCTATACGTCATATTCAGCTGTCGTTGGGGGCAACACATAGAAAAATTGACGACCTTTTATCTGCCCCCACAAAAAAAATACATTATTTTAGATTTATTTCGCTTGTTGGCTATACCTTATTCCTGAACCAAATGTAAACTATTGTAATAATTTCAGGTATCGTGGCCACATCATAGTTCTGTCCACCTCCAGTATACCAGTCTTTCTACAGGAAAATATCATGTCAACTAAAACCAGCCCTAGTAGGAGTAAATGTGAAATCTTAGTACAAAGCTTCTTTACAATTAAGAGATTTCAAGTACTGTTTTTTCGCCTATCCGTACTGCAGGGGAACCTAATTCTGTGGGGCCTATACATGCACTGCTCTAACCCTTCAGGGCTTAACACCCAATATAACCTAACCTAGCTTTTATCAAAGTAATAAACAAAAAATTGAAAAACAATCTCCCCTAATTTTAAATATATTTTAATAATACTGGGTGGGAGTTCTCTGATCGACTGGGAACTAAGGGGGAAACTGCCGGTTTCCGTGCATCTAGGATCTGAATCTCAAAGTCACCATTAATAGTAAATCCATTTTACAGCTTTGACTACGTCATGTGGCCGCCCAGCCACAAGCCAAATCCGACAAAAAGAACCCAAAATGCACAAAACATGAAACTTAAATAAATTTTTGACATTTTATATAATAACTAGCGGCTTCGCCCCTAGCCTCTACTCTAGGGGCTTTGCGCCAAGAGGTGATCAAAAAAAAGTTGAGGAGAAATTTGTAAAAATAAAAAAAAGGACCAAGGAAATCTTCTACAAAAAAAAAAAAAAAAAAAAAAAATGAGGGGGATTTTTTTGTTTTTGGAGGAGTTGGGGGTGTCCCACCCCCAAGAAAATAGCCTAAAACCACCACAGGACCAGTAGGTATATTCCCTAAAGAGTAGAATCCGATCGGTTCAGTGGTTTCCGAGATCTTAAGCTTCAGACGGATAGACGGACGGACGGACAGACATCAAGCTACTTTGTATTATAGATAAAATTAACTCAATACTTTGAAATAACGAAAGCTAAAGCTTTTATGAGATTAGGAAGCTTAACATTTGCATTATTCTCAGACATGCTTACACAGAATAATGGGAATTAGAACAGACAACATTTAGCTACATTTTACACAAACAAAAAAATCAATTTAAGTATTCAAAAGCCATTAAGTTTTTTTTATTTGATATAGAAAATATAATCATATTCAACCTACCTATTTCAGATATTTTTCCAAGATTAAATGAATATAATATGAATAGTCATATATTATGTATGCCAAGATTTAAGATTTGGGCCATATTCTAGAAATGTAATACTGCACACCTTGACCACCCCCCCCCCCCAACCTCCTAAACAAAAAGAGTATTCCTTTAGAAACAGTACAAATATAAACAGTGATTGTATTTTTAATCCTCCTTTTTTTTGGGGGGGGGGGGGGGAGCGGGGGTAGGGACGTAACAACCTATATTTTTGGTATAAAATGTAAAAAAATGACTTAATTGTAAAAGATAAGGACTTTGAACCATTGCGCGAGGCTTTAAAATATTCTTTTAAAGAGATTTTGGAGGTGCCATAGAAAAGCTTTTTTGACACTAAGACAATAATGAACATTAAAGCAATTGGTTGGGTGGGAAAGTTCAGCAAACTTTGAAAATAGGTGACGTGTCCAAATTATGTCTAGACGCTTCATGCACCTCTTTTATATGAGACTCATAATGTGATAACTTGGTCAACTTACTTACAATGATTGAAAGGATAATTAACGTTTATGGAAGAAGAAAAAGAAAAAAAAAGGAAAAATGAGTTAAATTAGGAAGTTCTTTATTGTCCCTATAAGAAAATGACGTCATTCAATACAAATGACCAATGATAGGCCAATATACAGACTAAATTACCAATGGCAGGCCAGTATACTTTCTAATTGACCAATGGTAGGCCAGAATGACGTCATTTTTTATATACACTAAAAAAAGCTTCTAAAATAGTAATAGAGGCTAGTAATACTAGCATCAAGAGAATCTATATTTGAAAGGTCAAGGAATGGGTGAAAAAAAATGCCTAAACCGATCTCTTGACCTTTGTAAAGCTTCCCCAATATGGAAATCTAATACGGTTCAGTGGTTCAGACAAAAAATAGATAATATAAAGTGCGAATGAATAAATTGAGGTATAGAAAAATATAAAAATCCAATTTTTGAGGGAATCTTAAAAGAGAAAAGAGAGAAAATATACAGAGAATGAAGTTATGAAAAAATAAAAAAAAAATAAAAAAGACAAAGATTAAATAATGTAAGAAAATTAAACATAGTCATTATAATAAATTAGTTGAAAGAACAAGTGAAAAAAGGGCAGTGTATTAGATTTAACATGGTAATAAAAGGAGAGATTAGGCTATAAAGAGTTTGGTATTGTATGTTTCACACACAGATAATATAAATACACGTATATGTATATAACACATACATGAAGTTTTAGTTAAAAGAAATACACATTTCTAACATATAATTGAGTTGTTTAAACAAAGAAAAAACAGCTTTTATGTAATTTTTTTACTCCTTTATTATATCATCTCTATTAAAATGTAGTCGCAATGTTAGCAGAATAACGTAATGTCAATATTTTCTCAGCAATATGCAATATTATTATATGCCATATCACATGTTGACATTATTATTCCTATTAGAATGAAATGTCGAAAATATGTAAAAAATTACCATTTCATTCAAGGCCATCAAATGTTGTACATATTTCGACACAATTCTTTTTCGGTGACAAGTTTTTCAAACCATTCTCAATTACTTTGTTTCCTTTAATTCTAAAACATTATACACTTTTTATATCAAACTATTCAATTTCTTTCTTCCTAAATGCCATTCCTGCTTCCTAATGCCTCCCCGTATCCTGAATTGATATGAACTTGGATATCAATTTGATGATTGGATAGGCAGATAACTTTTTGCATTCTTAGGAAATAGGAATAGTTATCTAATCTAAAATAATTTTACAACATAACCTTATATTAGTTGACAAGGAAAAGCGCTTTAAAAGTAACAAAGTTTTAAATTTTTAATACAAGATCTACTTTAAACGGATTCTCGGCCGGGCTTTCATATTTTGTTAGTCTATGAAAAGTCGATTCTTATCATTAGCTACTTTTTTTAAACACAGGTAAACCAAACAACACATAGTAAGTTATAGAGTAGTTTCATTACTAACCAATTTGAAACAGCATTAACTAAAATTTCAATACAGTTTCAACTTCCATCAAAAAACATAGATAATGTCAAACCCGAGGCAAAGAAAACGCGGCCACGCGCGTAGCGGTATTTTATCTATCTATTTCTCTCTGATGCTACCCCCTTTTTACACATTCAGCACCCTTCACTTTCCCTCTACTCAATATATATTGAAAATCAGTGCTGCAGGTTATGCGGGGTCTACAACAAAATTATTTTACCCCTTTTTATTTGCAACTGTATTAGTATTATTGCATCTTATAATAGACAATTTTTTGCTAATAGTAAATTGAAAAACTATGAGATTCATTCCATTCTTGTTGGCTTCGATGGGCTGAAGTCACACGCAAACAAACTGGTATTATTTTTATGATTTTTATCTTATTATTCGTAAAGAATTTCTTTAATGTGGTGCAATACATGTTTTTTTCAATATGGCTCAGAACTGGTTATAATCCAGCGAAAATTAATTGGTTTTAAAGCCATACTGGAAAATATATTACTAAAAGATCATCTTCTGTTTGAATAATTATGTACATTGGATTACTTTTGATATTCACCTTATGATCGAAGAATATTTATTGTGTCTTTTTTCTTTAGCAATAAATGGTCCAGAAAATTTTTACAATTATGCTTTATCCCTTTTATCACTGGTACAAAATGCATCTAATGGAATGACCTAAATTGTAATGTAACATTGTATATATTGATATATTAAATATCAGATGAAGGCACATCAAAGTAAATTAGCTTTATAAAATCAAATAATTCTAGGCCGCCTGCCATCTGAGTAAATGGAAAAGATGGCAGAAATTTTATCAATCCTTAAAACTTGGACTATCGTGTAGTCATAAAAAAAGTTTAAAATTTGAGGTCTCAAAGTCGCATATAATTGTCACGGAAACTGTAACAAGTTTGCAGTAGATCTGAAGAAAAATGACCTGTAGGGGTAGGGAACCTAAAATTGGCCTAAATTAACTTACATTTTATATCATTCTTATGTTTTGGATATATATTTTTTTAACTTCATCAAAGTCATGTATTCTATTGCTCTGCACCTGGATTACCCAGCAAGTTTGCTAGCATCCTTTAACTGCCAGGATTCTGATATAAAGATTAATTTCCCAGTTTGTAGAACTATTAAACTTGAAAAGTAAGATCATTATAGTCCTTAAACTGTATATATATGGATATTACTAATTTAGAACTAATCAATTAAGATTTAATAAAAGTACCCAAAGTCTTTGAGCCCATAATAAGATTATAAACTTTGAGTACTAGTGCATGTAATTTACAGTCCAATATCCCCATTCTCCCTGATGATTAGTATTGTCAATATGCAGCTAAACATGGAAAGGGTGGAAAGTGACATGATATTCCCCTTCCCCCACCACCAGGACAGACATTACCACCACCTCAAGAAGTTATCACCCAGAAGAAAGAAGAAAAAAGGATAATTCCTCTCTCAGACACACACACACACACACCAACACAAACAAAACTTTTCATACTTTTTTGTTTTTGTCATTATACATATATAGAACATAATATTTACGTATTCATGAAAATAGTAAGATGTCTGTCTGTCAAGTCTCAAAAATGAAAGTATGTCAGAATCTAGCATCAAGAAACTTTAAGACCAATTTACTCTTAAAGTGTTGATTTTCAATAGTCCAAATGTCTTATTTTTAAGCTTTTATCCTTTTTTTTTTAGCATGGTACACCTATGCTATCGTTTAATATCTCTTAGAGTCTAGCGGCAAAGTCACACGTAATTTGAAATAGTAATTTATATTGTAAATAGTATATATATAAAATTCTAAATCTGATTTAGATATTAAAATTGAGGTGTTTCCATCAAAGTGCCTAATGAGCAACCCCCCCCCCCTTATTTTGAAAATATTTAAAAAAAATTCTAATGGGGGTTCTATGTCTATTTGGCCTGTGTTTAACTCTCCGTGGCAACCCAGTACCCAATACAACCTGTCCTAATGTGGTATTCGGCAACCGTGAGCCATGCCTATGGCACCCCTGACCGGGGTTTGGGGAAGGGCCACAGGCCCTCCCCCGAGTCCTGGGGAAGGGGTCTGCCGACCCCCTCCCTATGCCTTAAATTAATGATTGAATCTGACAAGCTTTATTATGGTTAAGCTGCATTGTTAATTCCCCCCACCCTTTCCAGGGATGGGGGATCATTATTGCCCAAACTGACTATTGTATATGTATTATAATGCTTTTATGTTATGATTATTTATTCCTATCTGTGTAATTATTGTTTGTTGTATATAGCTTTAGTACTCTTTAGACCTTCAATAAAGTGACAACTGAAATAGATGTTGATCATTATCTAGTGAATGCTAGAGAAGCGTAGCTTCTCTATAGTAAGGTGTCCACGTCTGTTCACACTGCCGTAATCTAATTGAACTCCGGTGTCTGCCATTTATCCTCGGCGGATACCACAACTTTTGGTGACAGCTGTGTGAGATTACGGCAAACCACAACTGTAGAGCAGACGCGCAGCTGAGGCTAAGGTACTCCCAGCAGTGAAACTGGCAAAACTGACACAAGCAACCTGAATTACCCACCCTGGATAGCAAGGTCTAACTCTGCATCCGGCAGTTGTGGAAGTGAAACAGCGAAACTTGACGGAGAACCGCGAGAAGCGCCGACATCTAACGGAGAATTGGGCGCTCAAAAGGCTGAAACAGGCCTGCGGACTGGCTGAAACACGCCAAATAAGTGCAAACGGCTGAAACTAGGCCAACCTTACTGCAAGAGATAGCAGGATCCGAACCAGCGGCGCTAGCAGGACGGGACATTCCCTGCCGCCATCAGCCGGATTTGGATCAGCGGCGCTAGCAGGACGGGACATTCCCTGCCGCCGATAGGCTGAAACACGCCACATAGCTGCGAGCTGCGAGCCAACATACGAGTGTAGTGCACCAAAGCAGAGAAAACTACGCCAACTCCAAGTATCCTGAGAGGCTACAACGCAGCCACCCATCTAGAAAAGCAGATATTATATCACATTGTAGGGATTACCACCCTAGTGTGATGGTTAAACAATAGATTTATGAGCAAAGATTGGCAAACAATTTGTTGTGTATTGTGATAAAACTAAAAATAGAACAGGCTTGGATTTGTTGTGTATTGTGATAACAACTAAAAATAGAACGGGTTTGGTAAACAAATCTGTTATGTATTGTGATAAGGACAAAAATAGAAGCTAGATGTAATATAACAATGCCCTGATAAACAATCTAACCACCCCAAGCCTACAGCACAACAAAAATACACCCCTTATTCCAGAGGAAAGGGAGGGGCCCACTCTCCATTTAAGGAAATACAATCAAGGTGACATAACAGATAAGCCTAGGATTAAGGAGAAAGGGCACCATTACCTCATCACACAGTTACCTCAAACCCACAGCACTCCCCCCTTCCTCACAGGGGGAACGGACGGATTTACCCCGTCCCCTCACGCGCTTCCCCCCTCCTACCCACACTTGACTAAGTCCGCCCACGGTGTGGAGCTAGTGACCGGGAACACAGAGCGCCATTTACGGGTCGCGCAACGGAGTGCGGAAATATCATAAAATTCAACGGACAAAGCGGACCAATGAGAGAGCGAGTTGAGGGATAAGTGCGCGTTTTACCTGTGTGCGCGGATTTGACGGTGCGTAAGCGCGTTGCAAGGACAGGAGATTTCACGCACACACACACACACCGGAGCGGAGCTACTCCATAGCATCTAACAGAGGTATTTTTAGAAAGATAAAGAATTACAAGCTTCTCCCTCCTATCTATAGTGTGATAAAGGAAAACCAAATCAGTTCCTGACAGCAGTTCAGACCCTCAACACCTATCTACCCCTACCAGCCTACTCTACAACCTCAGAATCCAACTAGTGATAAGTACAGCTAAGTTATATCTTTGTAACTAAACTACCAACCTAGTGATAAAACAGTGTTGGCTGTTAGGCTAGAAAGCCTCAAGTGACAAACCATTTATAATATTGCCTTATATCCTTGTGTCCCGCCGTTGAACCGTTGACCCGATGGAACAGCCGCAAGCGCCAGGAGGCGACCAAGCCCCAGGATGGCTCCAGGATGACCCTCAGCCGGCTCCAGCCGAGTACCGCAAGCTGATGCTGAGTAACCTGCCGGAGTATAGAGGACCGCCCAAGCAATCTTGGAGCTCCCACATCCGCAGACTCGAGATGTCATGGGCGGCTTACCGCGTGCCGCCCCATGACTCCCTCAACCGCCGCAACGCCCTTTTACTGTCACTGGTAGGGCAAGCGGCGGAAATGGCTTCTCATCTGTTTGGCGAGGCAGGCCAAGCCTTGACCTACGAACAGGTCAAGGCCGAGTGTGAAATGTTATTTTCGTTATTTCGGCTGAACCCAACCGGGTTGGCCTGGGCTTCAGTCTCAACCACCTGGGGCCGGAGTTTGTGCAGCCCAACAACATCGCCGAGCCAGAAGTCCTGAGGCCCCAGCCTTTTAGCCTCAACATGATGGAGCCTGCTCGACCGAGCCTACCCAGCAAGAGTGGAGGGGCGCTACCCAGCGTCACTGAGGCGGTGTACGGGGAGGCCCTGGCGGCCGCTGAACGAGAGAGGCAGGAGGCGCTAGCCAGCGCATCAGAGTCGATGTATGGGGCGCCACCCGGCGCCGCCACCTGCGATGACTGGGGGGTGCTATCCAGCGCCTCCAACCTGGTGCCTGGGGCGACAACCGTCGCCGCCACCGAGATACCTGGATCCTGGAACGAGCCAGCCCCCAACCTGGTGCCTGGGGCGACAACCGTCGCCGCCACCGAGAGACCTGGATCCTGGAACGAGCCAGCAGTCCCAGAGGAAGGGGTGACACCCGTCACCCCCAGCCAGCCAGCGCCACCAGCCTGCAGGGAGAGCCCAACTACACGCCATCCAGCGCCCCCTGCCAGCCGAAGGAACCCAGCTGCCCAGCACTTCCAGTCGAGCCAGGATAAGTTAAATTTAACAAATGTGTTGTATCCAAGCCATTGTAAAACCCCAGCCTTGCCTGTGCCCCCTGCACCAGAGGCTGGGGAGATTGAAATTTGGGGATATAAGGACTTGCCTGTGCCACATGCACCTGAGTTCCTAGGGCAGGGGAGGGACGTGAGTCAGGGCGAGCCTGTGCCACACGCACTTCAGCCCCATGCCACTGGGCATGCCATGGACAAGGGAAGGGACCCCTTGGGGCTAGGGGAGCCGACACCCAGGCAAGCGCCAGTCGCCTGCCAGTCTGTCATTGGGGAGGGTATCGGGGTGCCCCGGTCACACCAAGATAACGCTCAATGGAAACTTGTATCTAGCCAGGAGCAGCCCAGCCGTGTCCAGCCCCGAGAAGCAGCCGTGACCCGAGCCGAGGATCCCCAGCCGCGTGCGCGAGGCAGATGGCTGTCTGGTAGCTTCTCACACTGGTGGATGGTCCTGTGGGGACTACTGCTGGCAGCCGTGTGGCCTACAACCAGCTATGTCCTGGTGGGATGGGACTGTGCCAACCCCACCCACGTCACAGCCTACAATAAAGAAAAGATGTGTAACACGGAACCGCTACACCAGGAGGTGCCCCTGGGCCATGAAGTACACGTCCTGCAGCAAGTCAAGATTAGGGAAACAACAGGATACAGTTGCCAGCTCACTGTGTCCCAGTGGACATTCAGGTGTGGGGTATGGGGTCACCTCAAGGTGACCTCAGTCCCCACCCTCATGAGGCCAACCAAGATAGATCCAGAAACGTGCCGAGACCTGGCCAGGAACCGAGTCTACACGCTGCCAGGCAAGACCCAGCCACTGACGTTCCAGCTGAACCATCCCCTGTTCTTCACCCTCGATATGGTGGGCGCCCTCGTCAACAGCCCCGAGGGGGTGGGTTGTGAAGGGGAGGACGTCCACTTCGAGGGCCAGCTGTACCGCAATGAATTAGTGCTCCAGGAGCGACGGCTGCTGGTCAAGGAAGAGACCTACGTAGTAGAGGATGGACGGGTGGAGTCCCAATCTGACCACCTGGCCTTAGAATGTCCCCATTCTGAGCTGTCTTGCATCACTGGGGAAGCAACCTACGTGTGGGACCACCTGGGGAGAGATTGCCCCTTGAGGCTGATCCGCAGCCTCCAGCCTAGCCTAGTGATGGATGCGTTCCTGGTTGACCATCAAGCCCAGTTTTTCATCAACATGACCAACCCCACCTCAATAGTGAACTGCGACTTTGAGGCCCATGCCACAAACCACCCAGCATTGTTCGTGGCAGCTGACCCAGCCGCGGCAGCGCTGCCCAGAGTATCGGCCAGGGATGTTGATGTCCCCTTGCAGGCCCAGATACATGCAGGTTATATTGGATTTACTCTGGAGACACGCATGAAAAGCACAGCAGCAGAAGAAGTAGCGGCCAACTGCTGGAAGCTCCAGCAACTAGACCCGGCCCACCCGGTGCGTGTCCAGGGGAGCACGTTCTCGGTGCTGAGGGGAGATGTCCTGCTCCAGCTGACCTGCCAACGCAACAAATATGTTGTCCGTGAACACAAGGAATGTTGGGACAAAGTACCAGTGGAGCCCACAGGATTTGTAGACGCCGTGACACGAGTGTATAGCGGCCACGCCACCAAGATTCCCTGCTCCTCCACATACCCCCTGACTGTGCACGCGGAGGAAGGCTGGATAGAGTTAACCCCCGCTCCTAAGAAGAGGCCACCCCCGCTGGATACGCCCAAGCAGCTGCTGACAGAACCCTTGGATGACTTCAGTTCAGGGGGCTTGTATTCGCAGGCTGAGTTGAACGACTGGCAGCAACTGCTGGCGTTCCCAGCGTATAAAAGCGCCATGCTGACCGGCCTGTCCTATGGCTCATGCGTTCAGCAAGGTAGCTGTTCGGCCACAGGGGACCATGGGATAGTGTCCTACAACATCGACTGACTGGCGGAGGAAGGAGAGGCCGCCCTGGATGTCTGGGCTGGATTCAGGCAAGCTATTCACGAGTGGGGAGATGGCGCAGCCATACTGTGCTTGCTGTTGTTAATCCTCAAACTGCTGGGGGACCTGACCATCATTTCCCTGGCAGCAGCACAAGGGGGTGTACGGGCAGCCATGAATGCGATGTCACAAGTGTTCCTGTACCATCCAACTTTGTACAGGAAGGCCTTGGCCAGAGCCCGGCTCACCCATGCCAAGTCCCGGGACTTTTCAGTAGACTGGGATGCCATTCCCATCGGCAGGGAAGCCGCCGAGGAAATGGTGTCCATGCAATCAGCCGATAGCGGGCATGACCGCCCAGGCAGGCCAGGACCGCCCTCTGGACAACCCCGCGGCCCCTCGGGAGGTCAGGCTGCCGCCCAGACGGTCAACTTGGCAGCCAGTGCCCCAGCCGCTGCCAACAACAACCAGAATGCCCCGCTGTTGACCGTCCCAGCAACAACTGTGCCACCCGCCAACCTGCCGGCGCTGAACTACGTGTCCAACCAAAGCCAGCCTCTGCCTTCTATCCCACGTTGGGAGGCCATCAGCCCTGAGAAACACTCACCACTAGGATTCCATTGAATCATTATCATTTGTATATATATCTTAGCCCTAAGGAGCGGACCGAAGGCCTCAACCACTGTCGGAAGTCTGGTAGGGAAACCCTCTCCCAGCCTTCCGAGGGGAGAGTTGTGGTATTCGGCAACCGTGAGCCATGCCTATGGCACCCCTGACCGGGGTTCGGGGAAGGGCCACAGGCCCTCCCCCGAGTCCTGGGGAAGGGGTCTGCCGACCCCCTCCCTATGCCTTAAATTAATGATTGAATCTGACAAGCTTTATTATGGTTAAGCTGCATTGTTAATTCCCCCCACCCTTTCCAGGGATGGGGGATCATTATTGCCCAAACTGACTATTGTATATGTATTATAATGCTTTTATGTTATGATTATTTATTCCTATCTGTGTAATTATTGTTTGTTGTATATAGCTTTAGTACTCTTTAGACCTTCAATAAAGTGACAACTGAAATAGATGTTGATCATTATCTAGTGAATGCTAGAGAAGCGTAGCTTCTCTATAGTAAGGTGTCCACGTCTGTTCACACTGCCGTAATCTAATTGAACTCCGGTGTCTGCCATTTATCCTCGGCGGATACCACACTAACACGACACCTAACGTAATCAAAAATCAATCTCCTTATTTTCAATATTCTTTTTAAATAAAGGAGGATGGGTATCCTTGCTTGCAAGGCACTATGAGTGAAAGAACCAAATTGTTATTAATCAATACACAAAAATTTTTAATGTGTAAAGAAAATTCTACATACAATTATTATAAAACAGTTAAATCCATCCGATTATTTTGTTAGAAAGCATAAGTATGTTAAAACTATGCAGAATTGAGATTAATAAAATAGATATTAATATTGACTGAATAAGTATACACAAATCTATATTGTGAGAGAGCGTTAGCTCAAAATAATTATTGGTCACAAAAATGTTGGTCTATTATTATTTTTAAGAGAAGCAGTGAAAATCTAGGCTCGACTTCCGCTTGTAAGCTTTTAGGGAAATCAACATTTTCAATTTTTAGAACCAGCTAGAATTCTAAACATGACCTAAATATGGCAATCCTTTTTTTTAATTTCAAATCTTCCAAACAGGTTTAAATTTCAGAAATAGTCCCGGCTGACGCGCGGCTGCCGAGTCCTGGTGAAAATCTCCCGTCTAATGTTAATAGATTAAGATTCAGGGTTCTGATAGGTTGATGTCCTGCAAGGTCTAGGAATGAGTGTAAGAAACTGTTCAGAATACAAGGGGGGGGGGGAGATATTTTAGTCCTTTACTTCAAAATCTTATAAACCTATGAATTATAAAATGTAAAGTAGATTTTTTATTGAATGAAAAACCTTTATTCTTTTTTAAATTGTAAGAAAGGAGATAGAAAAAATCCATTTAAATCTTTGAAATTGATGATGTAATGATTTTTTATATTTTAAATAATTGTTTGAATTAAATCGCACAATATGTTATTGAAACTGATTATAAAATAAATTACATAATATATATATTTGCAAAATAAAATAAATTTTAAAACTGTTATTTTATTTTTGTTAGTTCACAAAATCTATAATTCTAATTGTTCGGTTTGTCTGGTCGTTTGTTTATCTTTCGTTCTATACCCATGTGTTGTTCATCATTGGTTGTCTTTTGTGTTTGAATATGCTTTAATACAAGTTATCACAAATATCGTTGGTTTCCCCTTCATTTTAAAATAAATTGAAATTAATGGAAGGGGGTAGTTTTTCACGTGTTTGTGTTTTACTGAAGGTCAGGTTAGGTTAGGTTATATTGGACAAAAGGTATCTCTGCAGGATTAGAGTATGGATCAAGTAAAAAAAACTGTTTAATTTTGTTTTAAAAATAAGGGTGGGGGTTTGTGCTAGCTAGGCACTTTGAGTGAAGGCATAAAAAACTCTTTGAAACTTCTCTGAAAATTCTCTAACTTAAGGTTTTTTTGATTTCATACATTTCAGGACGAGTATCTCTCTCGCCTTGCCATGTAACGATAAATATTACCGACAAACCATCATGTCATTTTAAGAAAAGCTATGCTTTTTAAAAAGCGAAGTTTTTCTATAATAAGGGTCGCTCCGTCCGTCCGTACGTCCGGAACGAATTTTATTCTCGTTATTTTAGGCATGTTAGAATTGTCCTGTCGATTTCAAACTTTGTCTCGTTATTCCTGTCGTAGTTAGGTACGATTTAGAAAGCGTAGCAACTCTATAATCGTTACCAGAATGTCTGTACGTTCATTTGAAACATGTTGATTTTTTTTACTTTTTTAACAAAAATAGTTTTGTGTTCTAATTATCCGATTGATCTGATCTTTTGTATACTGATTCCTTGGACAAAAGAGTACAATATTATAAGCGAAGCATCTCTATAATCAAGTAAAAAATGTAAGTATGCCCATAAACATTATTCTGTATTTAAGCTGTTTTTCAACAAATTTACTTACATTTTTGCTTCGACTCTCATACATTTATATTCTGATTATTCCGTTCTCACATTCTACAATTGTTCATTTGTCCTTCCGTTTTTGAGCTTCGCTTCTATTGATGTTGTCATCCTTGTTAAACATTGTACTTGTAACAAGATTTTCTAGTTGAATAGTTGGTCATAATAGTTAAGTCTATAGTTCTTGGAATTCCTTTGTTAATGCTAATTTAACAATTTAAACTTGGCTAATGAAAAAGTATGTTATATCCCATTTGAACTAGGCTTTTGGCGACTTTGGGGTGTTTTAGAGGCGTTAAGACCCTTGTCAAGAGAGGTATAGGTGGTAGACAAAATTCCGCTAACAAAATAAAAGGGGTGGATATAACCCCCTTCCTCAAGCTTCTGCTTTTGAAAAAACCTTAGATATATAACATAATGTTTATTTTGCTATATTTACATGAAATAACATATACACGATAGAGCAAATTATATTTAAGAGATTTAGATAACAATTACAATGCTAAATAGATAAATAGATTTGCTTCGACTTAAATGAAAACAAGGATGACAACATCCATAAGTGGCGAAGCACAAATATTTTAATATTAAAATACTTCTAGCATAACTGATAGACTGATACTATACAGTATATACTGGATGCTAGTTGGTACCTTCACAAAAACATTTCAGCTGCATATATTGAATAGCCAATTAGAAAATCACATTTTCTTCATGGCGTTAAGGATGCGGACAGACAAAGTGAAATATTAAGAGGCTTCGCTACTAAAAAACAAGAGATAGAAATGGATAATTAAATTGAGAAGGGAGAGAGAGAAAAGAGAAAGTAATCCTATTTGCATAATAACCATTGGTACCCGCAGTTAAAGCTCCAATTTACATTTTCATTTCAATTTTATTGTCAATGGTAAATACCAAATAAAGTTTCACAAATGCACAAACATTTACATAAATACCAAAGAAAAAAAACCAATGAATAAATAGATGTGATGTAAAAATTTAGATTAGGTTGGATTTATAATGCTGACAGGTATAAGCAAAACGATAACACTTATATTTTTAACTAAATGTAATGGAGGAGGGGGTTAACCAATATGATGATACCCTTTTGCTGCGAAGCCTCTAGGTACAAGAGCTAAGATAAACAATTAGATGAGTTTTATCCCTTTAAGTAGAAAGATTTTTTATGGTTGACCTTTCCATTGAATCTAATGAGATCTCCATTTAAGGAAATCTTTCCATTAAGTGAGATTAAGGCTATTTTATTTATAAATTAAGTCTATAGAAGGATTACAACCATTTATCTATCTCTTACCTTCTTCTCCAAATACGGAGCCAAAATGCTAAGGGCGCTCCCACCGCAAGTTATGAAATATAACAATGAATATTAGAAATTGTGTCTAGGAATCTCGGTCATAAATATGGAACAATTTGAGATATTACAGTTTTACAACACAAAACCACGGAGATAGGTTGATTTATGTCTTAAGGGTGTCCTAGCTTTTCAGCAAAGTTATAGTATGTTAAGTTAAACTTTGCTAGAATATGATTTTTAAAACTATATCTTCCAAGTACTACAATGTTTGTCTGTCCAACAGTCTGAATGAAAAGATTTCAACAACCACTGGACCGATTTTATTCTTTACTAGGTCAGGCTTTTATCTCATTTAGGATTTCATGCTTTTTTAAAAGGGATTGTGAAAATAAAAAACATTAGAACACTAGAAACCACTAAAATTTTTTTTTACAATAGTTTCCAAATTTATATGCACCTCTTTAATTACATTTACCCTTGACAAATCTAATTTTGTACAACAAAAGCCTCAAAATATTAAATACTTTCATTTACAAAAAGTATGAAATCAGTTCAATAAAAATTTCGCGAAAAGACTTCGGAGTTTCATAGACATTACATTGCAATTTGTACAATGATATATGCCTTTGTAAATGGCGGGCTTATTTGCAGATTTGCTTAACCATCCTTTCTTTTTACGACTAAACCAAACAACTTTCTCCTAACAGGAGGAGGAGGATATGAGAAGAAAGTAACCAACATTCAGGGATACAGGAATTGGTATTTGAATAGTCATAAAACCTCTCTATATATGATTTATTTAAGGCTGAATTTCCGTGACCTTAGCAAAGCAACTGATAAAAATGGCCATGAATCAACTCACTTCAGGAGTGGTTTTATGAAGAACTTTATAAAAGCAAACTCGTTCAAAATTTTAAATAAATAATCTTTGCTTTTCTTGTTATGGTTATGCGATAACTCCTAGTGGGTGAAAATTGAACTTGAAATTTTCAAATCTAATTTTCTCAAAAACAGCTGCATTTTATATTTTATTGAAAAGTGTGATGAAGTTACCCAATTTAGGTTCTGACACTAAAGTCAAAGCACCTTCGAACGCAGTGTGACACACTTTCTCACTTTTAAAATAAACTTAATTAAATAAAGGTAGGTTTAGGTCTATAGTGTATAAGCAAAAACTGATCCTTATATAGTTTAAAACCTACATGGTAGTTGATAAAGTTTAGCCTCTGGTTTAATTCTGAATTGGAAACTTATATAAATGATATTTGTGGAACTTATTTCGGCAAAAAAAATATAGAAAATAATGGGGGGGGGGGGTGTCTGGTTTTATTTGTTAGAGCTTTACCTTAAATTACTCTCTGCAGAAAAGTTTTCATTTTGTCTTAAGAATAAGGATTGAAAGGTTGTTTGTGTGCTCCTTAGGCACATGAGAAAAAGCACCATTTCTTGTTTCATTAGTTCTCTCTAATGATCTTATTTTATTGCGTTATTATTGAGAAATTTAGAAAAAAGGAATTACATAAACCATCTGACACATAGACAAAAAGTATATAGTAACTTTTCCATTTCAAAGTAAACTATTCCTTTTTTCCTTGCTGGATGAACAAAGTATAAACATTATATGTACCTAGATGTAATATATTATCTAAATTTATTCATTGAAGAATATGTATATTATGATATAAAGGTAAGCTTAACGTATATCATTATTCCTTCTCTCAAATTTATTCAACAATGCTTCAAGTTTTTCAGTAACTGAGCCACATTATAACTAGATAGCTTAAAATAATTTTCTATTATTCCATATAAAAAAAAAACAATTACTTCTCCAACTGTTCAGCTTAATTATCAATTCGTTAGTTTTTTTTATTTTGACGATCTCACTGTAAAACTAAAGAATTATAGAATTAGATGTATAGTTATAGTTATCTGTTAAGATAGAAATTAGACTATATAAGATGGAAAGAATTTTAATGTTATAGGTAGATTTGAAATCTGCATAAAATTTTAAGAATTTTATTTTATAAAATTCGTTTTTTGTATAATTCTTTATTTAAAAGCGCAAATACAATTTAAGTTAATTATTTTTTACATCTGTGATAGGTGGATTAAAAACTTGATGCAGATTTAAATCTACCTGTAACATTAAAATTGTTTCCAACTTATATAGTCTAATAGTTACATAGCATCAAATGCTACTCTTTAGTCAAACTGATATTAATTAGTTAAAAAGTTGATCAAATATTTAGTGATACATTTAACAAAATATGTTAATACAAGCCCACACAGGCCTCTAGGGACACATAAGGGAAGCGATGGGGGTTAAATCTCCACTTTTATTTCTAGTTTGAAAAATAAAATAATTTTTTAAAGGGGGGGGGGGGGGGGAGATGTGTCATACTTTTTCTATAGGCGATTTCTCTTGGGTACAAGGTGTTATACTAACTAAAAGTAGTTATAAACCTGCCCTAGTTAGCGAGATTTTTCGCCACAAAACAGAAAGACATCCCGTAAATTAAGCCAGCAAATTTTTATACAAGGTTCTGTCTTCATTTCTGTTGATATACATTTGTGATAATGAAAGGTGTTGTATACAAAACTTTTTGCACCACAGGGCATAATCTATAAGAAAAAACACAAATGCAGTTCATGTCCTTTTTCTTTTAGATATTCTCTCCACGTTCTTACTTTTTTTTTACTTCTTTCTCTTTTTTATAAGGGTGTTATAGTGCATAATAATAAAAGGGGATAAATTTTTTTGACCGAAGTATCCTGAATGACGTCATATTAGAAATATGGATTGGCATTCGGCCAAAAAATTTCAAATTTATCACCCTTTTTTATAGGCACTATAAATATTAATTTTCATGCCTTAATTTATCCACTGTATTTTTTCCCCTTTAATATAAGGGGGTAAAAACTTTTCAATTACTTTTAAAAATGAATAGACTCTACGCTACCCCTACTGTAAAATTACCCCTAAACTTTTGGGAGAGTAATTGTTAACCCACCCTCCCATTATAAAAAATGAAACCTACAGATATTTGTATAGTGTAATGATAAACTACAGAAAAGCTTTGCTTTAAAGAACTTGTTATGGAGTGTTTGCAAGATATATGTATTTGTGCGAGAAAAAGTATTTTCGTGTTAGGAAAATAAATATAAATATATGGTAGAAGAAAAACAAAAGGCTTAAGAAAGCCAATCTAAGTTGTAAACTTATCCTGTTGTTAACTTACTCCTTACTCAGCTTTTCTCTCCCTGTGTGTGTGTGTGTGTGTGTGCTTATGTGTGTGTGTGTACTGTTTATGTCTGTCTTTATGAGTGAGTTTAGAAGTTTCTTTGTTTGTTTAAATTCATTTGTATTTAATCCTTAATTTAACTTAAACAGGTATTATCAGATTAAATGGCATTACATCATATAATAGCTAACATTTTTGTGTATTTTTTTATAATAAAAGATTAATAAGACACCTTTGTATAAGGTGTTATAATATTAACACTCAGAACAAGGATGACAAAATACATGAAACTCAACATACACTAGTCGGCCAGTAGTCCAGTGCCAAAGAGTAGAGCCAAATCGGTTCAGTAGTTGCTGAGATCTTAAGCTTCAGACAGATAGACAGACAGACATCTTTTTACTTTGTATTATAGATTATGTAGCATTGCAAACCAACAAACCTACAAACTATAGAAGCACGTAGCAAAAACACCAAAATTTAAATTTCCAATGGTTTACTATTTGTTTTTATATATTTGTTTGTGCTATATAGAAATAATTTTTCAAAGTTGTGTGTACAGCGAACATTTCCTAAAGAAAATCCATTTCTACAAATCACAAGAAAATAAAATATGATAAGTTTCAGAATAACAGGGTTACAGGGATATACATAGGAATTCAGAATACTTTGATTTTTCAAGAAAATATCAATCGATGAAGCTCTTTATAGTGTCTATTACAAAAAAATGACGTAAAACAATACAAATGACCAATGATAGGCAAATACACAGACTAAATTACCAATGGTAGGCCAGTAAACATTTTAATTGGTCAATTGTATGCCAGTATGGCGTCATTTTTATATACACTATAAAAGGCAATGATAACCCCCCACCTTTATTCTGAAATGAATTAAAAATAAAGGAAGAAGCCGTAGTTTTTCGTTTGTTTGTTTATTTCTTTAGATCAGGTTAGGTTTAGTAGCATTTAGCTACGTATGTATTTGCCCTTCATTCAAAAACAAGAGGGGATGTTGGTTATGCGTGCTTTATTGTCACTATGAAAGCACCAAATACCAAATTAAAATCCTTCAAAAATAGACAGGGCTATTAAAGATTTTTATCACGCTTATAGGTTCTAATTAAATAAATGAAGGCTTTATTTTAATCTGTTTAGCCGTTACTGGCTAAATACATATTTTAAACAGATCCAATTTTATTTTAATTGACGTATCCCTTCGTCCATGTGTATACTAATGGTTGTGCAGATAATGGACTTATGTTACAAACATATACAACATGTAACTCTACAGATTACCAAAAAGTTACAAAATCAGTTTTTTTTTAATTTATTAATTTCATCATTGTCTTGTTGGATATCTTGCGTGAAAAATAAGAATGCCAGCAACGTATTTTGGAGAGAAATCCATTGATTTTGAAAAACTAAGTGTAAATGTTTGTTATAATTGAAAATATTTAAACTGCTGTTTTATTTTTACATATTTTGACAACAAAATCCGATTCATATTCATTTCCATGATTCTAAATTTCTAATAAAAAAAAATATTCCAAACAGTTAAAACAGGACAATGAGTAATTGAAAATACTTTAAAAACTTTATTACTAGTGCAACTAATTAAAGGGAGTGTAAAGGTAAAAATTTCTTATCATATTATCAAATTTTCTAAGCACCTTTCACTATACTGATCAACCAAAAACGTCCTATTAACAAAAATATCGAGGATTTATGCCTTGATTTTACGGCATTTTGGGAGGGAAAAATGGAAAAACAGGAAAAATCTGAACGTTTTTATTTATTAAAATGTTTCTAGGGATAATTAACTTGTCATATATAGTTTAAACAATTTACTTACCGTTAAGAATTTATTTTATGACATAAAATTGTCAATTCATGTTTTAATAACGTAGTAATTAGGTAATAAAGATCTATTTTAAATTCGTATTATTGACAAAAAAATACCTCACTGTCTACAAAGGGTAATAATAATATCCTGTTTTATTGTGTTGGACAATAAATAACCCACTTAAGAAAATTAGTTTCTACTTTTATCGGTCTGTTTATAAAGAAATATTGCACCTTTATAATTTACAAATTTGTAATTATAGGTGGGCGAGAGATGGCCTAAATACTGTTGTTATTTTGCAGTACAAATAAATGAGAAAAAGGTTTCGGGAATTAATCAGGGGTAAATATACCCTCCTTCTACCTTCATACAAAATATATAAAGTAAAATATTTAAAAGTTAAAAAAACATGTAATGTAAAAAGTAAAAAAAAAATAATCTATAAAATATGCTTGGACGAAGAATGATTTCAAATCCCTGTTTTTTTTGTGGCTGTGTGTGTGTGTGTTGAAAATGCATAATTAAGGGTGTTTATATCATCTAGATTTAATCAATTATCTTTGTACAGAAAATAAACTTTAAGACGTATTATTTACCCTAGTCAATATTCCTGACTAACTTCTACGCAAATTATTTTTACGCCTTTTAAAAATGAAATAAAATAGTATTTAATCTAAAATAATAAACATTTAAATTATCATTTAAGATGTGTGCCAATGTAATAGTCAATCAAACTTAAGCAAAATAGTCAAAAAAAAGTCTTGTAAAGGGCTAAAATAGTCGATTTTGTCGGCAATCTCATTTATTATATGTTCAATTGAAACAGAAAATTGCAAAATCTACTTAAGGATTTTTTTGAATTATTAAATTTGGCATAGATATTCTAAAAGTATGTAATGGCACCTTTGATATAACTCATATCATATCGAACCTATATTCGCCCTTTAAGGAAACAAGAGCCCGTTTTGCCCTATCTTTGAGATTATATGAATGAGATGATGTTAAGGTTTGATAATCTGATGAGAAATTTTCTCGTTTACAGTCTCTTTAAAATTAAGTTTATGTAAGTGATTTTTCTTAATGCACTCAATTGTCAAGAGGTGTATTCCAATGTAATTCTAAACAGACTCTATTATTCAAGTTCACAAAACTATAAGAGGTTTAGTTCATGATAATTCTAAATACACTCTATTATCAAAGTTTACTAAACTATAAGAGATTTAGACTATGAGAATTGTAAATAAATTCAAATGTAAATACACTCTATTATAAAAGTTTTCTAAACTGTAAAAGGTTTATACTACAAGAATTGTAAATAAATTCTAATTTCAAAGTTCACTTAACTGTAAGAGGTTTCGTCCATGATAATTCTAAACGCTTTCTATTGTCAAAGTTTTTTTTAATTATAAGAGGTTTAGTTCATGATAATTCTAAATACACTCTATTGTCAAAGTTTACTAAACTATAAAATGTTTAGTCCATGATAATTCTAGATACACTCTATTGTCAAAGTTAGCTAAACTATAAGAGATTTAGTTTATGATAATTCTAAATAAACTCTATTATCGAAGTTTACTAAACTATGCACTTGCTAGTTCACTTGCGACAAAACTTTTTAATTTAAGTTTCCAAAAATCTTTGAATACCAATTTCAGCATGCTCTTTTCCTTTAACAGTTTTTTTTTCTGCAACGAAGCCACACTATAACTTATTCGCTTCTGTCATTTTGTAAGGTTGAAAATGGACTTTTTATCTTATCTCCTTTTATTTGCTGAACCGATTGAGTTTTCTCTTAAGGAACAGTCTTGGAACAGTTTTGGGTTATTTTTCTGACCCCACCTCTCCCCTTTGAATAGAAGATCCCTAGCTGAAACAATAGTAAAAATCATAACATCTTATATTCGTCTTCCCTTTCGTTAGCTAATGATGCATTGTTAGTTGTTAAAACTATTGGCATTAATTCATTCATATTTGTTTCTATAGATTTTTTTATCCTTGTTATAATTTTTGTTCAACTAGTAACGACAATGAAACTTTTAATAATTTAAAATTCAATTTTCTGGCTAAGAGGAAAACGAAAAAACAAAGAAATTTTTTTATTATATTAATTATGAATATTTAAACAAATGTTTCTGCTCTTTATTTTTGTTGTTGAATTATACTTTAAATCAGTTAGGGAGTTGAATCCATTTTTATAGAAGCAGAAATATAATCTATGATTATGGTTTGGACCCTCTAAAACTGTAATCTACCCTTCCACTTTCCCCTCTCTTGGTGAAGATATCTTCAACGCCGATACGATTTTTGAAATATAAGATTCCACTTTTGTCTCTCTTGTTAAAGATATCTTCACCAAGAGAGGCAAAAGTGGAATCTTAAATTTCAAAAATCGTATCGGCGTTGAAGATATCTTCACCAAGAGAGGAGAAAGTGGAATCTTACATTTCAAAAATCGTATCGGCGTTGAAGATGTCTTCACCAAGAGAGGGGAAAGTAGAATCTTACATTTCAAAAATCGTATCAGCGTTGAAGATATCTTCACCAAGAGAGGGGAAAGTGGAAAGGTAGATTACAGTTTTAGAGGGTCCAAACCATAATCATAGATTATATTTCTGCTTCTATAAAAATGGATTCAACTCCCTAACTGTAAATTGTATTATTTAATATACAGAAAAATGTAAAATTTGAATGGATATAGAATATACGTGGATATTATGACAGGGTAAAAATTGCTAGGTTGCTAACTTAGCTTGGAACTAGTAAGGAGGGAGGGGGATGGGGTAAAGGGGCTGGAAGGGGGGAATTGTTATTCAGCCCGCTGCGTGTTTCACTTTATTAGAGAGCATGAGAACCTGGTGTTAGATTCAAGTAATAATATATCCATTCAAGTTTGTGTGTATATCAAATGTGTGTGTGGGTGTGTTGTGCTGATTTGTCTTACCGACTACAAAACAGACCAACAAAAAATGTTGTAAGCGTGGATTTAGGAATAGGTAAATAGTATAAAATTAATAAATTAAAACATTAGCTTTGTTTCACAATCATAATTCTATAAACTTTTTAGTATAGCAAGAATTTAGCAACTCATATTTGCCTTCCTTTACACATTTTAAAGGTTCATAGGTTTTTATCTAAGAATAATTATCATCCGAATGATCTATCTTGATATCCCTGGTTTGAAAAGTTTGATAAAAAGATAAGAAATGTACCGCAGCGCTTACAAACTTGTTAGGATATTGTGGCAACAGTTGGGCAGATGAGAAGTTGATAATATGTTGTTAGGATGTTGTGGCAACAGTTGGGCAGATGAGAAGTTGATAATATGTTGTTAGGATGTTGTAACAACAGTTGGGCAGATAAGAAGTTGATAATATGTTGTTAGGATATTGTGGCAACAGTTGAGCAGATGAGAAGTTGATAATATGTTGTTAGGATGTTGTGGCAACAGTTAGGGAGATGCGTAGTTGATAATATGTTGTTGTTAGAATATTATGGCAACAGTTTGGCAGATGGGTAGTTGATAATATGTTGTTGTTAGGATATTGTGGCACCAGTTGGGCATATGAGTAGGTGTTAATATGTTGTTGATAGGATGTTGTGGCAACAGTTGGGCAGATGAGTAGTTGTTAATATGTTGTTGATAGAATGTTGTGGCAATAGTTAGGCAGATGAGTAGGTGTTAATATGTTGTTAGGATAATATGGAAACGGTTGGGCAAACGGTTAGTTGTTGTTATGCTGTTAATAAATGTTGTGGCAACAGTTGGGCAGATGAGAAGTTAATAATATGTTGTTGATAAGATGTTGTGACATTGAATAGGCAGTTAAAATGTTTTTAAAATGCTTAAGCAACATTTTGTCTGTTGTTAGGATGTTGTGGCAGTTGGGCAGATGAGTAGTTGATAATATGTTGTTGATAATTTCAATGGCCATGAAATGTTGTTAGAATGCTTTGGCAACAGTTATGTAATTTGTATGTTGTTAAGATGCTGTGGCAGATGAAAAATTGTTTTAAGGTTGTGGCAATAGTTAGGCAGATGATGAGTTGCTCGAAGGTTGTGGCAATAATTAGACAGTTGATAAGTTGTTAGAATGAGGTGACAAACGATCATTGATTAGTATGTTGTACAGCAGTTGTGCAGATGATCAATTTATCTAAGATTGTGACACTATCTTAACAGATCATCAGTTGCTCGAAAGTTGTGGCAAGAGTTAAGCATATGATCAAAGGGAAAAACTCTTTTAAGAAGAATGAAATCTTTTAGCTTCTTTACTAAAATACTGCCTTTGGACAAAGCAGACTTTAATTAGAGGTAGATAAACAAAGATTATCTAAAAGGTCATAGTTAAAAAGGTGTCTAATAATCTTTAAAGGGTGCAAAATGCAAAAAAATTGTTTTCAGTCATTGAGAAAAGGAAAAAATAATTAATGAAAAAGACACATTATCATAAAGATTTTGTGATTAAGTAGAAAGGAGCAGGGGTCTAAAGGGATAAGACAATGATCGATAAATTGATGTACATCTCCAATGATGATACACAAAAATTCCCCTTCTGTAGAATACAATTAGTAGTTTAAATGTTTTGACACTCAACCTCATGAACCAACAAATCAAAGTTCAATAAAAGCCCCAAAAGTTGGTATGCCAACGAATAAGAAGATGTTATTATAAAACTTCGAGGACTAGTGTAATAGACAGCCTCACTGAGAAAGGGACTCATTTGCTAGAAAAATTCGTAAACACCTTTGCTTGTCCAAAAATACCTGAAACTTGAAGATTAAGTATACTGTACAGAATTTGTTAAAAGAGATTTCTATGAGATAATGGAAAAACTTTTATAGAATTTGAAAAGATTGGGGTGGTAAAAAGTGAATGTATACCTACATTTTTATATTTTAGATTAGAAAATTGTACAGCGGATAAACTTATCATAATTGTTTGGTAATGTTACAGCTGCTATGTCGGGCATATGATAAGAGTCATACGGTCTGCCAATAAACAGATGCTAGTCAATAACAATCACAGTTAGAATTTATAGACCAAGGGTGTGCAATTAAATGGGTGTTTATCATTGTGTAGATTACCTAATACCATGGGTGTAAGAGTGCTGGGTAAGTATACCCTGAGGGACAACGGCCAGCAGACTATTAAACTTCAGATAGAGAGGGGACAATGGGATTTTCATTAAGTTTTATCATCTGTTCTCTTATTGATTTGCTTAACAACTTTTGGGACTTAAGTTAATTTTTATTGTTTGGTTTATTAGGTTAAGTGTTCAAACGTTTCAACCACTAATTTTACGCTACAGATGGATTAATTTTGTGTATCATTATTGGGGATGTACATCAATTTATCTTATTAGTTAAGTAAAAAAAAATAGTTGAATGAATGTATTACCTATGAGGCTGTCAATTAATGAGAAAGATAGTCTGTAATAGAGCTACTACACTTTTTTTAATAGTCATGCTATAGAGTTGTTTCTGATTATTGCCTGTTTGTTTGTGATCAAGTGTGGTGTGTGTGTGTATGTAAGCCTGATGTATATTTATCATTCTGTCGTTGAGAAGAAATGGATATAAAAGTAGAAATGGGTTCTCTGATGTTTTATGCCTAGAATACCTTTCAAACATTTGCGTTATCAAGGGGTGATGTCCAATTTCATATCTCCTATGAAAAATTGTATTTAAAAGCCTTAAAAGTTGACAGATACTCACTAGTCCGAAGATGGCCGCAAGTTTAAAAAATACTGCTCCTTAAAGTTGAATTAACATAGTGAAGAAACTCTCTTTGTTTTGTACATTTAAAAAAAATGTATTCAAAATATTTGCAAAACTTGAGAGAACCCGATATGTACAGAACATATACTGCACAAAAATCAACTTTAAATTTGACTGCCATCCCTCAAAATTGCATAGCTAATTAACCCTTTCTTTAATACCTGAAAGTATTAGTTTTTATTAACTTTACGTCAGATACTCAAAGTTCTGCATTTAATAGAAAACTAAATCAAACATAATTTAATAAAGTTCAAGATTATGCTGAAATTATTTTTAGTCCACCGCATTCAGATTTTAAGTTTCTGTGCACACCCTTACCATTGAAATAGTTTTCCATACTATCATTTATTTCTTCTCTGTCAGCATTTACAACTAGCACAATAGTATAAACCAACAGCTATACCACTTGAGGCCTCTAGGGCAAAGGGAGAGGAGAAAATGACACTAGTCCCTAAAGTTTTTTTTTAAATGTTATCTTATTCGTTGGCTTAACAACTTTGGGGACCTAAATGAATTTTGATTTGTTAGTTCAATAAGTTGAGTCTTTAAACGTTAACTAATAGTTTTGATCTACAGAGGGGTTAATTTGTGTATCATCATTTGGGACGTACGTCAATTTATTGGCCATTGTCTTATAGCTATTGATCTCTGCCTCTAGGGGCACGTCAGGTGGTGGGGATGATGGCTTTGCACTTTTAATTAAAAAAAAAATATTTTCGGAGGAGATTTTTAAAAAGGAGATTTCTCTTGGGAGATTAGAATTACTACTCCCCAAAATATGATAAACGTTCCCTAAATCCATAAGAAGCTTCACTGGAAAGGAGAAACATGTAGGTCCATCGCGATGCATCGGTTAGCGAGATTTTATGATACAAACAGACACACAGAGTTGGATTTGTAGAGTTTTTACTGCTCTGTAATAAATACGTCGAATCGGAAACATTTAGTTAGACTAAAGGAATGCCTCAGCCCCAAAACAGTCATAATTTGACTCATTAACTGAACATGAACAGATGAACAGGTATTAAGATGTAAAGGGTTGTCTGCATAGTGACACTTGTAGAATATAAAGGTCATAATAATTGTTTTCTACTGCTTTTAAAACAAATTATATTAACAAAAACAAGTAATTGTAAAATAAAATTGCACACTTAAACCCTATCATATAAAGGTAAGGTTAATCTATCTTCTAATTAGTTGATCATATGATAGATAGGAAGATAGGAATGTCTATTTAGTTATTGATATATTCCAAAAAAAATGTAAAGCTAAAATGGGTAAGAAGTAAATAGTATATATATTGTCAAATCAACTTGTATTACCAATGCAATGTAAATGCAAGCAGGATATCCTTACTCTTTTTCTGTTCCAAATGAGCACAAAGATTCCTTCAGCATCTATCCAACCTCTCAATAAATAAAATAAATGACAAAATATTTTTTCCTTTAAATAGAAAATTTATATCAAACAATAACGATTTTGTTCAATAGTTTTTTTTTAAATAAAACCTTTCATGTTTTTTTATTTTTTATTTTTACACTTCACCAAAAAGTATGTATGTAGGTTTATTAAATGTCAACCCGCGACCGTGGCTCAACACGTAGCGCATTCGCTCGTCGTCGGGAAGGTGATAGGTTCGAATCCGGTCCGACACCGCGTCAAAAACTAAAGACGTTAAAAATGGTTCCCACTGCTACTATGTCAAATGCGCGACGTAAATAGTTAGAGTGGGGGGAATGCCTTGGCCCAAAACAGGCGCAACTCGTTACCATGCACAGTTAGGACTTCTCAGACAAAGGTCGTGCATCACAGAGAGTTGGTTGTCTGTAATGTACTGTACCACGGGTATGAGGTGAAGGACCAAGAGTCTGGCCTTGAGTTGACAAGTTGACTGTTCAGTCCAAGTGCAACGCACCCATACGACATTAGCATTATTAAATGTCACGAGGACCTCTTAGTTGTCCTTTTACCCAGAGATATCAAGGAATAAGACAATGGACGAATGGGTGAATCATTTTACTCTCCAATAATAATAAACAAAATAACACATTACTTGGATCAACTGCAGTTCACGGTAAAATATTCCTGGTAACGAATATTTAAAAATCTATGAATTTTAAAGGCTGCTAGATGCCAAACGGATCATACCCGCACACCATTTTAAGCTGCATAAGAAGGCCTACAAATAATATGGAATAGCCAAGATCCAATGATTCACAGGGAAAACTTGACTGTAGAAAAAAACGCGGAAAATAGGACTTTTTTGCGCATTTCTCTGCACTGCGAGATAATTATGTATTATTGATTTATGGCTATTCCAGATTATTTGTAGGCCTTCTTATGCCGCTTAAAACAGTATGTGGGCATGGTCTGTACGTTCAGCCGTTTGGCAGCTAACAGCCTTGATTTTTGGAACTATTAGTTACCAGGAATATTTTACCGTGAACTGCAGTTGATCCCATTACTTTGATTGAAATTATAAGCGGAAATGTGTTGACAATTGGTTAGCTTGTAAAGACCAATCAAAATTCAGCCCAGACCTCCCAAGGAGTTTGATCAAACAAATGACAGAACTCGTTCTTAAATGAAAAACTTCCTGTCCTCAGTATTACAGAATTATAACCCACAAATAAATAATCATTACTGTATCAAAATAATTTGGATATGGTATAAATGGGTATTTGATTAATGAGAGTCTTTCATTTGGGGTTCTTTTGATTTTTTCATGGATAAATAGAATATGACTTTTAAAATTTTTATACCATCTTTCGACATAAAACTTTTTAAGCTCTTAAACCCCATTAAACTATTTTTTCCAGTTAATTAAATTGTCCACTTACCATGAACCTAATATTTCTGTGATTTTATAACTATACTTCGTTTACAGGGATTAGAAGTATGTTTACGTCAGTTTGAAGACTTTTGAAATTAAAGATAATGATAGTTGGTTTAACATGTATCTAATCCAAAATTTAACATATTTTTCTTTTAGATTCATTCTAGGAGACAGGCAAAAAAAGATTGCTAATAAATAAAATTCTTATAAATAGAGAAATATTCTTAGATAGTTTGTTTTCTAACATGTAAAGATCCTTTATCCCTATAATGTTTGTGATGATTGCTCTGCAGAGGGGATCATTAGTTACCCCAACGAGAATTTATTCTTTCTTGTTTCTTATGCTCTGCAGGGTAAGGAACATATTTTCTATAAGCTTAATTTACAACGGATATAATATATGAACACCAAAATCAAACCAATCAAACCAATCAACCAATCAAAATTCCAAAAATAGAAGTCCACAAAGTATATAAGAAAACGTGGTTTTAAAACTTCGAGGACTTGTTTAATAATCTGGTTCGTACGACTTTTACACAGCCCCCGCTACCTTAAGCTTGTCTGATTCTTTGTTCTAAAAAATTGTATTTTTTGAATTTGACACAGGATCCACTAAATCATATTTATTTTTGTCATAAAAAAGGCTTGGAAAGCTACAACTCATTAAACACACACACAAACTTTATATGATCACAAAGATAATTACTGAGTTTTCATTACTGATCCCTAATATCGCTTTGCAGTTTCAGACAAAATTTCCTTTCACCACTTCTTTTACAGCTTTTCTTCACTCTCAATAACATATCAGGAATAAAGTGATAAGTAAATTTACCATTTATATAGTTTTGACGCTTCATCATGATAATAAAGTAATGGGAATGTCTGCGTGTCTGTCTGTGAAGTATTTTGCTAATCACTAAATCAACATGGTTCTCCAATGTAGCTTCTCATTTGTCACAGAGAGGTTTATAACTTTTGGGGAGGGTACCTCTCCTTCCGAAGAGAAATCGCACTTGAAAAAATAAACCCCAATTTTTTTCTTTTCTTTTTAGAATTAAATTAAAAATGAAGAGGGGGGGGGGGCAGAGAATTCCCTCCTCCCTCTACCTCAAGTGCCCCTAGAAGCTTCTATGAGCGTAGCCACTAGTTCCAAATGATTTCCTACTACAATCCCATTTTTATTGCATCCATTAATCCAGCTACATTTGCCTTAAAATAGCCACCAAACCTTTGCATTATTAATAAAGATTATCAATGTTTGTAAGATTTCCCTTACTTAAACTTAAAAAATAAGTTTAAATTAATCATTTAATTCAAGAATATTAGGTATAAAAATAAAAATATTATCCATGTTATTAAACCTTTTAAAACACATTATTAATAAACCTAAACACATTTATAACAAGCTCAAGTCTTTTAATGGCATATATATATACAACTGATTTTTATAAAAATATTTTAATTACAAATTACTACCTGATCCTTCAGTTTAGGTCTATTTAAGTTTAAGCCTAAAAAAATCATATGCAGGTAAAACTGGGCAATCACCGTTAACTAAATTTTTCCAGTCAGTCTTTCTTTTATTTATTCTTGGCTATACATAAACAGTTTTGTATGGGTTGGTGTGTGTTGATAGTAATCATTCACTATACAAACTTGTGCTATACACTTAGATTGATAGGTATCTCTACAGTAAAACCATCATTACACTTTCTTTAGTTTATATAGAAGATTTTCTTTTTATAAAAGCAAAGCATTGACTTTTTATAAGCAAAGAATTTATATAATTGGGGTTGGTTTATCACTCACAAACATATAGTTCATTGATTTAGACATGTTAGAATTGTCTTATCAATCTAAAACTTTGCATGATGTTTCCTGTAACAGTAAGCGGAGCAACTCCATAACCCTGCACATATCAAATAGATTATTTTGAATAGGAGATGAAAAAAAAAAATTCTGTTTTGTTTGGACATCTAATATGAGAAGTATTTTACTTGTTTATATTGGTAATTCATAATCTTTTTCATACAAAATAACACTGGCTGTCAATTCATATTTTTATACACATACGTTTACTGGGTATGTAATAAAAATACATATAAAAGTATAAATATTCTCTATAATTTTTTTAAAAATATGTCAACATTATTATGTATTTATAGTGTCATTGCTCAATTCATATGGTAATATCATTTCAGCATTTACCACTTTGTAATTTGTATTGAATTTGACTTAAACCCTTAAACCAGCATATCGATAGATAGTAATGTTTACTAAACTTTTAATCAAACAAAACAGGTATGTATAAAAAAATTTTGAGTTGATTATCTCTGTGTTTAAATACATTACATATTATTTTTATTTAGATAGCTTTTGAATATTTTAATAAATTAGTGGTATGATTATGATGTTTCCTACAGATTCTTGAAAATCTCTAAAAATGTTGACAGGGCTGTATCTTGTTTAAAAGAAGTTATGTGTGTCATAATTATAACACAAACAAACTTTAATTAACTTAAACAGATTATGAATATCCATTTTCCTTGCAGTTAAAAAGTTTTTTTTTTTAAATGTTAAAAATAGTCTATATATTTATCTCCTTTTCCCTGACGAAAAAGAAGAATTTATTACTGCCCCAGTAAGAAAATCCATGATCCCTCCACTCTAAATCTATCTACCTACTCTAAATCTAATCATTTCACTTTAAACGAGTCTATTGACGAACAAAATTGCCAATGAAGTAGATTGATTTTTCAACTGGGCCCATTTTCTCTCCCCCCCCCCCAGAAATTTCTTTCCCTTTTCAAATTTATTATCAATTGAAATTTTATCCAATCTCTATTCAATTTACTCTATTCAAGTTTCAAGAAATGGAAGGAGGAGGGGAGAAGAGGAATATAAATTAGAATCAATTACTAAATTTAGATTATAAATTTTTATAAAAAGTTCAATTAAGAAAATTATGGAATTAATTCTTAAACTTAATATTAAAACCCAATCTCAATCTTGCTGAAATGGTCTTACCAAAATAGAAAGATTTTAAACTTAGTGACCTAAAGGAATAAGTTAATGGCCGATGAATTGATGTACATCTCCTATGATGATTCACAAAATTACCCCTTCTGTAGATTACAATTAGTGGTTGAAACATTTGGGCACTCAACTTGATGAATCAACCAATCAAATTCAATAACAGTCCCTTAAGTTGTTCAGCCAATTAGTATGAAAACGTTATTATAAAAACTTTGGGGACTCCCTCCCTTTTTGAAACTGCAATAACCACTGCACTGCTATAAAACCTGGCTATTTCCGCACCACACCAAACAAACAATTTGTTCCTGAATGTTCAATTCTAAAATGGACGGGGTGAAAGGACATGGGGATTATCTCAAAAATATGGGGATAGGTTAGTGGAAAATAAGACAATTTTATCAATAAAAAAGAAAAGATTTAATTACATCTTTTTTAAAATCTTAGGTTTTTTACAAAGGAAGGGTAATATCCTATTTTGATTGAGTTTTCCTTTTTAGGGTTGTTTTAGGCTAATTTAATTTTAGATTTAAGGCTTGGAATGGTTTCAGGCTATTTTTCTACCCTGTTTGAATACAGAGTCCCTAAGGGGTTAAATGTAGTAGTATTGTATTCTATTTTCAAGCTTAATTCATAGTTATATAATCTTTAAACTTAAAGTAATTATTTATCTTCTCTTTACCTGTCCCCCTAACAGTTTTGGTAAACTGGGGTAAGATTTATGACCCTACGGAGGATAAGGCCATCTCTCAACGGAGCACTTTTTTTCTCTCTTTACGTATAGATGCACAACATTTAAATAGATTTTTTATCTATTTTACATCAATTCTTATCTAGCATTGTAAATTGTTTTTTTTTTTAATCGAAAACACATATAACATTTCTGAGACTAGGTGAGATTGATACAATAAATTACTTAATTAATTTTATAAAGAAGATATTTTTTTAAATCTCTTTTTTGGGGTTTTCTTCCCACTTCTCCTCTCTCTCATTTTCATGACTTCACATGGCTGATTTTTGAGACACTTTGTCCCGCTACTTTTGAAAATGGTAATTGGATATGCTAAATTTGATAAAATATGTAAAAAACTAAGACAGGTGTCAATTGCGGATAATGCGGTCAGCATAGGAACTTAGATTAATATGCAATATATTCAACAGGAATATTACCTACAAAAAAAATAATTTGTTTTAGTAATGATTTACACTATCCAAGGATTCTATTTACGACTTGGGAAAATTGATAGCGATACTTCTCTACAAGTGTTATTGGCGATGCATAATAGAAATTACGCTTGCTAGAAAAATAAAACATTTATACATTCATGTATACTTGTATTGTAATTAAAGAATAATGAAATTTTTCGGGAAGAGATATCTAGATCAAAAAGAATATGAAAAGTCTAAAAAGGGATTTTTAAAATTTGATTTATACCCAAAGCAATATATATTCATTTCAATGGACCTTGTAATAGGGATTTGATTCATGATTTATATCAAACAGATTTATTCCTTCCTTGCAGAAAGTGTTCCTTGTTATTGCAGAGTATAACATCTTTATGTTCTGTGCTAAAGATTGGGTAAAGGTTGCAAAATTTAATACATTTTCAAAATTAAACTTTTCAATCTAGTAAAATGAGAAAAAGTAAAATATGGTTGAATTAATTTTTACAAATATATTAGATACATTAAAGATTATTCTTCATCAACTATAAGTTTTTTTAGCTTTTAGGAAGATCTTATAAACTGATTTTAATCTTATCATTTTTTCCAATGATAGTTTTAGTTTATAGTATTTTTCAAAACATACTCAAAATCGTAAACGATGGGTGATTTCGTAGAGAAATGTTACTGTTTTCAATATTTTCAAAATACTAAAATAACCCTAAAAATATACAAATTCCCCGATATATTCAAACGACCGGAAATTGAGACTTCACACCTCTGTTAACATTTTCATACGGAGAGAAGGGGTCAACTTATGCTAGATTTGGGATGTATTTGTAAAGTACTACATATGTTCACATATCTTTACGGTCAAACATTGTCAGAAAATCATAAAAATTCCGGAAAATATTATCATACGAAGAAGGTTTATGGCCTTACTAGAATTTTATGACTTGGAATAATAGAGGTTTGGTGAATAGATTTTTTTTATAGCATCACGCAATCTCGTAGCCAGATTATCAAGATAGTTAATCTTAGTTCTTATTGCTAATTTCGCTTGTTTTTTTATTTCCATTTTGGCAGCATTTCATGCTTAATAAACCAACCAATCACAATTAAAGAAAAAAAGTCTCCAAAGTTGTTATTGCTAATTTATCTTTTGACTTTTCCAGTTACTTTATGTTCTGTTGTGTTTGTCAGTTCAAATAAAGAAATAGGATTTTGTAGATTTATTAATTATGTATTATTTTTTAAAAATGTTATGTAACCCCCCCCCCCCCCCCCCCCCAATCATATTTCTTAAAATATCTTATACGTGAGTCACACACAAAGTAGAGAAACAGGTGCATATATATTGTTAATGAATTCTGGCGTGGGGGGGGGGGGGGTTACAATGATGCATCAGATTCAGAAGTAGCTAATATACCAACCAAAGGTTTTTTTATAATATCTATATGTGATACTTAATTTTTCAAAATATTGCTTGACTTTGGTGTATCAATGATCAGAAATAGCTATTTATTTATCTAATATACCAAACAAAATTTTTTTTTATAATAATTAATATAATATCTATATCAGTTACTTAAGTTCTCAAATTTAAAATATAGCTTGAATTTTCTAAAGAATAATTCTTACAACATTTCTGTACGAACACCTTGGCTGACCGTAATATCATGTTACCAGTTACTTACCACCACCCCCCCCCCCCCATATTCCGAGGGTTAATCCCCATAAATCATACATTTAAATAAATACAGGAGACTTTATAATAATAATACTCGAGTCCCCTCCCTCCTCTTTACTACTTACTAGTAATATAAATAAAGACATCTTCTTAGCTTTAACTTTACCAATTCCGAGCCTAACCAAGGAGAGCGCAAAATCTGTCGGACGACACGAAACAAACAGACCAATGAGAGTTCGAGTTGGGTGGGTTAGCGGAGATTGTTAAATAACAAATTAGCTGTAATAAATAATAGGTTTATTTCATATTGTTCAAACAAAATTGAAAATACAAATAAACCTTAAAAATATTCCTCACCCCCCCCCCCCCTTCATATTTATATTTGACTTACAACTTTGGATGGAAGAAAATAATACCCTTTAGGATTTAACTTTCACTTGACCTATACTGAACTCCCCCCCCCCATCTCTTTTAGCAAAAGTTGACCGATGATCATTCATCATATATCATACATCATAATAGGGGGAGGGGAGGGATCTTTTACTTAGAAAAAAATAACATCCTATTATATAAAGAAGTTGGAGTTTTTTGTCTTAAGCTTTAGATTTCAATAACTGCTAAACAGATTGGGTTCTCTATTCTAGGTAAGCTTCACATAATTTTTGTGATGGTTTTATGCTGTTATATTTTCATATTTAAGGTTTACGATGGTTTTAAGCTATTATTTAGTTCTTTTTTTGCCCCTTCGAATAAAGAGCCTCTAGATGCTAGGGGCGTAGCTGCTAGTATACATATAATAGGATACTAGTTCAGATATTTTTTAAGCTACTGACCCAAAAAAAAACAAAAATAACAACACAGCACAAATTTTGCCGTTGAATGTGTGCGTCTGTTTTGATCTAGCTGAACTTTACAGGTTAGCTTCTAATAGGTAAAACCCTCTCAATATTTTTTAACATTCTTACATAAAGATCATAATAGAAATTCTTTACTGTCCCCAGGGAGGAGGGTGTATTAGACGATAAATTAAATTGGTACCCAAAGTTTTAAAATTACTTTATTTTATTGGTTGGCGCAAAACTTTGGGTACTTTTATTGTATTTTCATTGGTTGGTTTAAGACTATCAGTGTCCACACTTTTCAACCAATAATCTTAATCTACATATGGGGTAATTTTGTTTATCATTACTGGGGATGTACCAGGGGCATCCAAGCTTATTTTTTTTTTTTTTGGGGGGGGGAGGGTAAATATTTTTTTTAATGGGAGGTTATTTTTAACATATGGTTTTGTTTTCAATTCTAAATATACTACAAACTACGCTTGAAGTTAACCAGTATTTCTTGTAAAAAAAAGTAACAGGATGTCTTTATAACTTATTGTTTCTTTGGATCGATATGATTTTAACCCTATTTTATGGGGGGGGGGGGGGGTTGAAAATGTATGAAATCTGAGTACTTAGCTTAAAAACTTTGGGTATAAAATGTATTTATCAACTCTGTGATCGTTGCTTAAAGATTATGTGACAATTTAAAACACAATAAAGTTAAGTGTCCAGACATTTTAAACTTAAATTGTAATCTAATGAGGGGTATTTTTGTTTATCATCAAAGTTCCCTTCCTGGGCCCAGCTGAGTAAACAACTGCAACATGCAACATAAGTATTTTATAATATAGCTCTATCAATATCCAGGGAGGGAGGGGACAATGGGATGTTCATCTCACTAATCATATATTCGTTGGCTTTACAAATTTGGGGACTTTTATTAAGTTTTGAATTTTGATTGGTTTGTTCATTAAGTTGGGTGTCCAACGTTTCAACCACTATAGTAGTAAAAAAAGGGTAAATTTGTGTATTAATATTAGCGATGTACATCAATTTATCGGCCATTGTCTTATCAATTTAGATCTCTGATCAATATCCTTGTCAACATGCAATTTTATTGGTTTATATCGACTACAAGAAGAGAAAAATTTAGGTTGCAATATCCCCTCACATTTGTTGGTCGGGATGGAAGGGAAGGGGTAAAGAAGAGGAATGGGGGAGATATAAATTTTAGCCCGCCGAATAGTTCACTTTTTAATAGAACAGGAAAATCTGATGTAATGTCTAAGTAATTATAAATCCATTTTAAAGTCGATACTATCCCAAAAAAGGACCACTGCACTGTTAAGGACATTTGATAATTAATGACACAAGTACTCAAAGTTTTATTAATAAGTTTTTTTACTCGTAGGTTAAAAAAATTGAATTGTGATTGGTAGGGTCCGAACTTGTAGTGCCCAATCTTTTTAACCAATGTTTTATATTGTATAGATTTTTATTTATAATTTTTGGTGATGTACATCAATGCAAAGTCCATTTTCTAATCCCCTCAGATTCCTGGGTATGAATCATAGATTATTTGTGTGTGTGTCCATTCCATTTTAGAGGCGCTACTACAACGGAAATATTATTACTTGGATGCTGCATCATATTTTCATGTATTCTGATAAAGTGAAACTCATAGCTGGCTAAAATAACCATACCCCCCACCCCCCAATCTACCCACTCCCCTTCTACTAGATAAACTAATGAACAATAAACGAGTTCTGTGTTAGCAAGCTAAATTAACTACAAATTTTCTTTCTCAGTATATCCATGTATATATTTCATATTATTTCATTGTTTGTCCATTTTTAAAAACCCGGAAGGCAAGTAGGGATTGAATGGACTGTAAAGTGTAAATTATACTGGTACCCAACGTTTTATAATCACGTTTTCTCATTCGTTTGCTTGGACTTATAAATGTATTATTTTTGACAAAATCATACGTCATTTTTTTTTGTAAAATTGTTAAATACAGAATACTGTTTAAAGGACATACCTAACCGTAATTGACGGACATACCGACTCTAATCATAGAAAAGCTCTGCTTTATTAAAAGTAAGGTTTCAAGTTCGACCCCTTGCTCAAATCAAAACCTCAACTTCTTTTCTATTATAAGAGTCGGTCCGTACGTCTGTAACAGTTAGCTCTTTTCGTTATCAGAATGTCCGTATGTCCATTTCAAACATGTTGATTTTCAAGTTTTTCAACATCAAATTTTTATGCATTATAATTATCTGAATGATATGATTTTTGGAATACAGATTCCTAGAACAACAATGTATAATGTTATTCAGTTCTGACACTCTACAGGTGTTAATGTTTGTTTGTCCTACTATTTCAGAGCTTCCCTTTCATGGATGTTGTCATATTGTTTTTATAACTTTTATAAATGCTCAAATTAAAATTAAAATTTAGAAAGCGTAACAACTCTATAATCGTTACCAGAATGTCCGTACAACTATTTTAAACATTTTATTACTATTTTATTACATACAAAATGATATTTTATTTTTCTAAAAAAATAGCTGTTTTAAGGCATACAAAAATTATTGCATGAGAATACTGAAGGAACACCGTATTAGTG